>NC_140590.1:295417880-295847880 GCF_964204655.1 Triturus cristatus | reverse complement strand
TGGTGCCACAATTTAAGAAACGATTTGTCTGGCTTGGTGTTTAAGTACACAGTTTTTGTTTAACTATATGAAAATGCTTCACTGGGCATGAACATAAAAAAAGAGCAAACAATATGCAAAACATGCTAGGACATGGTGTTGTGGCGCTTCAAAGCGGTTTCTTTGCTTTTGAGTAAGTGCATTCTATGAATTGAGTAATAAAATGCCTTTGGCTCCACGTCACAGATCAGAATTTGAAAACATTGCAAAATATTTTTTTTGCTACAAAAAACAATACTGCAAGCCAGGCATGCACCAGGAAGTTGATTTTCTATTTTAAAAATACACAAGCATTTGCTGTCACAACCAGAATTAAGCACAGGCATCTCAGACGAATGTGCAACCTGTACACACAGCAGTCAAACACAGCAAGGCCAAATCGAGTCTTCAATGCGGCGGTCGATAAACGGTGTAGTGTACGTTAAATTAATCAAACATTTAATTTAGATAACACCAACGTGTATTGTTTACAGCACACTGCTACATAACGACTAAAAGCAAAATCGGTATAAATGAAAAAGATATGGTTCTAGATTCATGGAGACAGTCATCAAATGCATTAATCCAAGTTTAACCAAGTGACAGGGCATGGACATTTAAAGGAGCTTTCCTAATGCCGCAATCACCTACATTTTGATCAGAGAGATCTGATACATCAAGTGCGTATGTATTGGCCTAAATAGTGAATAAAAATGAGGCGTGACCTACATGAAAACAAAGCATCTTCGGATAAGGCGACTGCAGAAGGCAAACTGTATGTAAAGTACAAGCATGCATCCAAACAGTGGCCACACCGTCAGAGTTCTGAGCCAGGCAGCAAAACTACAACGTGAGAAGCAATAAAGGAGCCTGACTGGAAAAGATTAAATAAAGCACCTCAGAGTGGGAGACCGAGCCCTCTTCCTCCTCCTGACAGCTGCTCCCGAAGCGGATTAACCACAACAATAATAACAAACAAGCCGGAAGTCAGGCGCCCTTGCCCGGGACGTGGGCGGGGCCTGCTCCGGCAGGAAGAGAGACGGCGTACCATGCTAACGCGGGGCTCCCATGCTGAAGGGAGAGCCCCGCGGTGGCGACCGTAGTGGAGCGAAGCCCCGGGTCCCAGGAGGGGGCCCGGGTGAAGACTGCGGCGGACGAGGCTGCCCATGGCAGCATGGGGCTCCCGGGAGTGCAGGGAAGCCCCGCAAGAGAAGTGCTGCAGCCGCGAGGAGGAGCCCCCCCCCCCCCAGAAGAGCAGCCCGGTGAGTGAAGAAGGGCTGGGGGGTTCCGTATGGGCTATTGTTGGTGCCTGATCAAGGCACAGCGTCCTTGGCGACAGCAGCGCTGCGTGGGCTGACATGTGGTCGGAAGGGGGACAGGAGATGTGCACGCCGCGTGGCTGTAAGCGCGTACACCAATTCAAATCCGCTAAGAGCCTGCGCGTGCACATCTCCTGTCCCCCTTCCGAGGCAGGTCAGCAACAATAGATCTCGCCGAAAGCAGCGCTCCGCGCTGGGTTCGCAGGCGAGACCTAAAAAGGAAGACAAAACCTAAACAGTCAAAACCTCATTTAAAATTGAAGGTAGCAGGACATCAGGTCGTGCCATGGATATTGAGGACACTGCTTCAGAGTTGGTAGTGGGCTCTGACCATGCTAGACCGCGTGGTAGAAGTCACAATAGTTTGCTGGGACCAGACTGTCTGGTGGCAGCAGCGCTGTTTGACTTGTGTATCCAGTGTTTCCACTTGCAGAGTCCTGCATTGTTTATACGAGATGCAGCTCCAAAAGGAGGGGGGGGGGGGGGGGGGGGACACCCATAGATCTATTAATGTTCCTTTTTGGGAGAACTGGTCATTCGACTTGGATATTCTCTTGACCAAAAAGTATTGGCCACCTGAAATGGTGATGGTTTGCCCTGGGAGAAGAGACTAATTTTAACTGCCTTTTTCGAATTCGTCCCAGAAGAAGTTAAATATTTATACACCAAAGAGTGGGAATTAGCTCTACCTCCTGCGTTACACTGCAACCATGTGGGGTGGGATGACGGTTCCCCTTATTATGTAATACCAGTGAAGTCGACCCACACAACCTCAAAGTCAAACCCCCATTAAAAGTGAGGCTAAAAACAAGTTGGAGAGCTATTAACAGCTTGAATACCAAGGTGCAATAGAAAGTTGCACCGCTCTGATGAATAATCCAGTTTCCAGTAATGAAACCAGATCATTTATAGTCTAGTATTAGAGAACAGACATTTAGACACAGCCACAAGAACATTAGCAGTACAAAATGCACACAGCCCAGCACGAATGAACAATATAGTGTGCAAAAAATACAAAACAGATAGCTCGAAAGCATTTTTCTGCCAAAATAGAGCACCTGAAAGCAGGTACTTGGCTGGCTTCAGCGCTCTTGGTTCTCATGAACAGTTCTGTGGTTTACCTCAAGGGTAAAACAGCAGCACGGGGTTTTCATCCCAGGTTACAGAACTACGACAAACGAGAATGCCTGGTCCGTCAAATAGTTGTTGATGACAGATGACCTTTCTACACACTTGACAGGAGTGGATTGCAGTGTTGGGATCTGCTCACATAGGCTAAAAATTAAACTTTAAAAAATGACCACCTTAATGGGATATGAGTGGTCAAGTGAAGGCAAAAGCCTTGCGCACTTTTACAACCAAACACATTGAAGAAACCTCAATCCATATTGAGATTCCGAAATTTTAACACAACATACTCTCCAGATTACGCATAACGGGTTAAAGCATTCTATGATTTGATTCATTTAGACTTTAAGTACACATTGCACCACTGAACACACACAGTTTGTGTTCAGTACAAGCTATCTTCAAAAATGTACATACATGTCAACACCACAAACCTGGTGATCAGTACCATTGCAGGTGTATCAGGATATACATTACGTGTGGCGATTGGAAACATTATGGCCCGCTTGCCGCCTGGCCAGATGAACTGGGATCACCGCCTAAAGTATCAAAAGAAGTAAGAAACCTCGGAATGACCATGGACTCCAAGCTATCGATGAATGGCCAAGTGGGTAAACTAGCAAGATCAAGCTTTGTCACTATAAAAAAGCTGCAACGAAGTTTCCCTCATTTTGGGATTTCCACACAAGGTCCAAGCTACCATCTCCCTTGTTCTGTCCAAACTCGATTACACCTCTACCACGGATCACCTTTAACAACCATGAAAAGACTACAATGGATTCAGAACTCTGCTGCCAGACTACTCTTGCATATCAAACCGCAAAACTACATCTCACCTGCATTGGTTACCAGATGATCCACGTTCAAGCTGCTTTGTATCACCCACAAAGCAATACATGGAATGGAACCGCTCCTTATCAGGAATAAAATCACCAAACACATTCAACAAAGGAACCTCTGCTCTGAAGGGGCACCTCGCCTCAAAATCCCAAGATACAAGAAAAAAAAGCATGGGTGGCACATCCTTTTCTGTTCAAGCAGCCAAACTATGGAACGCTTTTACCCCCCCACCCCCCAACATAAGATCCACCGACAGCCGCCTTATCTTCAGAAAACTACTCAAGAATTGACTCTTTCCCACATAGGCACCATAGGCAAACAGAAAAGTTTACTGCATTTCCCTCTGTATACAAGCATTTATTTTCATTATAATGTACCTATCTTTGGGTATTGCTTTGTATAAACATGTAGAGTAATTATGTTAAAAAAAAAAGAAAAAAAGAAAAAAAAGAAAAAAAAATCAAGTACAACAACACTAGAAAACCGGAGTTTATATGGTGCATCTTTGGTCTACATGTACTTGCTGCCATTGTGCATCGAAGTACCTTCCATTTCCTTGGATCTGTGTTTTTGTTACTTTTCTCCTGAAAAAGCATATCCAATGCACTAACCAATTTCTCATCCTGTAACTCTATCAAGATCTTTAATCTACATATACTTACCTCATTTATGCATCTATATACTTTCAACTTACTTATGGATCTATATATTTATCACTTTCTTCTAATTAAGCATTTCCAATGCACTACCCGATTTCTCAGCCTATACGTCTCAATATATCTTCTAGCCCAACTTTGACTCCTCAAACTTTTCTACTACTCTTTCCAATGCACTACCCTATTTTTCAGCCTATACATCTATCAATATATCCTCTACATCCATTCTTATCCCAAACCCCATACCACTATGATCCCCAAAATAACCCTTGCTAGACTCTCCCCTACTCTACCCCTCCTTGCATCATCGGATACCTTTTTGTATACCGATTCCCCCAAAACAAACCCTTCTAAACTCTTGCCTCTGACTCTTCCAAACCCCTTTTTACTCATCCCAAAGCCGCCTCCTACTGTGATGACCTAAAAAATAAAAAATTATATATATCTATATATATAAACCAAAATAACAGACTAACATGTTAACTTCCCAAATTCCACTATACTAATTCACCCCTTATCCTTTGTGTTCCAGAGTAGCGTGATACTAGCCAATAAAGCGTTCCAACACAAGCGCTATATAAATGCAAACCTTTTTCCCTTTTCTACCCCTCCCCAGCCCTTCTCAATCCAAATAACTAACACATCCACCACTCAAATTACTTTCATGTTTCACCATACTAATTCAACACTAATCTTTATGGGTTCTAGAGTAGCGTGCTACTCACCAAAAAAGCGCTTCAAAACCCCATCAGGGGTAGTAAGTGCTATATAAATACAAACCTTTTTCCCCTCTTCTATCCCGCCGCCTACCCTTCTCTATCTAAATAACTGAATAACATATCCACCACTCCAATTACTTCATATTTCATTATACTAATTTTCAACAATAATCCTTTATGGGTTCTGGAATAGCGTGCTACTCGCCAGAAAAGCGCTTCAACACCCATGAGGGGTAACAGGTGCTATATGAATCCAAAACTTTCTTTCCCCTTCTATCCCTCCGCTATCCTTCTCACTCCAAATAACTGACTAATATCCACCACTCAAATTACTTTCATGTTTCACCATACTAATTCACCTCAAATCCTTTATGGGTTTCCGGAGTATCGTGCTACTCGCCCCAAAAAAGAAATGCTTCAACACCCCATCAGGGGTAACAAGCGCTATATGAATACAAACCTTTTTTCCTCCTCTATCCTTCTGCTATCCTTCCGAATACAAATAACTGACTAACCTATCCACCACTTAAAATTACTTTCATGTTTCACTATACTAATTCAACACTAATCATCTATGGGTCCTAGAGTAGCGTCCTACTTGCCGAAAAGGCGCTTCGACGCCTTGTCAGGGGTAGTAAGCACTATATAAATGCAATTACAATACATACGTTGCATTCAACGAATTAGACAATGTGCCAACTGCATATAAATCTCATTTATACACCAATGCGGAGATGCGTTTTGCAGACAGAAACGATTCTGAAGGCTGTACAGACTGCTGTGGTGAGAAAGAGCACTGGCTCAAGGTAAACTAATAATTGCTGTTACTCCAGTGCCGGACTTAAAAAGTCATGAAAGCCAGCCTTACCAAAGATAAAGCATTAAATCTACGATGGATACAGTGGGCCAACTCTCACCACAACAGATGTAGACTACAGGTTTGATTCCACACTACACATGCAAGCATACCTTCAACACAAACGAGCATTTGCAATGCAATAGGTCTCGCATTAGGAAAGTTTGAGCTATTGGTATTGTAAATGCCAAATTTTGTATTTATTTGTGGATTCTGAAAATAGCTAAATTAATAGCTTTGTCATTTACAATTCCAACAGTTGTAACTTTCGCAAATGTGACACCTATAGCATTTGTAAGGCAATATGTGTTGTATTTACGTGACTTAGATTTATTGATATTATAAAGGCTTTTAATTTTTTAAAATACTTAAATAAAAGTTATTGTAATTTATAATGGCAATAGCTTAAACTTTTGTAAATAACTTTTGTGAAGATTATGTTTAGTGTATTTTATAACTTTTGTGAAGATTATGTTTAGTGTATTTTATTGTGACAAATCCAAGAACATAAGTGAAATATTAACATCTTTTTGTGACATTTGTAATAAAGCTTGAAACATTGAGAGAACATATTTGAACCAGTTGTTGAATGGTTGCACAGATTGATGCTATGGTCGCGCAGAGTGATGTTGTGCCCCTGAGTGATGCTGTGGTGATTCGATAGAGGGAGGGCGATTGAGTGAGTGAGGGCGATAGATAGTGAGTGAGGGAAGGAGGGCGATAGAGGGAGGGAGGCAGGGCGATAGCTAGATAGATAGATATAGAGAGTGAGGTTGATATCTAGATAGATAGTGTGAGTGATAGATAGAGAGTGAGGGCGATAGATAGATAGTGTGATAGATAAGTATTTAGAGTGATAGTGATAGATAGCTAGAGGGCGATAGATAAGAGTGTGGTCGATAGATAGTATGATAGCTAGTTGGATAGATAGATGTGTGTCTAGCACCAATAGACATTAACCGACGCAAAAAAACAAAAATCTACTGATGCGTTTTAGAAAGTGTGTGTGGTCTGTGTGCGAGGGGCCAGTGCATGTGAATGACCAGTTGCAGGCGACTTGCGAGGGCAGACCTCAAGACACAGAGGCGCAACAGAATCAAAGTGCTGTTAGTGGAGGGAGTGATCTTCATCAGAATGTAAGCAGGAAAGCAAAGAATGAAAGTCATACAAAAGCATACGTGTTTGGGTGCGTAAAGTAAAATAATGAAACACACATTCAAAGGTAAATAAATATAAGAGATGAATGCAAAGCACAGAGGCCAAGTAGTAAGTCACACAGAGCCGAGATTCCGGAAAAGTTGCGAGAAAGAAGGCGGGGCGGAACTACACGGAAGGGGAGAGATGCGTGGGCGGAGAGGAGCCTGTGAGAACACGTTGCGGAGATCAAAGAAAAGGTTTGCGACCATATGGAGAGTGAGGGGGTGTGCAGCCTGGTGAGCTGAATGCGTGTGGCAACAGAGGGAGAGCGCGTCGCGCACACAACATTTTCAGACCGCAACGTCCACCACGTGAACTTTGTTCATTTCTTAAATAAAGTTAAACAATAATTCTAATTTAAGCACAAAACACCTAGCACCAATAGACATTAAGCGACGAAAAAACCCAAAAATCTACTGATGCGGTTTAGAAACGTTTTGATCCTGTAACGTTTGTGTTTTTGTTAAAATTTAGAAAAGGCACCTACTGACATCGTACAAAGTAGGGGGCAGTGTGAAAGAGGGCAGTGTTTGAGGGGGAATTGTAGGAGGGCACAGTGTGAGTGGGTATGGGTGTGGGCTGTGTGTGTGAGCGGGGTGTAAGGGTGCAGTGTGTGACCTAAAGTACTGTGAGTGGGTAATGTGTGAGAGCAGTGTATGTGGGGGCAGTGTGTCAAGGGGTCAGTGTGTGAGGAGGGGTCAGTGTGTGGCTTGTGTGAGAGGGGGGCAGTGTGTGTAGTCTGTGTGGAGGGGAAAGTGCAAGTGGTCTGTGTGGAGGGGTAAGTGTGAGTGGTATGTGTGAGGGGGCATTTTGTGTGGTCTGTGTGAGAGGGGGGCAGTGTTGGTTAGTGACTTGTCAGTAAACTGTATTTCTATTTTCTTTAAAGGCTGTATTAGTATTGAAAAAAATACACAATCTGACAGTGGCTCATGTAAATGACTGCAGTGCCTTGGAAGTAAACTGTATACTTATTTATTTGAGGGGGGGTGCAGAGTGTGAGGGGGCTAATGTGTGTAGGGCAGTGTGTGAGGTGGCATTTTGTGTGGCCTAATGTGTGCGGCAAAACAGAATAAAAGGATAAAAGTGCTGTTTGTAGAGTGATTTTTTGTTGGTTTTGCATGAGAATGTAAGCAGGAAACTCAGACAAAAGCATACGTGTTTGGATGCATAAAGCAGAAAACGAGGCTGGAAACTATTGAAGACGAGGGCAGACAGCAAAACACAGAGGCGAGACAGGATAAAAGTGCTGTTTGTGGAGAGAGATTTATTTTTTCGCATAAGAATGTACGAAGGAAAGGAAACAATGAACGTGTTTGGGTGCGTAAATTTAAATTAAAAAAACATTCAAAGTAAATAAATATAATAGACGCATGTAAAACTCCTAGGCACAAGGTCAAGTAGTCAGTCGCACAAAGCCGAAAATCAGAAAAAGATGCGAGAAAGAAAAAGGCGAAGGGTAACAACATGGAAGAGGAGAGACGCGTGGGCGGTTAAAACAAAAAAAAAAAAAACATTCAAAGTAAATTAATATAATAGACGCATGCAAAACTCATAGGCACAAGGTCAAGTAGTCAGTCACACAAAGCCCCAAAAAAAGAAAATGCGAGAAAGAGAAGGCGGGGCGGCACTACATGGAAGAGAAGAGACGCGTGGGCGGAGAGGAGTGCTGCTTGTAGAGAGTGACTGTTTGTTTTGCATGAGAATGTAAGCAGGAAAAGCAGAACACAGAGGCTGGAAACTATTGAAGACGAGAGCAGACAGCAAAACGCAGCGAGGCGAGGCAGGATAAAAGTGCTGTTTTTGGAGAGTGATTTTTTTTGCATAAGAATGTAAGAAGGAAAGGAAACAATGAACATGTTTGGGTGCGTAAAGATACATTTAAAAAAAAAACATTCAAAGTAAATAGATATAATAGACGCATGCAAAACTCCTAGGCACGAGGTCAAGTCACACAAAGCCCAAAAAAAATAAAAAATGCGAGAAAAAGAAGGCGGGGCGGAACTACACGGAAGGGAAGAGACGCGTGGGCGGAGAGGAGCCTGTGAGAACATGCGGCGGCGATCAAAGAAAAGGCGTGCGACCATATGGTGAGTGAGGGGGTGCGCAGCCTGGTTAGCTGAATGCGTGTGGCAACAGAGGGAGAGCGCGGCGCGCGCGCAAGAAGTGTCTGGTAGAAAATGGAAGCTGTAAAGAATGCGCGGGGATGTGTTCACATGAACTGTACGCGATCCGCAGCTAGGTAGACTTTTTGGACTGCTTACTATAATCTCGCCTATCCATCCCTGCGGGATAGAATAGGCGAGACCTAAAAATGAATACCCTCTGCCGAATTAAGTTATGGCTTTTGATAAGTAGGTTTACATCATCTATACTGACTGTTCTGCACAGCCTGCCATAGGGACAAGACAGCAATACTCCGCTGCATGCGAAGCCGTTAATTGTAGAATGCGGGATGGTGAATCCCAACCTGAGATGACTTGCATGCAGTCACTAGGTGATTGTACAGCACAGCTGGCAGAACTAAAAGATTAATTCTGTCACTTGAAAATATGAATCCCGAATTCCCCACACTTGCAGTGTGCAATTTGTATTATTATGTCCAGTCTTACAATGAGGATCTACATTACTAGAGCCATAATGGATTCAGAGCTTCCAAGGATTACACCATAAAGCACAAGGTGCTTTGGGGACAGGTGGCTTATCTGAAAGAATGCTTGCCACAGACTCATGAGATTCATATCTTGAGTCATCAATGTGTAGAAATCAACATTGCAGGGAATTCAATGGTAGACAAAGCCAAAAAAGCAACAGTGCAGACTGCGGATATCACTGCGATTACTGGTTCCAGTACGAGGACAGATAGAGACATTATGATGGCTGTCAACACTATACGTGAGGACACCCACTTGATGAGGCTTTCCATCAAAGTGCTCCTACCAGTTAAGTGTGCAAAACATACAATTTGCTCATATCCCCGGAGTTGGAGGGGGGTTGGGGGGGGGGGGGGGGGGGCAAGGTGATAGACTAATACAAAACTCAGATTGCAGGTTAGGTTTAATTTAATTATTGAAGCAACGCTATTGGTGGGCAGGTCTTAACTCACGGACTAGGGACTTAGTCCTTAAATAAGACATTTGCCAGCAGATGAAGGGTTACAGCGAAGCACACCCACCACTCCTAATATCAAACAAGCCTCTCGCTTGTAGTTATCTAGACCACGGCGGCCCATACAGTCCGATAGGGCTTGAAATTACATCTTGGTTGCAGCGGATTACTGCTCCCAATTCTTATGGGTTTGGCCACAGCGATCGGCTCATGGCTGGACTGCTATCAAAGATCCGCAAGTCTTTATCCGGAAATACGCAGTTTGCACATTCCATTTGGAGTAGGGGCCGGCGTTCGCCTCTAAGGCTTCCCATGGGAAAATTTGGTTTGACCATGCAGTACTCCTCCCCTATTATCCAGAGGGAAATTCGGTGGTGGAAAGGAAGAACGAAGACTTAAAACAGTCTAACAGCGAGGTCATTATGCTCAGGTCGCAGTTGGGTCCATCACTTATATGGGGTCCAGGGAGCCCTCAACAATCTGCCTAGAAAATATCTGGTTGTTTGGACTCCCTGAGATCATGTTGGAGAGTAAGATGTGGGTTGCTGACTTACACAGTCCCAGCACTGAGGCGGAAGAAACGCCCTTTGACATCAATGAATGTTTGGCTGTTTTACAGGAAATGAGCAGTTTCCAAGACTCACAGAGCAACATCCATGTGAAACACACCACCACTGAAAAAATGAAGGAAGCACCAGCAACTCCTGGTTGGATTCCAAAAATTGGGGCACTGATCAGGGAGAAAATAGTGGACAAAAAAAAAAAATGTGGGCCTTCTAACAGAGTGCTTGTACCGGTTCTGGCTTTTGAAACTACGAAAACTGTACTTTCACCGCCCCTTCCTGGTTGCAAAAACAAGAGATGTGTGTCAAATCTATCTCAAACCACATTATATGGCCGGTTCAATACAACAGGCCAAGTGGAATCCTGAGTAGTTACCCATCTCCTCTCACTACTATACAGGAAGTCCCAATGGACGTTTTGATCAGCGGTGAAGCTTCTACTCTCCACCTGGGGATAGCAAATGTTGTTGATGTAGCAGTTAGAGAATCTTCAATTTGTACAGAAACCCAGATTTCGATCGAAAACATGACATGGATGGTCTTTACGATCATGTGCCACAATTAGAGTCTACTTCAAGTACTACACGATATACAAAGCTGCTGAAAATAGAACAGCCTCTGGCTACTTTTTCAACTTCAATGACCCACCACGCAAATTGCAAGAATTCTACTTTTGGCTGAAGACGTAATTGGTTACTCCATTGAAGTACCTTTGGATTACTTTTCCTCATGCTTTAAATTGGTTTTGTGACAATCTTTTTGCTGCTTCTGAACTGGCATTATCTCCCAGAACGCTCTGTTATACAATTGGTGAACTTGATTTTAACACCCCATTCTTCATCAGCCAAAGTACGAATACACAGTTCCCTGGTGAATATTTTAGCTGTCCGGGTTCTTGATGGAATGGTTTGAGATAGTGTATTGTATGATATATTCAGTCCTATGGAAGTTTTGCAAATCACATATGCATTCTGCATCTCTATAAGTGACTTTATCACCCTTAGTACTGTCTCACATTATTGGAACATTGATACAGTGCATGAAATGCTAGAAGATGGAGTATTCCACTGCTTTTAATTCCAAAAAAACGTATGATGGCACTACTAATTATGATGAAATGTTCTTTCAACATTATGGTGACCACTTCTTGCATTAAGCACCACCATCACCTGCATCACCGACGGTCTATCACATCAGACCAATGGGTTCTGCAGTTTGTCCGGAGGGGATACTCCCTCCCCTTTGAGACTACCCCTGCCACCTACTTGAGAGACTGACAGAGTCCCATCTTTCTCTGCTCCATCAGGAGCAGACAGTTCTCTGGGCCAAGAGGGCCATAGAGAGGGTGTCAACACCAGAAGTAGGTCATGATTGCTGTTATGCTACTTTCTGGTGCCCAAGAAGGATGGGGGGGGGGGGGGGGGGGAAGTCTTATCCAAGAACTGTGCCCTCTCAATTTCTTCATCAAGAAGAAGAAGTTCAAAATGCTCACACCTGCTCAAGTCTGGTCTGCCTTGGACCTCGAAAACTGGAGGGTAGCGTTAGACTTGTAGGATGCATATTTCCACATTCCTATCCTGCCTGCCCGCAGGCGTTACCTGCGGATCACAGTGGGCCACCAGCACTTTCAGTTCGCTGTGCTACCTTTCGGCCTCACCAGCACTCCTGGGGTGTTCACCCAGGTGATGGCAGTAGTTGCAGCTCTTCTGCGGAGATCAGGGGATGTCAGCCTTCCCCTATCCCGACGACTGGCTGTTGAAGGCAGGCTCGCCCTAGGCTGTCATCTCCCACCTCTAGACTACAGCAGACCTCCTGCATTGGCTGGGGTTCACTATCAATCAGCCGAAGTCACATCTGACTAACTCTCAGGTGCTCGCTTTTAATCGGCGCTGCTCTGAAAACTTCAGGCATAGCCACCTAAACGGCAAGTCCCGGATATTCAGGCTATGATACCAATGTTTCAGCCTCCATCTTGGGTTTTGGGGAGACAGATTCAGGCTGCTCAGCCTCATGGCCTCTGGCATCCTGCTTGTGACACATGCCCATTGGAATATCCGGGCTCTGCAGTGAGCACATAAGTACTCATGGGTATAGCATCAGGGAAATGTCTCCGACATGGTTCATATCACAAAGGAACTGCAAAAAGATCTGCAGTGGTGGTTAACGAACTGCAATTGGATCAGCTGCAGACCCCACTCTCTTCCAGAGATCGAACAGCAGAGACGGATGAGTCACTCCTGGGACGGGGCAGCCATCTACGAGAGGAGGAGATCAGAGGCCTCTGGTCTCCCACAGAATCTAGACTCCACATTAATCTTCTGGGGATCCAGGCAATTACACTGGCATTAAAAGCCTCTCTACCCTCCATCAAGGGAAGGCTAATGCAGGTGTTCACGGACACCACCACTGCCATGTGGTACTTCGACAAACAGGGCAGGGTGGGGTGTCGTGGACATGGCAGGAACAGCAGGGCATTTCCATGGTGATTCAACACCAGGTGGGTTCTCTGAAATCCAGGGTGAACAAACTCAGCCAAAGATGCATAGTGGATCACAAATGGTGTCTGCATCCAAAAGGTGGTGAAAGGTCTTTCAGCAGTGGAAAGAGCCTTAGATAGATCTGTTTGCCATCCCAGAGAAAACTTATTGTTAGCCGTTCTGCGTGCTGGAGTTTCCAAGGCAGCTTTTACTCAGACGCTTTTCATCTCCTACGCCTATTCACCCATACCACACCTGCCCAGAGTTCTCAAAAAGATCAGGAACGACCAGGCAAGGCCTGGAGAGTTTGGCATCCAGGGCTGTTGAGCATGAACATCGGTTCTCTTATCAGGCTGCCTCTTTGGGAGGCCCTCCTGTCCCAGCAGCAGGGAGGGTTTTCCACTCAACCAGGTCAACACTCCGCCTTCTTGTGTGGAGATTGAGAAGCGACATTTCAGAGCCTTCAAACTTCCACCAAAAGTCCACAATGTTATTCTGGCTGCCAGGCGTCTCTCCACCAAAACGAGTAACCTGCCAAAATTCTACCCACCATTGCCTATGGCAGTGAAGAACTGAGGGGCAGGGATTCAAAAATTCTGGATACCACCAGGGCCTACAGTCATGTTTAACATTCCAACTTATGCCTCACGATCGCAGATCCGGTTAGAGTTCAGGCTAACTAAACAATTGCTGGCAAGGCTACTACATAGCGAGCTGGCACAAAATTACGAACTCTCCCCTGAATACATTGAACCACCAGCTTGGGCAAGAACTTCGTAATACATCCAATTCGCCGGCCAGACAATACTTGGGAGGACCCCCTGGCCACTAAAGGGCTAGCAGACCTATGGGAATCTCAAATCACCCACTCAAGCAAGTAGTAAACAAGCATAGTCATAGCCAATAAGTCTCGCCCTTGGGACCTGCTGCAGAACTAAATACTTATAAGGTCCCAAAGGCGAGACCTATTGCCTATGCCAATGCTTGTTTTTCTCAGCTTGGCCTGAGCATTACCCGATCCTGATTGTCTGCCATTTTAGCCCCACCCCTATTGATTAACATTAGCCACGCCCCTTCATTAACCCCAGGCCGTCCCATTGCAGTTTGCACCTCACCACAATGCTGCTCGGTTCACTCGAGCCTTCAGACCCGGAGCCGCCTCCCCCGTCTGGGCTGAGATACTGGCCCAGTCCACTTTCCCTTTACAAGTGGTAATAATGCTAATGTGTTCGGAGTTCCTTTCACACATTCTCACTACAGAAATAGAATAGGTACCACATTGCATGGAAGAAGGAGCACCGGTGGACGACATTTTGGATTTTTTATTGTAAAAAGTGCAAGTGTTCCGGTCATAAAACATATTCAAACTCAGCATCATCAGCTGAGCGTGCGTCTACAAGCGCACACACACCCCGCCCCATCCTATCTTTACACGCACACACACACACACACAACAGGCATACACAAGCAAGCAGCATGAGGTTACTTATACACAGTGGAGGTGCAGTGCTGCAAGTGCCTTGATGAGTAGTGCAGTAGATAAAGTTGGCCCCTGAAACCTGTGAGCCCGGGTACGCTGCACTATAGATACCCACCCATGCACACAGGTTGGTACAAATACGAACCGTGCAAGCGACCTTATACATACAGAAGCAGAAAGCGCAAACATCTTCATGTACTCCGCACCAACACACACAACAGTCGTGCTCGTATAAAGCGCTCCAATTCCTTCGGGTTGAGTTCGCGCTATATAAATATGCACAAAAAAAAAAAAAAAAAGTCAAAACACAATCGCCAACAGTTGAGGCGAAGATATGGTGCAGCGGGCAGGGCTGCCGTCAGCGCAACAGCCTGCGATTCTGGGCAAATCACTTAATCTCCCGGGCCCATGAACAGCGCCTGTATACCCTCACGGCTGATAAGCGGCGCTATATAAATACACTAACAAACAATGTAAACAGCCCACAGTCAGCCAAGCACACCACGCATTCTGTCTCGATGTTTTAGGGTGAAAATAACCAAGGCCTTAGCTATCAATAGTGGGACCCAGTGGCACAGGGAGACCTCCATTCATTAAATCCTGCAGTGGAACGAGGCGAGGCAGCTCAAGAGGTGACTGAGCATGTGAACTTCGGTCCTTGGTTTGATGAGAGGCCGTATAAATGTGAGACTGCACAACATTGTGATTAATGTGCTTGCTCCCCCCCCCCCACCCTCTCTCTCTCAAAAACCTGCACATATATTTATTTTAAGGAAATGTTTCAGGGTACCGATCCAGTCCTTTAACAAGCATTGGCCGCGCGGCTCACTGAGAACATCAAAGGGGCCGAAAGGAGAGGTGAGTGGAGAAAGGAGGGGTGAGTGCAAGCAGAGGTGACCAGAAGGACTGGGTGAGAAGGGAGGAGGGAGTGCGAGCATCAGCTGTGCACGCCATCGTGCACTCAAGCTTCAGGCCTGCAAAATCATGTGGGTACCACTTTGAAAACCCGTACACTAAATGCTCTCCGAGCAGCGCATGCGCGCTAGCTCAGCGAGACCTAAAAAAGTAATAAAGAAACTCTCCCTTGTAGAAGACAAAACTGCCTTTGCCCGAAAGAGTCATGCATGGATGCAATAAGTGGCTACATATCACTTGGCACACAGACATATTTCAACCTGGGGTACTCCAGGAAGACAAAAGAACAATTTTTAAAATACAGGCTAGGAATGCTGCCAGCTACTTCACACCTCCCACCATGGCAGAGGGGGAAACTTGCCAGTACATGTCGACTATGTGGGAACGGTATGGAGGACATGGCACATTTAATCTGCTCCTGCCCAAACTTAAAGGAGGAAAGGATACGCTTACTCAACCCGCATTTTAATGAACAAGAGATTCGTACACGGAGACAGGCTGTGATCGCAGCTAAATGGGAAACTAGTGAAATTCCTGACACTAGTAGAAGCCAAGTAGGGAAGTGCTGAACTCCTTTCAATTATATAAATAGCATAAATGAGTTTCTCCTCCCCCCCACTACCCCCTAATCGAAAACTTCAAGCCCTGCCACATAAACCTCTTCAAGACATGCTCTAGCGCTGCAAACACAAAACTCAAAAAAAAAAAAAGGAGGAAGGATACACGCCGAGCAAGCTGTTGCTATATTTTGAGACTTTTACGGCTTTTAGAAACCTACTTTTAAAATATCAATAGCTTTTCTCTTCCGTTCTTTCTTTAAATGTATGAATTGTAAGTGTATATTTTGTAATGGTTTTAATTATTCAAATACAATAAACTACTTACTTTACTCTTCACCAAAACTGTATATCCCTGCCGTTGGGGCAAGTTTGTGGCATGGTGCAGACAAAAACAGCAGGTTGACCCTTTTTCTGCTCCTCTTTAAGTTGTTCTTTATTATTCTTTCCCTTGTCCAGCAGGGCTCTGCTATGGGGACCTAAAAGGGTCAACTTTCTGCATCTTCATCCTTTCTATGGTTGCCTGACCAGTCATCCCTCTTCGAATCCCCTTTGGTACAAAGGTTCTTGAAAGGTTTGCAACATATGTTTCCACCATCTCCCTTTATCATGCCTCAGTGGGACCTTAATCTCATCTGGATGTTCCTAATGTGCCCTCCCTTTGAGACCGTCACAACTGTCCTCTCAGGTTCCTTACCCTCAAGATGACATTCCTGGTGGCAACAACATCTGCCCATAGGGTCTGTGAGCTTCCGGCATGGTCATCCACACCTCCATACCTGAATATCTACCCTGCAAGCTGATTCTACAAAGTAGAGTTGTCTTTCTGCCGAAAGTCTATGCTACCTTTCATGTAGGCCAGTCCATCACTCTGCTTAATGTTTACGCTCCACCATATCCATAAGGAAGAGGAGCTACTTTACCGTCTAGACCCAAAAACAGAATGACAGTGATACCTTGACTGCACGAAAGAGTTCTGGGTGGACGACCAACTCTTCATGGGGTATGTCTGAGGCAAGAAGTGAAAGGCTGTGCAGATGTGGACCATTTCCTGATGGATCTTCCTCTGCATTAAAATCTGCTACACACTGGCCCAGTAGCAACTCCCTGAGTGTTTGCGTGTTCATTCCACCAGAGCCAAAACTGACCACAGTGCTAGCAAGCAGAGTCCTGGTCATCGGCCAGGCAGCAACATGGGCGTGATTGCACACAAAACACTACTGCCCGGACTGTCAGGTCTATCAGGGTGGGCCCTTTGCCAGTTTGTTTCTTAAGGACCTTTTGGTATGACATTTTTTGTAGTTCCGGTTAAGGTAAGGAATCTGCGGCTATAAGTCTCTATAGATGTCAGATGGACAAGTTACGTACCGTCGGTAAAGCTTTATTTGGTAAAGGCTATTTAGCGGCAGATTCCTCACCAACACACTAATACTCCCCAATCTGAAGAGATTTCTAGGGATAAGGCTTTTCCCTTTCAAGGCCCTAGTTTTCCACACTAGTGGTCAGTGTTCGTGGCTCCATGCTCCTGGCACATCACTTCGCGCACAGACATTCAGGGGTACTGCTTACAAAACTTTCCAGATACAATCCGGCACCTAAGGATAACTCCAAGAAAAGAATCTGTAGCTAGAGTCTCCGTTAGATAAGGTGTAAAGGTAACTAACTTGTCCATCTCCCAAGCAGGAGAATCAGACAAGCCAGTCTATACCTAGCCACATGGCTGAGGCAGGAGGGTCACTCAGTCGGAACCATGAATTATGCTCTTCAATTGCTGTTGGACTGTAGACACTGGTTGTACATCTGTTTAGCTTCTGATAGTGATTCCAAAGACAACAACCATAAACAATGTTTAAAGACTAGACAAGCTTTTCCATGAGAGTCGTAAGTCTTAGCATGCCCTAGAAAAGCAGTGGCACAATGCCCACTTTCACTTTTTTCTGGCCTGCGTTTAGTGTCTCCATTAGACTTGACAATCCGCAAGCTCACTGGAGGGGCTTCTTTATTTTAATTGACCTTTGACATTAAAACTACTGATACATCAGCAAGCAAGGGGGAATAGGGCATCACCTCCTTTACTTGGAAGCATTGAGACTGTGGTGTTAGGCACACCACCAAGGGAACTAGCACACTAACAATCACCTAGAGGGGTTGAGAATGTCAGAGCAGACAGCATGAGCTGGCGTCACCTTCTCGAATACAAGTGGCATCTTTGCTGGAGATAGTCAAGGACATTATAGCCCAGTGGGTCACTCCTCAGGTAGACTGATTCGCCTCCTCCGAAAATGTTTGATGCAAGCAGTTCTGAGCCCTTCAGTATCCCTTATGAAGAGCACTGGGAGAATGTTTTAGTGGAGGTGGACCTTTCATATGCATTACATGTTTGCCCCTCATATCCTGGATTCTTTGAGTCCTCAGGAGGGTTCACCAAGACCGGGACTTACTCATTTTCATCTCCCCGGATTGGCCGAGAAGTTTCTGGTATTAAGACCTTCTGCTCTTCTCCATACATCCCTAGCTTAGTCTTCCAATCAGACCTACTTTTCCAATCAGAGGGTTCTGTGCCCTAAGCTCCACTTTCACACTAGAAGATTGAGAGGGACAACTGAGCTTCTTTCATCTGCCACTGTAGGTGGTAGACATGATCTTGTCAGCTCGTCACCCCTCCTCCAAGTCTGCTTACTTTAGTGGTTGGTGCAACATTATTGCGCGGTGCACAGACAATGGTGTGGACCCTTTGCAAGCCAAGTTATCACAGGTGCTTACATTTGCACTTTTCCTTTCTCAGGGAGGTGGTGCTATTGGCACTGTGAAGGGGTATTTTGCTGCCTTATCTGCATTCCTCCATCTGCTTGACCAGTAGTCTTTTTTTTTTTTTTTTTTTTTTTTTTAAGTCCCCCTATTGCTTTGAGACTCAAAGGTTTGACAAATGGGTATCCCCCATCTTTCTAGTGGGATTTAGATCTGGTACTCATCTTTTTGATGGGGACTCAGTATGAGTCCCTTTACAGATGCACCCTATGAATGTTAACCCTCAAAACTGTGCATTTAGTTGCCATAACTTCTGCTAGAACGCTTAGTGAGCTGCAACTCACTGCTCATCATCATGACCACCCTCATGCGTCCTTTGTGTAGCGGGCCTGGCGCGCAGGGCTCAAGTTACGCTACCCCTGTGGATTCCATGCCAGAGTTTTCCCAATCCCCCGGATTACATTATGCCTGAGGTTGCACGCATTCTCTGAACACGTGAACTAATGGCTTGCCAAGCTACAGCCGCTACTAGGGTTTTGGGAGTGTTCTCCCTGGTGCACGTTTAGACAAAACAAAACGTTTCCTATTAATAGATTCCATCCATTAGTTTGCACCTGCTCTTCCTGTAAGGTCAAAGCCAGAGTACCAACACGTTTCCTTCAGGAGTCTTGAAGAAACTTCTAGACTACTGCACGAGTCATGTGCCACATGCAATTCTGCTACATTCATTGGACCCTGAACATGTTATATAAACAATGTCCAAGCCCAAGTCCCTTGCTTGGCCTATGCTCCCTGCAGAACAAGCTTCCTTCCTACCCACTCATCTGAAGAAAAAAAAAAGATAAGGAAAAAAAAAAAAGGGTTGGGGGACCCCCCACCCCCTACCAAAATCGACCAGACCTGGGTAGCGCTCATTTCTGCGGCATTTTAAATTTTCTCTGGCAATTCCCTTGGCTCAAGCTCTCTCAACGGATCCTTAGTCTCTGCCTCCTGCTCAGCAACTCAAGTTACCCGACTACTTCCCTAGTCGGGCGCTTCTATGAACTTAGGGCAAGTTGAAGAATTAGGCCAAGTACTTGATATTAGGTTAGTGCGCACTATCTTTTTATAGTAGTAAGCAGGCCGGAGTATCAGCGTCTTCAAGACTATAGACTTGTCTTCAAGTTTCCTCTCAATGAATACCCTCCATTTCACCTTGACTGTTCATGCTCCGGGCACTTCAAGCAACCTCAGCCTTAAAATGTGTTTACATAAGGATCAGCGATTTTGCTCTGTGTTTCTCTGATGAACATTAGTGCCAAGAGAATTCTCCTCAGAGCACTGGATGCAAGAATGACCCAAGTATGACCAAGGACTATGTTTCGAGTTTATTCTTGGGGGCGTCATTAACTCCAGTTCATGTTCCGGGTGTTTCTTTGGGAGAGCCAGTAACTCCAACCTGTATTTCAAGTTATTCCTTGGGAGAGTCTAGCTCCTATCTGTGGTTCCGGTTATTATGTTCCTTGCTGTGTTTCTGAAAGAGTTTGTAAGTATGTTACTTAAGTTATTGCAAATCCGTTGTTTGAGAGGCTTGCAGTGTATTGATGGCAATTGCCTCTTCTTGTTGTTTCCAATGCATTGCATTCACGCAAACCCAGAAGTTGTGATCCTATGCGCATCTACTTAGAAGACTCAGAGGGTCTCCTGGTAATACTGTGCCACATAGTTGCTGACCGGAACCAATACAGCAAGTCTCTTTTCTTATTTCGTCCCAAGCTCCCCCCTTCAGCCAAGGACCATGCTTTGTTTAGGGAGAGCTATTCTTTGAATGGGACCAGCCCTGTAGGGATAGGAGGTGTAGCATCAGTTCCAGTATCATCTCCGCGGTTGAACCCAGGTGAGTGAATGACATCCATTTACTACCTTTCTTTCCGGATAAGTCGGTATTGCAAACTTGGGCAGTTTTCCTTCCTAAGGTGTGAACTCGTTTCCATCTCGGTCAATTCATCACCCTGCCAACATTCTACCCTCCCCCACATTACATGAAAGAAAAAAGGGTTGCATTGGTTGGATCCTAGACAGGCTACCTGGACCACACCAAGGGAGTCAGACTGAATGACCAGTTCTTTCTTCAGGTACTGTAGTGGCAAAAAAGGTAAAGCAGTGCAAAGGAGGACTCTCACATTGGATCATCCTCTGCATCATGATTTGCTACATCTTAGCCAAGAAAGAGCCTCCTAAATGGATCAAAGCCCATTCCACGAGGGCCAAGTCAAACATTTCTATACTTGTTAGAGGAGTCACAATTACATAAATGTGTAGGGTGTCAAAGTGGGCTTTCTTGTATACCTTTGCAAAGCACAACTGCCTGAACTCAAAGGTGCATGGGGAAAGACAATCTGCCAGGTCCGTTCTGCTGGATTTCCTCATACAACCATCCATAAACTCTCCTCTTGGGCAGGGTATTGCTTTGAAACTTGTTCTACAGGTAAAAGATATGCAGTATCCAGCAGCAGAAAAAGTTACTTACCTGTGGTAACAATCTGTCTGGTGGATACTTCTCAACCTGCAGGTTCCTAACCTGTAGAACAATTCCATGCATCAGACAGGATCCGTAGAGCTTCAGACGTTTTTCATTCTGTCTACAAAGAAAAGATTTATTCAAAGATGTTCACCCAGCCTTCAACACACACATGGGCGGCTGAGCTAGGCAAGTGTATGGTGGATGAAAAAGAGGTATTCAAACTCTGAGGATGCTCCAAGAAATGGTATAGGAAGTGGAGTGGGTGGAATGCTAATCGGGGAAACCTATGCTTATCTCAGACTGTAGAATTGGAAATGGCTAGAGGGAATCATCTTACACTTGAAATGATAGACTGAATATATAATTCTGTTCAGTAATCTGTACCTGATGTTCTAAGACCGAACTGTCTGTAATTTACACCTGTGATGATTGAAATTTTATTTAAAAAAAATAATAATAATTTTCACCCACAAGTGTGCACACTGCGCCCATCTTTGATTGGTTCCTTGTACGAGTTAATAAAAACAAAATCCAAGGAAACAAATATTAGCAACACCAAGCTTTCTATATTCTAACAGGAGTATTTATGAAACATTTACATTTAAAAAAAGAAACATTTAAATTTCCAAAAGAGACTCAACAGTACAAGGGACTTCATTTTTCATTGTTGGAGTACTCTTACAACTAGTGTCCATAATGAAAAACTATAAATTTGCCAGATTAACAAAAATATATTTAGGAAGAGTAAAGGAGAAAGAAGAACTTTAAGAAACCAGGGACATATAGGGCTTACCTACTGAGAAAGTTAGGGTAAGGAATTGGGCAATATAAAGGTGCACAGTCCGATAAAATGTATCCAATTGATGAGAAGTAGGATCACCGTTTCAAATCCAAATGTGCTTCTTTGGACCATAAAGCCTACTCACAGATAAAAATGCCTACAGTGTAATCAAACACAAACTGGGTGACCTTGCCAGCACACTTTATGCTTTGAAGGTAAAGTACACCAGGTTCCCTCTCTGAAAGTTATCACTAACAGAAAATCCCAAAACTCCAGCAGATTTCCCAACAAAAATATTACACCTGTTTTTAGAGACTGTGGGTCTATAAAAGAAACACATTATCCAAAAGGCAGCGTCTACTTACCATTTCCTCAGTTTTTCCCCCCCCCCAACAGAACCTTAGGATTCACTATTCAAATAAAGTCAAATCAAGAAAAGAAGTCGCCCTTGTTCAGCAGCAACAGCCTGCCAATTGATGGCAAAGCAAAGCTACTTTAATCCTAAGAGCATTCTAGCAATTAATCATGCTTAGAAGTGTGTTGGCCACAGTGCCTTAAGTCAATCCTCATAAGAAACCATGGAGTAATACATTATCCTATATGACTCCGTTATCACCCTAACAGGCTCTAATAAATTATTTGTCTTTCCATCTACAAAAAATACTGTATCCAGAATATCGACTACCATGGTGTCAAAGCAATACTGAGGGCAGCAGAGAGAGAGATAGCTCAGGGCGGCCAGGTACGCAGACCGACCTGCAGGAAGTTAGGGAAGCGGTGGCAGTGCAGGTAGAGAGATTGCGCTCCTACGACTATAAGAACTACAGAGCTCGGATGCATGCGGAGGGAGACAAAGCGAGTGCATTGTTGGCTTGGTTGGCTAACCCGGTCCCCAGGGGAGAGACGATACTGGGCTTGGCATTTCCAACGGGGGAGGTAGTGTACACGCAGGAGGGGATAAACAGATTATTCCTAGAATATTACGCCGCGCTCTACAGCACTCACCTGGCTAGGGGACTGGATAGTATCGTGGAGTATCTTGAGGAGGTGGCCCTGCCGAGCTTAGGTAAGGAGGAGGGAGACTTGCTGGGAGGTGAAATCACGGTAGGAGAGATCAGGAGTGCGATTAAACACATGGCTCGCAATAAGACGCCTGGGGTGGATGGTATACCCATAGAATTTTATGCCAAATATGTTGAGTGTCTGGCCCCGCGATTACAAGCAGTCTACAAGGAAGCCTATAAAGTAGGGAGGTTGCCGGAGACAACCAGGGAGGCTATGATCATTCCCCTCCTGAAACCTGGGAGGGAAGCCACGGATGTAAGAGCGTACCGTCCGCTATCAATGTTGACGACAGATTATAAAATCCTGAGCTGGGTATTGGCGTCCCGTCTGCTTCCACATATGTCGCGGTTGGTGCACCGGGACCAATCGGGTTTTATACCCAAACGCAACACGGCTATTAATGTGAGAAGACTGTTACGAATAATGGAGGAACATCAGGCGCAGAGGGCGGGGATCCTATCAGTGGACATAGAAAAGTCATTTGACAGCCTGGAGTGGCTATATCTATTTCAGGTGATGAGTAACATGGGTTTGGGTGAGGCATATGTAAGATGGGCCCGAATTTTGTATGAATCTGCGACGGCCAGAGTGCGAACAGGGGGAGTGATATCGCCGTCCTGCTCGGTTGGAAGAGGGACGCGTCAGGGTTGCTCGTTGTCGCCACTTCTGTTCGCGTTGGCGATTGAACCACTGACGATGCGAGCTAGAACAGGGAGGCATTACGCCGGGCTGGAGCTGGAGGGGGGTGGGATGAGGGGTGGTGAGGGGGGATTCCAGTACATTTCGCTTTACGCGGAGGACTTGCTGATGTTTTTGGCCGGCCCCAGGGAAGAGCTCCAGGGAGCGACGTAACTATTGCAGTTATTCGGGGTGGTATCGGGGCTATGTATGAATTGGGAGAAGACGTGCTTGTTCCCGGCAGTGCAAGCAATGGGCTGCCCCCGCCCCCCCGCTGGACTGGAGAAAATAAGGTGGGAGCCCAGCTGTCTCCGGTATTTGGGGACTAACATATACCATGAGCAGGCGGACTTAGTGGAAGGTAATGTGCATAGACCAGTGCGAGGGGTCAAGGGAATATGGCATTCTGGAGCACCCTGCCGCTATCAGTGGCGGGTAGAGTCGCACTACTGAAAATGGTGGTGCTGCCCAGACTCTTGTATTATTTCAGAACGCTGCCGATTTGGATACCAGGTGGGGTGTTTAAGGCACTTAGAGCCATGGTAGGTGGGTTTTTGTGGGGGATGGAAGGCGGCGAGTGGCACTGGCCACAATGATGAGACCCAGGGCGGAAGGAGGATGAGCTGTCCCTGACTTCGAGGGGTATTACCTGGTGGCTCAGCTGCAGTGGCTCACACAGGCGGTGGCACAGGAATTCCGGGGCCCGGCTGGCTGGGAGGGTAGCTGGATTCCGCAGCATGTGTTGTCGTTTATAGTTCTTGGACAGAGATTGCGGGTGGAGGAATTAGGGATAGAGGAGAAAACATTGAGACTGCTGGAATAGATGCAGGCGAAGGGCCGGTAACAGGTGTCCATACGCCCCGGAAATCCCCATGGGCATGTGCACGGCCTTACCGCACGGGGGAGACTGGTCGGAGTTAGCGGAATGGGAGGAGATGGGGCTGCCAATGGTCAGGGATCTATACGAGGAGGGGGCTCTATTGCCTTTCCAGATATTACAGGACAGGTATGGCTTACGCAGGGGGGCCTTTTTGTTGCACGCCGCGCCGATTGCTGCGATTCAGAAGCACTGGGGCGAAGGGCTATCGGAGCCACAGACATCCCTTACATGCCAATATGTGGTGATGGCAGCGGGGACAATAAAGGCAGTAGCATGTCTAAACAGACGGATGGTGACGGAGGGACTACAGCCACTGACTCAGTTGCGTGAGAAATGGGAAACCGACCTAGGGAAGGAGATACCCGAGACGGCTTGGGCTAAAATAGTGGAAAGGGCCTGGAAGGGAACGCGGAACGCTCGGTTCCAACTAATTCATTTTTACATCATACATAGGGCATACCTAACCCGAAGCAGATAAATAAATACTTTCAAGTGGATACTGCAAGTTGCCCAAGGCGCAACAGGGAAGCGGCGGACCTACAACATATCCTGTGGAGCTGCCCGCAGCTTGGAGCATATTGGGAGGAGGTAGTGGAGACCCTAAACGAGGTAACAGATAGACGGATAGAGCCCGACATGGGGGTGTGCATTCTGCACTGGTTTCCCCACACTGCGCGAAATAAGCAAACGAGCAAATTTATTGACCTGGGGCTTCTGTTGGCTAAGAGGGAGTTGACGAGGCAGTGGAAGTCGAAGCAGGGCCCTAGAGCAGAACGGTGGAAGGCGGAGTTTATAAACTGGGTGGCCAGCGAAAGTATAACCCGGATGCAACAGGCCAGGAGAGCGAACAATGGAAAAAAAAAAAAAAAAATGGAAACAGCACGGGCATGGGAAGCATTGATAACTCAGTTGAGGACCCCCAGAGTCAGAGTCCGATACCCTAGAGGAAGCGGGGTACAATGAGGGAGAGCATAGAGCGTAGATGGATAGAAGCGGGAGTGACGCGGGGTGAAGGAGAGGGAACCGAGCACTCGGAATTGGGAGCGCGGCCTCCCTGAGAACAGAGATCCACATACCCAGCACGAAAGTGATGAAGGATTATCCTAGCCACAGTAATGGGAGCACACCGGTGGGAGGGGATAAGGGATGGGGGAGGGAGGGGCAGGAACGCATAGGGGGCACTAAGGTTGAGAGCATGGAGTCGGACAGAAGCAATTGCTTGTAAACATGGATGATAAAGGCACCGGGGGTAGGGGACATGGGATAGCCAATTGCAGCCTGGTATATGAGGAGGACAGAGTTAAAATGTTTAACAACATAAAACCTGGCAATGTAACAAGGGAAATGTCTCCAACTGATGAAGTGAACCATTTGTGGGGAGTTGTATGTGTTGGAAAATTTAATAAAAAAAATATCCAAACAAAAAAAAAAAACATGGTGTCAAAGCAAGTATATATAGAAACGCGTCTAAGTCACGAATTACTAAACTAACTTTCTCTAAGAAAAACTTGTGCGACTTTTTTCCACGCGCCTGAAAATTGCGCGAGAAAATTCCCGTTATATATATATACATATATATACACACATACACACACATACACACACACACACAGACACACACAGATTTAATTTTAACTCCACATCTAGATAACTTGACAACATAGTAGTAGTAGTGAGATCTTTTAATACCTCAAAATAAAAATTGATGTTTAACCGTACAACCCGCCCAGACAGAGAAGTTTCTCCTTGTGACAGACATTTTCCAAATATACAGTATAGTTAGAAAGTGACAGCAGTGCCTCTCAAACACAGAAGCACACCTTAGGGAGGATCAGATTTTCCCATTTGTTTTACAGACAACCAATCTACAACAAAACCTGCTCAGGAAGATTTCTCTGTATATGTGACAGGTGTGCCAGGGAAACTCTCACGCCCCATCATTTTTACGCAGGGAGGAATGACCTAGATATTAAATTACAGTTTTGCATTTAAATAGGGATGGAGTCAAAGCCAAGAAGGCGTGCTTGCTTTTGCTAGCTGTGTACTGTTGATGTAATTTGCCACTTGTTCAGGAATGCCGACATGCTCTTGCTAGGAAACCATGCAGGTCTAAGCGGCACTGTCCTATTAGTATTCAGTGTTATCCAAGTCAATGATCTATATTTTTTCCACAATCAATGAAATGAGTAAGATTGATGTTGCGCCGCCGAATTTATAATGCTGATGTGCTGGTTAAATACCCTGCAGCAACTTGTGCTCAACCTGCTGACATATCTTACAGTTATCGGTCTACAGTGACTGACCTGCCTTATCAGCAAGTTAAACTTTGCTACACTACTGCAAAAAGTACAAACTGTTTAGAAGGCAGGATTTTCATACTCAAGTCTGGAACTATTCAGGGAAGATCTTTCTCTCATGTTTGGCCCTTAGGTTACAGCAATAGCTTAATCATTATGAAGCAAGACAATGACTAGATTGCAAATGCCATCACACAACGATACAAAAAAAACTGAATTCCTTAAGACCTTCTGGGTCATGAGGCACCTCCCAACCAGGTCTGTACACATAGAACACCATATAATATTTATGCACACAGGACATGTCGTCATAGAAGCTCAGTGTTACACCAGCCAGGAGAGACGGGGACACACACGGGGGACACACACACACACACACACACACACCCCCCCTAAACTCAAAGATCCCTTGCTCTGACAAACACAAAATCTGTCCTCGCATCACTCATATTCAAAGTCTCGAAACTTACCCATCATATTATTAAACTTGCAGGTGACAGCACAAACTGTCACACTTTTTCTATCTTCCACCAGGAAAACACAACCTCAGAAGGACAGCGCGCGCTCCCCCCCCCCCCACACGCGCACCCCCCCCACACACACCCCCCCACACACACCCCCCCCCCACACACACACACACCGCCCCCCACACACACACACACCGCCCCCACACACAGCGCCCCCACACACACAGCGCCCCCCCCCCCCCACCCCACCCCTAAACAAGCACTGGCATAGCCATTAGGTCTCGCCTTTGGGACCTTAAGTGTTTACCCATGCAACACTTAATGTTTTTTTGGCACCAAGGATATTGTGCTGGACAACTAAACACTTATAAGGTCCCAAAGGTAAGACCTTTTGGCTATGCCAATGCTTGTTGTCACTTAGAAGCTCGTCGCTGCATTTTACGGTAGGTTCTCTTTGGCACAAACAATTCAGGATCACACGATAACAGCCATCTTGCCCTACATTCACCCCTTAATTTATGGCTCCGCAAGCCAGTGCCATGTTGCCGGGCACCTTTACTACATGGAAACGCATTTATGAGCACAGGTTCAAATGCAACAAGCATTGAAAATGCAACAGGTCTCGCCTTTGATCAAGTTAAAAGCCATTTGCTTTGCTAATGGTATTGTACAGCAAAGCAAATGGCTTTAACTTAATAAAATGCGAAACCTGCTTGTAGGTAGCACGGCATGTGGTCATATGGAGGGCCGGTGGGAGGGCCTTCCAAAGTAGGACTGGCTCATGAATCGCGCTCATTTATAGGAGAGGTCCAGGAAAAGGAAAGGAACCCGGTTTTGCGCCCGGATTTTGTAATGCAGGTATGCGTGGGAAGAGCAGGCAACGCCTTGTATGTGGTGCAGGCAGTTTTAAGTTGAGCTCTCGCTCTTGCAGGCAGCCACTGGAGGGGCGGCAGAAAGGAGTGACGTGGTCAAAATTCTTGACACTGGTAACAAAGTGGGAAGCAGCCCTTAGAACTGCTCTGAGCAGGCCTAAGGGAACTTTGGGGATGCCTGTAAGAATCAGGTCCCGTAGCCAAGTCTAGGAAGAACCAGCGCCTGTACAATTGATTTTGGGTATTGTTCTGGAGTGAGCTGCCAGATTCATTCAAGCAGCTTTAGTTGGACCCGCGCTATGGGCCAAGGCTCGGATAGGACTTTAGAGGTTGGACCGAGGGTGAAGGCAAGGGACTTAGCTTTCTGAACCATGGAGAGTTGGCTCTTCATGGCAGGGAGGTGATTCCATCCAATCTTGTGCAGC
The DNA here is from genome assembly GCF_964204655.1 of Triturus cristatus. NCBI lineage: Eukaryota > Metazoa > Chordata > Amphibia > Caudata > Salamandridae > Triturus > Triturus cristatus. Next base: position 295,819,334 of record NC_140590.1, on the reverse strand, counting down.
TAGATTGGCTTTCCTCGAAGCTATAAGAAGGACTTCCGTTTTCGAAGGGTTTATGGTAAGGTGGTGCCTTGACATCCATTACTGAATACTTAGGGTGCCTGATAGAAGGGTGATGCTGTACTGGGATGTGGCCTTAGCATACAGGTGGGCGAGGGTGCAAGAGAGAAACTGAATAGGGTAGAGGGACTCCCTTGTTGCAGGCTAACTGGCTTCCGACCCGAGAGAGCATCTGTGTTGGTGGGTGGTCCCTATCTATGCGCCTAGAAGCCACAGAGTAGCTGGAACACATCACTTCTGATATTGTGCCAGTCTTTAATCCGCATCTGAGGTGTGCGGGCCTCACATTTAAGAAGTCGCTGAGACAGCGCCCTCCGACCGATCCCACAATATACTCCGGTGCCAGGAGGCTGCCTACAGAAGCTTACACCCTCGCTAGGGTGGCAGCGGCAGGCGCAGAGGCCAGCTCCCACAGGGCAGGCTCCAATTCAATACCCTGTGCCCCTCGATGCACGTCACAGCAGCAAACGCCACCACCTGCTTGTAACACATAGCACCGTCCGCTCCAGAGCTATAATGAGCTGTTGAATAGCACCTCGAACCATTCAACCGTTGCGCTAGAGGCGAGAATGACTCAGAATTATAAATAATCAAATGTGAGCAAACGCGTGCTCTCAGGAGCATTCTGCTACCAAGAACATCATCCAGAAAAAAGCAAGCTTCGGCTTTCAGCGGAAGAAATGAAAGCTATAAATGATCCAACGTCCTCTACAGCGCCGCAGGGAGCCACCGCTCACTCAGACAGCAGGTCCCAGGGCTTCCGGAGACAGGCGTCTCAGGCAAGCAATCTCAACGCAGAGCTCCACGAGTGCTCATAGCGCTGCCAGATACAAGGCGCACAGAGAGGTTTATCAGAGTGTCCCCTCCAGAGCCCCCTGGGAGCCACCGCTCACTCAGCAGGCATCCTCCAGGCACTGTTCCATGTGTATACCGAGCTGCCAAACAATGCGCACAGCCGCACCCCCGCTGGAAGAGAAGGGCCCATCACTCTGCCAAGCATCCTGTAACACAGCCCCACGCGCACTTACACCGCAGCCAAGCATAGTGCACAGCCTCATCCCCCACCCAGCCCCGTCCAAGGGAGGGGTCCATCACTAGGCCAACCATCCTCTGCACACTACTCCACGTGTACTTACAGCACAAACAAACAGTGTGTGCAGCCGCACCTCCCATCCTGCGCCCCCCCCCCCAATCGGAAGAGTGCATCACTCTGCCAACCATCCTTAACACAGCCCCAAGCATAGTGCACATTCCCGCTCCAAGATAGGGATCTTTCACTAGGACAATCATCTTCTGCACACTACTCCATGTGTACTTACAGCACAGCAAAACACAATGCGCACAGCCAGACCTCAGGTAGTAGGGAGGGGTCCGTCACTAGGCCAACCATCCTCTGCGCACTACTCCACGTGAACTTACAGCGCAGTCAAACGGAATGCGCACAGCCAGACCCCAGGTGGTAGGGAGGGGTCCGTCACTAGGCCAACCATCGTCTGCGCACACCTCCCTGTGCGTATTTACTGCGCAGACAAACACAATGCGCACTGCTTCACATGTAGCTACAGTGCAGCGATGCGCTCTGCAACTTTTAGATTCTGAGACAAGGATCCATCACTCAGCCAAGCACCCGCTGTGCACAGATCACTATGTATTTACCGCGCAGACAGAATGCGCACTGCCTCACGTGTAGTTACAATGCAGTCAGACACAATGCGCACTGCCAGTTTTACGCTCAGCCAAGCATCCTTTACGCACCGACCAAGTGAAAAGGCAGCCAGGACGCTTAAAGCCGCACCTCCTGGGGTAGTCACTAAATCAGAAGAGAAGCCATTGCCCGCCTCAATGGCCAGCTGCACATTCACCACATTAGATACCATTAAAAACAAGCATTGGCATAGCCAATAGGTCTCGCCTTTGGGACCTTATAAGTGTTTAGCCATGCAACAGATGCATAACTAAATACTTATAAGGTCCCAAAAGCGAGACCTATTGGCTAGGCCAAGCTGCCGCGAAAGTGATCACGATCAAACATCAAAGCGGCCGCGAAAGTAATCGCGGTAAGCGCAGCGCGCGCGCCCGCGCACATGCACTGTAGCTCGAGGCTGGCCTGGTAGCACTTTTTGGAGCCCTCTCAATAAGTCTCGCCAGACCAGCGCATGCGCTGGGTCAGGCGAGACCTAAAAATAAAAATTACAAAAAAGGGGAGGCGGAGAAATAAGTTACACTAAAATAGAAGAGCACCTCGTAGAACTTCATAGTCAGCAGAATATTTTGTTTTTATTGAAGGTTTCCAAAGAGCGCAGCCAACGCGTTTCATCAGGGCGAGGAAACCGATCCACTGGAGGTCACAGTGGTCTTCTCTCTTTAGGGTCAGGTAGAAAAGAAACTATGGATACGCTAGACTTCCACTCCTGATGGCGACAACGAACATATGAGGGCTATTGGGTAAACCTTCTTGGGGATATTTGTCCAGCGTGTATGAGGAAGAGAGGTCTGTCTTATTCCGGTTGTCCACAAAAGAATATATCATCTGTCCATTGTGCCCCAGATATCCTGCTGCGCTCCCGCATGGGGAGGATTGGCGAGGCCAAGAGGGCTGGATAGAAGCGGGAGTCACCACGGGTGGGATGTTGTACGAGTGGAGTGGGGTGGTGTGCTCAGCGAGACACCCGATAGCACACTGCCTTGCTTTTCAGCAGCTGCGGTGCCACCCCCTCACCCCAGCAGCGGTGCCAGCCCCTCACACTAGCAGCACTTCAGCAGCAGCGGTGCCAGCCCTCACCCCAGCAGCACCGTCAGCATCTCTTTTTCACGAGCTAGCAGCGCTAAGGCGGCCCGTCCCGCTGCAGCCTCAAAGTCGCAGCGCTCACTGCAATCCGAGAGCCCCCGAGTGAGTGACCTCTAAGCAGACCCAGAGCGGCGCCAGCTCAGGTGAAATATTCATGAGCCCGACAGCACTGAAGCAGGACTGGAAGAGATGGAGTGTGAAGCGCCTACTACACGGAGCAAGGCCTCGCGGCGCTGGAGGAGCGGACCATCAACCTTAGGCACCTCCCGGTTACCGGCACGTTTCATAAAAAGGCTGCTTTCAGTCTGCAGCTTGCCGGGGTTTGAGTGAGGGGCAGACGCGAAGGATCTGGGAGGAAAATGGTGAGAACCAGCAAGGGGTACAATTTGGGCGAGACGGCAGAGGGGAGAATAGGGGTTAACGCAAGGAGGACAAAGGCTGTGAGTGAGTGAGAGATCAAAAGGAGCAGGACAGCTGGCTGAGAGAAAGAACGATAGTGGGTGTGGAGCGAGAAAAGAGGCGCGGGTTGGAAGAACAAGAGACGAGCCCCCCCCCCCCCTCCACTGCCTGCTAGGCAACCTGCGACGCTGGGCCAATCCCAGCGCGGCTTGTGGCGACGTTGGAGCTTACAGCAGATGAAGCTCCCGGCGGTGATCTCTTGTCATTATGGGGCCATGTGTTTGAAACACATGGCCCCATAAAGATAAGAAACCTTTTACCACAGACGTAAGTCAAGCGAGCCAGTCCAACTGGGACGGCTCTAAAAGAGAAAAGTGTACGTCACTGGAAGCTCTTTTCCAATGGCTGGCCACCGTTTAGCATAAACGGTGACGCCAGCCAATGGAGAGGAGCGGGGCTTAAACCCCCGCTAGTGAAAGCTACCCAAAAACACAAAATCTCGCCAGTGAGACTGCGCATGTCTGCGCAACCTACGCTAGCAGAGACCTAAAAACGTGAGGGAGGTGGTGAGAGCAGCGTGCACAAGCTTATATATGCGGGCCCGCTCGGTTCATCAATATCCTACTGTCTATCAATTTGCACTAATTTATCAAATTCGGCACTTCATTCCACACTCTCTCACCTCTTCTACACAGCCATCTGCACTCCCTCTCCCTTTTTAAATCGATCCAATCACCCGTTTTGCTTTCTTAATTTCTGTGTTCAATCACTTTAAAAAGTCGCGACTCATAGTCTACAACGCCATCTCACTGGTCCATGTTAAGCCTATCTGTGCCAGAAGCTTTTTATTACTAAGAAGCTTGTTGCGGCGCTTCCTTATCCAGTATGTTTTGGTTTTGCACAAAACATTGAGGCTCACCCAAAAACAGCCACAATGCCCTATATTCACCGCTTAATTTATAGCTGTGACGGCCATTACCCCCTCGCCACGCACCTTAATTCAACATTAAAACATACATACAAGTCAAGGCAAAATACCAAGAATTGAGGGAAGAGGGAAGGGCAGCGCGCACAGTCTCATACGTGCCAACCCACTCAGTTCCTCAGCCTCCTAATATCTATAGATCCAATCTAATTTATCAAATCCGGCATTAAACCCCCCACTCTCTCAGCTCTCCTTCTCATCTCTCCTTCCTCTACACTTTCATCTGCACCCCACCTCGCACTTTCTCCCTATTCAGTCACCCTTTTTACCTTTTCCAATTCTCTGTTTAATTACTGTAATAAGTAGTAACCCAGCCATCTGTGTCACACCTCAAAAAATATACCAAAAAAACGTGTTTTTTAGTGTTCCTGCACTCTGTGCTTTTGTTGCAACAATACCACTGCTAATCACGCGCCTAATGTCCATAGATGCGCAATCATTTATAAAATACGGCACTTAATCCACCTCTCCTCCTTTCAGTGCTCACACAATAACAGCCACCTTTCCCTATATTCATTACTTAATTTATGGCTGTACTAGTTAGTGCCCCGTCGCCACAAACCCGAATAGTACATATAAAAACATACTTAGGAGCACGTTAAAATACGGGAAACTAAGGAACAAGGGGAAGAGCAGCGCGCACAGGCTCATATACGTGCCAGTCCCCTCCCAATCTCAATAAATTGACAGTGCTATATCTAATCACACTGCTAAGTGTTTTCTTCCAGGACCTTTTTAATCACTCAGAAGCTCTTTGCAGTGCTTCGTTCTCCGGTTTGTTTTGCTTTTGCACAAAAATTGGGACTCACACAATAACACCCACCTTTTCCTATATTCAGTGCTTTAAATGTCCCGGTACTGTTCGATACGGAGTGCTAGCACTATTTTATTTTGGGAGGGAGAGTACCGGCACTTCTCAAAATAAGCATTGGGAAAGCCAACAGGTCTTGCCTCTGAGACCCAACGGCCTTTCCAATGGGTTTTAGCGATACTAAACAGTATTCCCGATGCTGTGCAGAAAAAGAAAATGTCTATGGCATGGTTGCCCACGTCAGTTTGTAGGTGTGCAAGCCACACAAGTGAGCCTAAAAAAATTACACACATTTGTTTTTTTATTTATGTGCAAAAGCGTTTTTTTTTGTAAAGTGGGCGGGGAGAAACAAAGCAGGAACGCAGGGCCAAGGGAGTGGCGCAAGCAACACAGGTGGCATTGGGGGGGGGGGGGGGGGGGGGGGTTATAAGGGATTAGAGAAAAGCAAATAAATAAAAGAGCAATGTAGACAGCAGATGGAAAACGGGTGAGAGAGCATGGAGCTCAGGGGGAAGAACACTGGCAAAAGCATTGCATGCCGGAAGAAACACCAAAGAGTGTAACACAATGGAGGGGGGGGGGGGGGGGGGGGAGGGTATGAGGGGGGCTAGCCCAAATGGATGACAGCTGAAAACAAGCAAAACAAAAAACAAAAAAATTGTTGCGCGCCGACTTATTTAAACTTGGGTCCGTCGCATGCGCACAGTTTAAAGTGAAAGCACGCGGGAGCCAGAGTTGAAGGAAGCCGGCGTGAACAAGATGGCGGCGGACTGTCCACTATCCCACGGACCCGCGCATGCTGTCTGCTATGGACAGATGGCGAGAGCAGCCATCTTTGTCCATGCAGGCGCGTGCATGAGCCCACGGCGGAGAATCGATTCCAAAAGGTCTCCGGCGAGAGCAGTGCATGCGCTGCTTTCGCCAGGCAAGACCTAAAGAGTCGGGACTTCTTTCAAACATAAAGTCGACAGTCTCCAATAGAAGTGTACTGAAAAATGACTGGCACAGCACAACAGTCAAACACTAGAGTAGTCCAGCTATACAACTACTGACTCTAGAATACATTAGCAGGCACAAAGTACTAGACTACAAAACGCTAGAGCTACATCAAACACTACCATTCAAACTAAACACCGGCCAACTACATTACGTGAAAACTGAATAAATATACTTCAAACTCACAAATGAACTCCAACACTTGTACGATGCAACTGACAGATCTTAAAATTTGTACAGAATGTGACTCAGACGAAAGTTGTGGTTATCACCAACACCACCATGGGGGACAACACTTCACCATATTTTCACTCCACAGGGTGCTACACTTGCCATATCACAAGGTATTTCCCCATACAACTTCTAATGACAAGGTGCTGCTCTTTCCCCAATTCACACAAAACCAACACCACACACAAACACAAGCGCAGTATAATCATCTCTCTCTAGGTGAGGTGCTACTCTTCCCAACAGCCGCAACATTTGGACACGCACAAGTATATGTCTCCACAACATGGCAATAGATACTACACTCTTCCCCAAACTGCTAACTAGACACCATGTGGAGTCAGAGAGAGAAAGAGATTAACCTTCCCAACCCATCTTACAGTACTAAGCATTCAGCACACCACAAATATCAACATTAACTGCAGTTCCCACACAGTAAACGTCAACTTACACGAAATCTGCTGTTACCCCAACTTAATAAACCTCAGTTTGTGGGGGAACAAGGTACATTTCTTAACAAAATCAAATATAATACAAACTTCATTAAAGTTAAATTAACCCCATTGCACAACTAAATTTGGTATTTTAACTCTACAAATCAACAAATGCCAGGAAGGTGATATTTTGACTTCAGGACACAGTATATCCTCAAACATAAGACCCATTTCTTTCTCGTATGTCTTTGGACCAGTCTTACTTCTCTTTCCAACTTTATCATTTCCTCTGGTCATTCTACTCTAGGTGCATTAAAATAACTCAATTTCCAAAGGTTTGGACTAGCATATGCCATGGTCATCTTAACTAAGATATCATACTGGTCAGTCACCAACGCCGCTCATTTTCACCGCTGAATGTATTACTGCATGAAGCCTCACTTCAGTATAAAACTTCGCTCAGTTTGCACCTTGTCAGACCTCGCCCACCATCCTCATTGGGCTCCTGCTGTCTGGCAGCAAGTGGTGACATCTGGTGCCAATTAATGGTAGATTTGAGGGTGGGCATACCCAGCCTAGTCCTGCAGAGTCACAGGGATGTCTTCCTTCTCACAATAGGCCTCTGCCAGGTAGGGTTCCCAGCTGAAACCTGGGCCTTGCTGTATTTTCACATAGGTCCTTTAGGAGCCTTTGCCTAATGACGTAAGAGGGAATGCTCTTCATACAAGAACCTGAAGGCATTCGGGTAGGAGACAAGTTCTTTACAATGAATGGTAACACACAGGACACTACAGAGTACATATAAAAATAAATAATCACACTTTCATTGTTCACCTATGGTGATAAGGGAATTCCCACAAGGAAAAGGCATACTGTCCTAAAGAGCCAGGGCTTGGCCCCTCCCACAAGAGCCATATTGGGTTTTATGAACAAAAAGGACCCCAATATATTTCCAGGGCTTTGCGTTTTCTATTTCGTATGCTTTAGCACTACACAGAGAACTCAGACGCTTATGCCAAAATTAGAGTGGCCCTAGTTTGCCTTACTCCAGCCTGCATATTTTCAAGTGTGACAATGCCCTCAATACTGCTTTTATAAGCCACGGCTCAAGTCAACTTCCACCACCGAGTCCTACCTCAGCTAGCACAACAAAGCCAAAGTGAAACGAACCTCTCTGTTAAAGAATGACTGGCAGAAGGTTTGGTTAGATACACTTTCCAAGCACGCCTTACATGGTCTTCCTCCTGCTAATCTCCCTATCTCTCCACAAAGTTGCCGACCAGCCAGTAGCCAGGATCTATGGAAAAGCTACTTGTGACTTGCTCTGATCAAATCCCAGGAAATAGCATGGAGTGAGAAGAGGCCGTCTGTGAGAAGTTGGCCTGGTATATGCTGGTCACTAATTAAAGTGGCCACCTTGCACCAGTACAATTCGACTCTTATGGTAGATAGGTTTAAGACCACCTTTTTAAGAAAGCTATCCTAGTGGTAGTTGTGGAGAGCAGCCTTCAGGCCAAGTCTTTAGAGGAATGTAAAGCAGCTTGTTTTACCTTACAATCTCTTGAACTACTAAATGAAAGGACACAACACAGGTAATACATAAAATATATATGTATTTATTACTAGTCACACTCTACTAATCTCTTTAAGAAATTAGAAGTCAAGGACATAAGCACAAATCAACATTTCACAACAAGTTAAGCACAAATATGGCTGGGGCCCTAGGGGCGTACCAGACCATATACTAAAAAAGAGACTTAGGAATATCGACTTGCGAGGGGAAAGGGCCTAGGGCCTCACTAATCCACCCAAGGCAGGTAAGTAAAAGGACCCACGGGAGACGCATGCAGTGTGAGAACACAGCCGCGGATCCCAACTGACTTCAATGGAGCAAGTCGCGGTTGGAATTTTAAAGTTTTAGAATACTTCGGGAGAGAGTCTACAAGCAAGTCACTTACAGGGTAAGTAGTTCTAGAGCCACACACAGGAGCACCGTAGTGCTGGAGTTACTTCACCCAAGGAAGCCGGGTGTATAGGTGTCTTTTGGTGTCGGGTCGCGGCGTCGTTTTCAATGGGAGCCAAAGAAGACTTGCTGCTTGTGAAGACAGAAGAAGTGTCCAGTGGAATCCAAGGCTGGATTCAGAAGAAAGCAGACCAGAAAGCAGAAGTGACAGTTTTCAAAGTCACTTGGCAGTGACCCGGGGCAAGGAAGCTGGATGCCCATAGTCGTCGGGAGATTTCAGGTGATCACGGGAGTCTTGACTCTTCAGCCAAGAGGTCCAGGAGGCATCGACAACGACCAGGAGCTGGATTTGGCGTGTCCCACAAAGTCTGCAACTTACTGCGGTGTCGGCGACCAGATGGAGCCAACAAGCCTTGGCAACAGCAAGTCACGTGGAAAGTGTAAAAAGTCAGCGGTGCAGACCAGCAAGGTCTGAGGGACTCACCCAGTGAGGATAAGTCAGGGCAGGCCTGGAGCAACCAGGGTAGCCCTTTGGTTCTGTAGAAAAGTCTTCCGGGGACCCACAAGCCAATCGGCAAGGGATCGCGAAGACGCCTCGGGAGGATTCACTCACCAGGAGCCCACGGTCACTCGGGACGAGGTAGGCCTCTGATCTTCGGAGGAAATCCTGCTGGAGGCTTGGACCACATGTGGTCCAATGCACAAGTTCGTAGAACGTCGTGAAGGGGTTGCACTCGAAAATAGTGCCCGGTTCCCAGGTATTGCAGTTCCTCGTCACTCGTGGGGTCCACTTGCCTCAGCGTCACTGGGGACTCGCGATGGCCTTGGAGAAGTCAGGAAATCCACTTCCGGGGCTGCAGGGACTTCGGACTCTAGCGGGAAAGTTTGCGACCGTTGATTCAAAGTTTTGGTGCCGGCCAAGCAGGGGAGTCACTCCTTGACCTTGACTCCAAGGGAGATTTTTCAGTCTTCCAGAGGTAGTGGAACGTCCAGGATTCTTTTTTCAGAGCGTCGTCCAGGGATATCTAGTTTGCAATGGCAAGGGTTCCCTAACTTCTACTACAAGGAAGGGAGGGACTATCTCTATGACTCCTCCTATGGGAGGGTCAAGAGAGTGGGTGGCTACACCCACTTCCCTTGTCCAGTTTCACGCCAGAGCAGGGGCAGGTAGCCCCTGAACCGGTTTGAGCTGGCATATGCACAGAGGAGCCTACTGCTCCCCCAGTGCAGGACTTCAAAGCACTCTAGGAGTGCACCCACCCAGCCCCAATTCACTAAACCCTGCCTGGGAGGTGATTACACCTCCCTGTGACAGGATGCCTATTGTAGGGCCTCTTCCACTTTCGGTCAGCAGCAGGAGGGCAGCCCAGTGTCTGTGACTGGTGGCATCCATTTTGTGATGCCAGGGCTCTTCAGGATTCTACAGTGTTTCCACAGTGGGTACATGTCTATCCCTCTAGAAGTGTGGGATCATACTCCCACACCAGTTACTGGTGTGGGGGTGTGACTACAAAGCGTTCGACACCAAACATGACATGTTTTGATGCAGTCATCCCAGAGTTAGCATTTACCGCGAGGTTATAATGCACTTAAGAGTATATGTTTTAACCGCATCCACAAACAGCCACAGATAATGGACTCAGAGCTGCAGAGGGGCCCTGCTCAGGCAGAGGCACCCCCTCACATGGAAACCAAGCACCCTGCCCTCAGGATTGATAGGGCCTGCCTTAGGGGAAACAGATAGGTTCATATGTGTGTGTGTAGGTAGAGATATAGTGATACCTATATCTAAGTGAGGAGTGCCAACGCTACTTCACCCAGGCTGCAGTAGCAGGCCTGTGGTGTCAGATTTAGTCTGCTTCCCAGGGATGGCACAATACATGCTTCAGCCCCTGGTAGGCCTGTGAAGTACCTATGCCCTTGGTACCATATACTAGGGGCTCATAAGGTACCACAGTATCCAATCCCTAGTGCATCTAATATGCACTCCAAGTTGTTTAGAGAGAACAGACAGGCTGGGGCCCCGATTAGCAGGGTCCCAGCCATACTATAGCCAGAAACCAGTGTAAACATCAGAAAAAAGTGGGGGCAACATAAGTGCAGATCCTACTCTCCTACACTGTCCCTTAAAGCTTGTACAAGCACTGGGCCTCCGTAGGTGAGCTCCAGTAAATCAGCCCTTGTTAATGAAAGATGTGTAGCACTGTAGCAGCTGGAAATCATAATACAAAAGGCCACGACAACACTCCACAGGATCAAAAACCAGTAGCAGGAAGACTCTTGGATCCCCTTCAACTAGTATCTTGTTAAAACAGCAACTAAAAGACAAGGATTAAAGAATACAGTTCAAACAAACAAGGATTAGCGTCCATTTGTTTTTAATTAAACCTTTATATAGGACCGGTAAACCACAGCCAGTAACCAGTAAAAATACGTGGCGAAATCCAGACAATAAGAAGCAAACACAGTATTTTCTTTCTAGTCCTGCCCTCTTCACAAACTGTAGTGCCTGCAGTAGGACGTAGATTAAAGCTTTCATGAAAAATCTAATGCAAATAGTTGTTCCGTTAGGCTTCGGGAAAACTCCAAACATAGGAAATTGCAAGCTTCATTTGTTTCTCTTACTTGAGAAAAGGACTAGGAAGTTTATTTCCAGAGCTCGACAGCAAGGACCATTCTGTCTTTTAACCAGCAGCAAACCTCTTAAACACTTCCTGCTACATCAGAAACACCACTGCCCAAGGGAATAACACCGCGGTACTCAGAAGGCACAAGTTTCTACTTTAGAATACATTTATTTTTTCAAATGGTTAGGTTGCAAGCTAAATAGGAGGGCATAAATATTTTCTACGGATGTCTTGTGTAGCTTTTCATGCGAAATGAGTTGCCTGTTTGTATAAACACTTCGTATCAGAACTCCAGACTACCACAGCCCAATCAAGCCCCTAGTCCATAACCTGCCGAGGTTGGTGATAAAAGGTCCTGGAAAATAAATTAATTAACAAACTATTTCTCCTGTCCGGTTTGTTGGCTACAAGATGGAATTTAGAACCAGTTAATTTATGGCAACAGTGAAATCTGGTCCTTGGAAACAGTTCTGAAGGGTTGCAAGAAACAAGTTGATAGTAGTGCTGGTATCACTCCATTACCACCAGCTAAATTTAACCATCAACACAAATCAACTAACTTTAACAATGCGGACCAGTGAAAGCCCTTTCGGACCCAGTGCTCCGCTGCCTCCTCTCTCATCTGTGCCCGCTTCCTCTTTTTGCAACCTTTTTTTGGCTCACTGTTTTTTTCCACCACTTTCGCCTCCCCCAATACTTACCATCCCCAGATACTATTGCTCCCTTTCCCCCGATAATATTGCCTATTCCCCCCCCCCCCCCCGATACTATTGGATCCTATTTTTACCCCGATACTTTTGCCTCCCATTTCACTCCCCCAATACTTTTGCCTCCCATTTCACCCCCAATACTTTTGCCTCCCATTTCACTCCCCCAATACTTTTGCCTCCCATTTCACTCCCCCAATACTTTAGCCTCCTATTTAACCCCTCCCCGATACATTTGCCTCCTATTCGCCAACCCCGATACTTTTGCCTCCTATTTTTCCACCTGATACTTTTGGCTCCTTTTTAGGTCACACCTAGCTTTCCAGCGCATGCGCTGCTCGCTCAGCGACATATTGTGAATGAGGAGTTTGAGAAGGGGGCTTGAAGCCCCGCCCCTCATTTCCATTGGCTTGCGTCACCGTTTATGCTAAACGGTGACCTGCCATTGGAAATGAGCTTTTTTGGTTGCCTCCCTTTTGCCTTTTGGGACGGCCCCTCCGGACTGGATGGCTTGGATTAAGATAAGGATAGACACAAACTAAATAGTATTTATGTCCTTTGTTCACGCGGACAGGATTTTTTTGGCGATGCACAAAATCAGAAAGTAATGTCAAGGGGGCACAGCCCGTGACCTACAGTGAACAAGACTAAACAACAAATATAGGCAACAGAGAGCAAATCCGTCTGTATACTTATAATCAGTGAACAGACTGGATTATAATTTTAGTGACCATTGTACATAGCATTCACAAGTATATTCAGTACATCTGATCCTATTGTGTCGACGACGTTTCGATGCCGAAAAACAAAATAAATGGCATCATCTTCAGGACAAATATATAAATCATGTTTGTCTTGGGATTATAAACAATTTGCCTTTCATGCTACATACAAACGACATTTGTCGGGAAAAAATAAGGGAGAGAAGGGAAAAACACTAAATACGAGGCCAGGCATGTTAGTTTAGAACATAAGTGACATGGATAAAATTAGAGATACGGTTTGCACCAAACGGACCGTTCTTTTCAGGCATGCTTAGTGCTAGAACAACGATGTCATACTGTGCACTAAACAATGGTGCAGTCACTATATTTGGATAGTGAAGTGTGTTTAGGAACTGTGATCGGTACTCGGCGAAAAATAGCTCCTATTCTATCACCCAAGTTTAAAAAAAAGACGGCACAGTGCGGGAAGATATTAAAAACCAAAGTTCCATTTGGGAACAATAGGGGAACCAGGTGAATTAAAAACCAGATCGTTACATATGGCGCAGTGCGAGACAATATTTAGAATATAGGTGAAAGGGTCAAAGTTGACCGGTGCATTAGCGAAGACTTAACGGTGCTGGGTACACAGTTGTCTATATAGTGATTAATCTGGTGTAAATGGGGCATTTGCATTAGAGGAAAAAGGTATTACCAAGGCTGGTCCATAAAGCGGGGGAAGGTCGTTCAGGTAGAGAAAGATTAAGACCTATGGGGAAGTTTAACAATCATAAGTATAGTGCATTCAGGGCAGATTGGGCGTGAGAGAAGGCGGCAGAGTATAATTACCATCAGTGGTGCGTCGATATCAGGATATCCCGCGTATTTCCACAATGGCATAGCCCTGTGGAAACGATACATTCATGATATTTTTTTTTTTACTATGGACTGACTATACAGACTCTCACCGACCTTCTAGACTGGCTTAATAACAGTGGGGGACTCAAATACACGCTCTCAATAAGTAAAGACTCAATACCATTCCTTGATCTTGAAATTAAACACACAGATGGTCGTTTGACCACTAGTCTCCATCGTAAACCTACTGTCATCCCCGTGCCTTGAGAGATTCCCTTCCTTACTCACAGTTCCTACGTATCTGAAGGAACTGTTACTTCAAGGAAGACTACTTCAAGGAGGCAAAAATTCAGTGATAAACTCAGGAACAGAGGGTTCCCAAAATAATTGGTACGCCGCTCTCTAAAAAGAGCTTGGTACTGTCCCCGTGAGGTCTTGCTGGAACCCAAACCCAAAAAGAACCAAGACAGACTCATATGTGTGACTACTTTCTCATCAGCCTCAAACTCGATAAGGAAAAGCATATTGAAACACTGGCAAGTACTGAATGCAGGGGAACTACAATTAGAATGCCCCATGTTCGCTTTCAAACGGGCCAAAAATATCGAAGACCACCTGGTACGAGCGTCCCTCCCACAACCGACATCTAAAGTTACGCTAAATGATGTATGGGGACTACCCGCACTAACTGGCCATATGAAATGTGGCAACTATGTAGCCTGTGACTCAACTATTGAAGGTAAAACCTTTTCATTTGGCTTGATCAAGTTTGAAAGAAAACATTTCACTAATTGTAATTCATCAAATGTGGTGTATGCAATCTTTTGCCCATGCATGAAAATATACATAGGTCAAACCGCTCAGAAAATAAAGCTTCGCATTGGGCAGCACAGGAGCAGAATAAGATGCAACACGGCAAACGCTCCCTTGGTCGAACACTTTATGGAAAAGGCACACATTGAAAGACTTGACTTGGACAATTATCACACAGATCAAACCACCACCACGCGGTGCGGATGTGTCACAGCTACTAAACAAGGAAGAGCTCCATTGGATATTAAGGACCAACAGTATCTGCATGGGACTCGATCGCCTTGAACATTGGACGTCCCTCCTCTAACTGAATGTGCAAAATGGTTACAAATTACTGTGTCAAAGAAATGTTTTGTCTCTATCCTTGTATAGAAAATATTCTCTCAATGTGATTTTCTGTATCCATTTCTTAATAGCTGAATTGTTATTTTGAATGTATAGTTCCAAACAGTTTTTGAAATTTTTCACTGCAATTCACGTCACCACCACCACCACTAATTCACCATCTCTTATTCACCACTCCAAGATGGCCACCGCGTCTTAGCTATCTGACTGCCATTTCAATATGGCCACCACTTCACTATTTCTCACTCACCACTCCAAGATGGCCACTGCGTTTTAGTTACCTGACTGCCATTCCAATATGGCCCCCCCACAGTCAGTATTAGTCCCTCTTATTTTTCCAGACCACATGTTACTTGCTAGCTTTATAGCTGGATCTGTTAGTACAGTCTAACAGCGATCCCCGCCAGAGATGCCATGTCCTGCGATTCTGCAACCGGCACCACTGTAAGTATACAATCCCTAACCCGCATAGCCTTGCTCCAGCCCCACTGTCACTTAATTTGACTAATGCCTGTGCTTCCTTTCCCCAGTGAGCTGTGATCTGGACAGTTTCCTTGATAAATACGCGGGATATCCTGATAGCGACACACCACTGATGGTAATTCAATTCAATAGATCTTTATTCGATTCACAGAATCATAAAAGCATTACACATAAAAAAAAACAAAAAAAAAAAAAAAATGTAAAATATACAAGATCTATTTACAATAATAGGGGAGATCCTTCGTGGGAAAACGCCTATTGACAATTTAAAAGCCCATGATAATACAAGGTACAATGAACTGGGACCCTAACATGACTTATAAGATACTTATTACCTGCTTCTAGGCTTAGCGTTAATATATAAACAGGATTAACTTTCATAGAGTGCAGAGTGCAAAGTGCAAAGTGCTTTATCATAAAGTGCAAAAAAAAATTTAAAAGAGTGTAAACATGACTTCCCTAAAAATAATTACATTCAGTCGAAAACTTTAAATACACACTAATTACAAAATTTAAAAAATCCCATAGATCACAATAAAATAATTTTAAAATCTAAGTCCCCTTTTAGTCCTAATGAAGTAGGCTGACAATAAAAATCTGCTAATACCAAACACAATGAGCCTTGAAGAGTCAGATTTTAGAATACGCAACATTTCGAGGTATCTTCCAACACATAGTTTTCTGGCCAGGGGTTTTATCCATTTGGATCTAGGTGTTCTGTAAAGAGGACAGAAAAATAAAACATGTGCATCATCCTCTTTAGTCCCTGCATTGCATTGAACACCTGTCTTCCGCTACTCCTCTCTCTCTCTGGACAGGCCCCCATTTAGATGTGAACGACTTAATTTGAAGAGTTCCATACCTAAATTTAAGGTATAGCACTTTAGCGAGCTGTGGCTCGATCTCGTCCAAAAATTGCTCAAAACGGGGGATTGTTTTAAACATCATGAATTGGGAGGTGAGGGGACCAGCATCACAGTTCAGGCTGACATTGTGCGTGATAAAGTTCCAATAGATACTTTTTATTTCCTGTTTTGAGTCAAAATTGAGCAGGCTTGGGTTAACCCAGAACCTGCTCAGACCCAAATCCAGCAGCCATTTGCGAATATGTCCCAACCACGGGAAACTAAGGTTAGTATCTAGGGCCAGAAGTTCAGTTAAAGATTGTTTATACATGTAGAGTTCCTCTGTCGTCCAAATTCTTATCCAGTAAGACAGGGACATCCACACAGCTCTGTGGCCCAGGCGTTTAATACCTAAATCCATCATAAGGGGGGTTAATGGTGTGTTTTGTGGGAGGGTAACAAATCTCCTCAGTATCTTATTTTCCCCCTTAGTTAAGGCATTAAGCGGGGCCCCCCCCCAAAGCTCTGATCCATACAGCGCAGCAGATTGGGCCCTTGCCTTGTAGACTTCCAGTGCTGGGGTAATTGCCCTGGACGTGGTTGCGTGCAATTTTTTTAAAATTGGGGCTGAATTTTGCATTAAAATTGTACTTGATTTAGTGATCTGATGGTAATTATACTCTGCCCCCTTCTCTCACGCCCAATCTGCCCTGAATGCACAATACTTACGATTGTTAAACTTCCCCATAGGTCTTAATCTTTCTCTACCTGAACGACCTTCCCCGCTTTATGGACCAGCCTTGGTAATACCTTTTTCCTCTAATGCAAATGCGCCGTTTACACCAGATTAATCACTATATAGACAACTGTGTACCCAGCACCGTTAAGTCTTCGCTAATGCACCGGTCAACTTTGACCCTTTAACCTCTATTCTAAATATTGTCTCGCACAGCGCCATATGTAACGATCTGGTTTTTAATTCACCTGGTTCCCCTATTGTTCCCAAATGGAACTTTGGTTTTTAATATCTTCCCGCACTGTGCCATCTTTTTTTTAAACTTGGGTGATAGCTCCTATGCTCCTATTCTATTTTTCGCCGAGTACCAATCACAGTTCCTAAACACACTTCACTATCCAAATATAGTGACTGCACCATTGTTTAGTGCACAGTATGACATCGTTGTTCTAGCACTAAGCATGCCTGAAAAGAACGGTCCGTTTGGTGCAAACCGTATCACTAATTTTATCCAGGTCACTTCTGTTCTAAATTAACATGCCTGGCCTCGTATTTAGTGTTTTTCCCTTCTCTCCCTTATTTTTTCGTGACAAATGTTGTTTGTATGTAGCATGAAAGGAAAATTGTTTATAATTCCAAGACAAACATGATTTATATATTTGTCCTGAAGATGCCATTTATTTTGTTTTTCTGCATCGAAACGTTGTCGACACAATAGGATCATATGTACTGAATATGCTCGTGAATGCTATGTACAATGGTCGCTCAAATTATAATCAAGTCTGTTCACTGATTATAAGTATACAGACCGATTTGCTCGCTGTTGCCTATATTTGCTGTTTGGTCTTGTTCACTGTAGGTGACGGGCTGTGCCCCCTTGACATTACTTTCTGATTTTGTGCATCGCCAAATAAATTTCTGTCCGGCTGGACAAAGGACATAAATACTATTTAGTGTGTGTCTATCCTTATCTTAATCCCCCAACTACTAGGGTCCACTGTTTTTTGTAATAAGTTAACGCCCAAGGTCCCTAGTGTATTACCTTCGGGTTCCCTTGTCTCTCATAACTGTTATATAAACAAGCCATGATCAAGTCTGGATGGGCTGTCCCAAGAGGAGGCAGGGCTGCAGGCAGGCACAACGCGCATGTCGCGCTTTCACTTTATAATTCCATTGTGTGGTGACAGCTTGTTACGGTCTTCTCGTGCTCATTTCACTCGCATGTCCTCGACGCACCTTTTTTGCCTACTCTCTAAAGACCCGCCACTGCTCTAATCATGTCCTTTGCACCCTCATTCACGTAACTATATAGAGCCCCAAGTTTCCCCAAAGTAAATGATTGGACTAGAGTCCTGTGTAACTGTCCGTGTGACGAAATCTCTGTACAATCAACTATCCATATCATGTTTTTTTGTAAATATTAGGTCACACCAAGAAGGAGATGGATTATCCCTGTTTTAAAGAACTTGGGACTAAAACAGCATTGACCTGCATTTTTAGCATTACAATTCTTAGAAAACGAATTTGTTATTGCATCCGTTACTGCCTTTTTAAAAAATGTTTAAGTTTCGGAAATAGATTATAATGTGATCTGTAATTATATTTTCAAGTGGCACAGAAATTCTTTTAATTATGAATTGTAATGTGCTTTTATGGTTATTTTACAGTAACCGAATAAAGATATTTGACTTGACCCGACGTATATTCCCTACCGCCTTCACTATCTTGTGCCCTCATTGCTTTTCTACTCATCCTTTTCTTTCACCCTACTCTGAGCTCTGCCATTCACTCCCTTCTCAGCTCGTTTCACCTCCTCCTCCCTTTTTCTCTGCTTCCCCCTCCCTCCTATTTTCTTCCCATCGCTGGTTGAAGTCTCTCCTCTGCACTGCAAGTAATACCCAATGCCGGCTGGCTCCACCCCGCCCCTTTACCTCCCACCTCGACAACTGTGATTCATGCTCCCAGTTCAGTCTGCCCCTACTATGTAACCACTCCCCCGTTCCCCCTTCCATCTCCCCTGCGGCTGCAGGCGATTCACCCCACCCTCCCCCATTTGCCACCTTTTGCTCTATGTAATGGCCCAGGGCGGCCAGTTGTACCCCCTCCTCTGTTGCCACAGGTAATATCCCCCTCCCCCCGGGCCTCTTTGCTCCATTCGCACCTCCCCAATGCGGTCTGTGTCCTGATGCTAATTTCCGAGCAGGAACATTGTGTTCTTCTCCTCTCATGTCCTGGAAGCAAAGCCCAGTGTTCAGGAGCAGCGGGGAGGGCAAGCCAGAGGCAGTGTGGGGGAGTAAAGCAGAGTTTATCGGGACAAGCGGTGAATCTTAACCATTATATTTTTTGCCACAGTCACCTGCAAGGCCAGGGAGACAAAGGCTGCACCTCTGGGAGGAGTAAACGGCGGAGTGCAGGGTCCAGAATCTGAGCGGGTCTCTTCAAAACAAGTGTATTAAATATATCGACATTAGACGCTGTACAACATGAGGCGCAGGTGTCATTACTTGAGTGAATATTGCACCCCGGGACTCCGCAAGAAGGTGGTGGGCTTGCACCAGGTATCCTTGGCTTCAGTGGCTGCCCCGTGGCCTCCATGCTCAGCATCATTGATCAGCTCTGAGTCGCGCCATTTTGTAACTCCTGAATCCAAACAGAAATCGTGACGCACTGCAGAAACAGACGCCCTTGGAGATGCTAATTTGTTTCGGAGCTAGGAGGTGAAGTTATAATGGGCGGCTGTTTGGCCGGAACCTATTCTTTATGCTCTGCCCCACTCTCGACAGCGGGTGCAGCGCTGGTGCCCGCTGGGCGAGGTACAGGAGGGCTTTCTGGGCCAGTCATGGCTGGAACATAGGCCTGCCTTCCTGTGGGCGACAGATCATGTTGCATAATGCAAAGTACACTCGTCCCCTAATTTACGGCTTCATTTTCTGCCTAATTCTAAAGATTGATACCAGGATGCTATTTGCAGAAGCATTTAAATGTCAGTAAGTTTCATGGTTGTAATAAAGCACATTACATACATCAGGCCCTCCACGGGGAGCCTTGCTTTCAGCCAAGACGGTCATGGCAACAGCCAATGGCTTCAATACAGGCAGCCATTAATTTCCGAAAAGAGACTTGGCCCCAACGGGCTGATTAGCAATGGTGGGGCTAGGGCGAGGAATGAACTTTCCTTCAGACACCCCTGAAAGCTCTGCGTTGCGAAAAGGGGGACGCGACGACGACGGAATCCCAAGTTCCTCGCACTGAAAAAAGGTGACCTGCTCATTCGGGAAGAGGCCGTCCTCACAGCTCTCCCTAACAAATGGGCATCAGCGGTCCATAAACTAATCAATGGCCGCAATACATTCGGGCTTACTGTGTGGAAAGGTCCCTTCCTGCACAAGGGGCAAAGGAATGCAAGGTATCTGCATTTAACTCGGTACAATTCTCCCCCCAAAATGGGTAGCCGCCTGTGCCTGCTCGATCTGCGCGATTTAAATCACAGAAACGAAGGAGTGACACCAAAGTGGCAATTACTGGATCAGTTGCACGTCATACACAACAAACATACAATGAGGCCTGCATACATGCAGGACCCTCCTGGCCATCCCTCCCGTGATTAGTACAGACACTGTGAATTTCTGTTTCTTACACATGTCTGCAGTCTCATATTGTGTCGGTTTTGCGAGAGCACTGAGAACAGACATTTCATGCTGCTGTGTGAATCCATCCGGTGAAGTAAACGTGCTTTTTATACATTTGTAGCCTTTGCGCGCACGTATATTGTTCCATTGCCTTTTTAGGTCTCGCCTGAGCCAGCGCATGCGCTGCTCTGCGAGACATTTAGTTAGGGCTTTTAAAAGTGCCGCCGCATGGCCTAGTGCTTGCGTTCCAGTGCACATCCGCCAGCTTTCAGCACCCTGGCTTTCCTTTGCCACTCGCGCGTCTTGGTGTTTGTGGTTTTTTTTTTTTTTTTTTTACAGTTACGAGCAGTCATGGCTCATTAAGTGCTTTCGCACGCACCACGACTTCCCAGACTTGCATGCTGGAAGTATTTTACTTTGTGATGGAAATGTAGTTTTGTAAGAAGGGGTTTCATTTCTGGAAAAAAAATATCTTGGATTCACTGGGAGTTTATTCAACCGGAGCCGATTTTTTGGGTTGCATTAAAAAATGTAATTTAGATATTGTATGTTATGCTCTTTGGTTACCTTCAAATTGATTCTATGCACCATGGGTTTCCGCTTTAGGTTGGCTGACAGTGAGGATGGAGATGAGCGCCCCCTTGCATGTCTAAGTAGAAGGCACCCTGTAGCCACCGGAGCCATCATCCTAGGCAACCACAGCAGTAAAGAGTTAAAGGTCACAATTGTCGTTTGGAGCGCTCTGTGTGCAGGCTGAAGTGCACTTCTCTTGAGGCATTCCCTCTTGTGCTGAAGAGATCTGTGGCATGTAAACGATTGTTACTGGAGAGTTTTAAATCTAAGTGTGCAAGACAGAGCAGATCAGAGATAGACAGGCCTGTTGTACTGTCCGTAGCTCTGTGCAGCGCCATTTCTACAGTCCACTGGAAGAAATCTTCACTTGACTCCTTTTGCATGTGGTTTTTGGGCAGTCACTATCAGCTGTTTCTTGGACAGCTTTTCTTCTGGGTGCGTTTGAATCTGAGTGAATGTGCTGTGAAGTTGCTCTAGACTGGTGATGTCAGGCCTGGCCGGCAGGTACGTGTGATTTCACATTTAGGTTGCTTAGCAGAGTCTGCTGCCTGAGTAAGTGTAATTCTAACAGCTTGTGAAGTGGGGGTAGCGGTGCTACACCCCTGCCGGACACCCAGGAGAGACCCAGACTGTATCCTTTGTTTAAAATCCGATCCAATGCAAAGTAATGGAAGCTAATAAAGCAATACTGGCTGTAGGTAAATACTTTTTATAATGTAACAAGCCTTTTCCAAAGTTGAACGGTACTAATAGACCTGCAACTTCACAAAGTCGACTCCTGTGGAATACTAGTGCTGTTATTACTGAGGTGGGTTTTAATTACATTTTACAGTATAAAAACAAAAAATCTATTTTTACCAATTCTTGTTACATGTAAACCGAAATATATTTCAGTACAAGTCTTTTTTAACTGTCTAATTCGACTAGCACGAATTCCCTTTCTGGGGTGACTGTCGGTTGTTCTACGCCTCACTTATTGACATCTAGCTCGCTGACACGGGATGCACGACTTAGATGAGAACCAGGAGTAAAGTTATAGCTTTGTTACCCAGTGAGCTTACTCCTACAAGACCAAAGAACTCCGCTACCGGTTATAGTAAAATATAAAGATAGATGGTTTTTCTTTTTATCTTCAAAAAGGTCTAGTTTATTAGTGGAAGCATCAATGCATTTGTGGTCACTGGAATGTTAGGCAGTGGTCAGTTGTGTGAGTTTCCTCACCAATGTGGGTTGTGCTGTTGCTGTGCTCTAGTTCCGCTTCCCCAGCCTTTCATCTCGAATGAACAACTCATATTTGAAGAAAATGTGTACTGCTTGAATAGACTTTGCCACGGGTGTTAAGAGCCAAACGTGACCTTGTGTTGACCTTTGAAATAACACTGCAGTGCTGAGAGCATGCCAGGCCTAGCGACTGCCCCCATTGTTGCCAGTTTGTATAAGCAGGAACATTTAACCTTCAGAGTGATTGGGTGGCTGCGCAGCCGTATAAATGTAGATCTGATGGGAATCATTGTGTGGGGTCGTGCTCCAGCATGTATTTGATGTGTTTATGTATACAGTTAAGGAACATCTCTCTCAGGCCTAGCTAGCCATATTTCTGACAGCAAGAAGCTTTGAAGCAACTGGACCTGTGTTTGACTTTGATTTGGGCTTCATGCTGACGCTGACTAGAGTCTGCCACCTTCATAAGATTGAACCAAACAGCGGCTCGAATTTTATTACACAGTGAACAAAGAAAGGGAATAAATATTAATGTTACAATATACAGTTTCGATTGTGAGTTATTACACTGATTGTTTAATATTTTTGGTGATCAAATCATTCCACAGTTACCCAATTTTAAACATTGTTATAATGTGCGTGAGTGCTTACTCTACAAGCTTGTCCCTTCGGCACTGATTGGGGGAGCGGCTTCCGCAAATTGAAAACTTTGTCTCTATTTGACAACCACCCCATCTCCATGTACAAGGAGGCCAGTGAATGAGAAACCAGGGTAAACAAGCATTGGCAAAGCCAATCAATCTGACCATTGGGACATATTGGCTTTGTCAGTGGATTTTCAGCAAAGCTGCACAGCATTCCCAATGCAGCATGGCTAAAGAATGGGAAAAAAAAGCCTTTGACATAGCTGACCACGTCATTTTGTTGGTGCACACATCACGCATGCGCACGCATACAAAATAACACAGCTGATTTTTTTCTTTCATTTACAGATCAATAGTTTTTTTAAGTGGGTGGGGAAAGAAACTCGGCAGAAGCAACACAGAGTGCCTAGTGAGTAGCGGCATCAACACGGCAAGCATAAATGGGGGAAACAGCAAACTGATGAGAGAGCAACATGGAGCTGGTGAGGAGAAGCATTTGGGAGCAAGAGAGGAACGTGAAGGAGTTGGAGGTTAGTACTTAAAGGAGTCAGCTGGAAAATACATGCACTCTAATACTTAAACAAACAAGCATTGGCATAGCCAATAGGGCTCGCCTTTGGGACCTTATAAGTTTTTAGCCATGCAACAGTTGATGTTATTGCACCAAGGATATTGTGCTGCATAACTAAATACTTAAAAGGTTCCAAAAGCGAGACCTATTGGCTATGCCAATGCTTGTTGTTCCTGGTGCAATTGTTCCAGCAGAGCCTAGGCCATTTTTTCCTTCAGCCCAGGACATGCCTGGAATGTCGGGAAGTGTAGAATTCACACCATACCCTGGCCTCATGTCCGAACGGTCCACAAACCGGAACAACAAGATAAAACTAGTCAAACTCTGAGGGCGGCTGGCCGGCCTCTCGGTGTGCCATCAGCTGTGGGACTGAGTACAAGCAGACACCGGCAGCTCAAAGGGAGGAGAACAGCGTGCCTGGGCCCGTCCGGTGTATGCTGGCAAAGCAGCCCTGCTCTCCACCGCATGCCTCCCATGCCTGCTGCCCAGGCGGTAGTGAACTCTTGACTTGACACCACTGACTACGGGACCAATTCAAAGAAAACAAGTAATAAAAATGCAATAGGTCTAGCCTTTTATTAAGTTAAAGACATTTACTTAGCTATACAATACCATTAGCAAAGCAAATGGCTTTAACTTAATCAAAGGCGAGACCTACTGCATTTTTAATACTTGTTCGGATTACTGTTGCCACCATTCTCCAAGTACTTTTGCTGCTTACTTTGCAACCTTTATTGCCCCCCCCCGGGGGCATCCTGGCACGGTAACGCATTTATATGGCTCTGGTGCGGCACTACAAGCTGCCGC
Source organism: Triturus cristatus (assembly GCF_964204655.1). Classification (NCBI taxonomy): domain Eukaryota; kingdom Metazoa; phylum Chordata; class Amphibia; order Caudata; family Salamandridae; genus Triturus; species Triturus cristatus. Next base: position 295,795,110 of record NC_140590.1, on the reverse strand, counting down.
TAATAAGAAAGTAGGGAGTCTGACTCGCTGCACATGGCATGTGTGCAAAGGAGGGAGGGGGGCTACAAGCCTGATGTATAGTAAAGTTGGGGAAAGGCTGTAGCCCAACGGCTAGGGCGGTAGATTACAAATCCGGAGAACTGGCTTAGAGTCTTGGTAATGACGCTCAACATCCTGTGATTCTGGGCAAATCGCGTAATCTCTCCGTGCCCAACAAAAATGAATTCCTCCTTGTGTAATGCAACTGGTGCTCATGTAAAGTGCGCCGATACCTGAAACCTTTGCGTCAAGTTTGCACTATATGAAACTACGAGGGGGGGGGGGGGCAGGGGAAACACACTCACTATACAAATACCCCACCGAGATTTGGGACCTCCCCTGAACCCTCACACCAGACCTCCTCTTCCTCGGAGGGACCAGGCTCAACCCCATCTCAGCGCCAGATATTGCCGCTGCAAAACTCGAATGATACAAAATCACCCAACGTGACTGCATCAACAAGCCTGGCGAACGGAATCGCCATCATACACAAGGAATCCATCCAATGCACCACCACAAAGGACGACATCACCCCAGTCATGGACACTTCAAACTTCTCTAAACAGATGGCAAAACCACATTCAGGAGCATCCTCGCCTACCGTCCTCCTGGACCACGTGCAGCCTTCAGCAACTTTATAGCAGACTTTATCGCCCCGTCCTCACCATAAACTCCAACAACTACATTTTCCTCAGCAACCTCAACTTCCATCTCGACGACCACAATGACATCAGTACTACCAACCTCCTTGACCGCATGAACAACATTGGACTTATCCAACTTGTCCACGACTCCCAACTTCACCTCATTAAGTATGGCCACACCACGGAAGTCACCTAGACGGACCACTACACCATCACCAGCTCATTGACCGCAGCCCCCATTTTGTCCAGCTCCGCCAAAGTCTCAAAAGGACAAATGGATCAACATCCTGAACACCACCCACCCCATCTCCTCAAACAACCTAGACCAGGGTGTCAAAAACGGCAATTGGAACGCCAATTGCACAAACAGGATTGCTCCGAAAAGCTGAAACACCAAGGTCCATTGAGCAGCTGGTACACAGAGGTCCTCAAACCTGCTAAACGATGCTGTAAAATCGGAAAAGGGATGGCGTAACATCAAAGAAACAACTAACAAGACCACCTTCTAGACAGCACTCAACCGCTACCACAGTCCGCTGAATCGAGAAAAAAAAAAAAGCTTTAGCCTCATGCATCGAATCAAGCTCCAATAACAGCAAGGAACTCTTCATCATAGTCAAAGAATTCTTCAACCCCTCAGGGCAATAAACATCACCCCTCGCAGGAACTCTGCAACAACCTCTCAAACTTCTTCCACGACAAGATCATAAATATCAGCAGGAACTTCAAACCCAAGTCCACAGACTTCAAGCAACGCAACTTTCCCCACTACCACCCAGACATGCATCTATCTATCCGGATGGAGCCAGTTGGCTCCACAAGACACTGCCTCAGTCATGAACTCTTTCCACTCAGGGACCACAGCCCACCCATGTCCCCACCACATCTTTAACCTAGACAAAGCCAGAATTAGCCACGCACTCACCACCTTGTCCAACACCTCTATTACCACAGCCAGCTTCCCGAGGACTGGAAACATGCCGAAGTAGCAGACCCCCAGCAAATTTGACAACCACCGACCAATCTCCCAGCCAAAGTATTAGAAAAACCTATCAAACAGCAGCACTCCTCGCTTCTGTAATGGAATCTCCTACTCTACTCCTCTCAATTCGGATTCCGCGCAACGACAGCACAGAGACAGCCTTCATCGCAGCCACAGATGACATTTGAGCACTACTCAACTGAGGAGAGACCGCGGCGGTTTATCCTCGTCGACCTCTTGGCTGCCTTTGATACGGTCTCCCACCACACACACTCATCACAAGGTTGCACACCATGGGCATACAAGGAGCTTCTTAGATGGTGCGCCTCTTTCCTCACAGGAAGAATGCAAAAAGTCCGCCACCACCCCCTTCACTACTGAACCCAAAGAAATCATCTGTGGAGTACACCAAGTATCCTTGCAAAATCCCACCCTCTTCAACACTTACATGACACCTCTGGCCAGCATCATCAAAACCCATGAACTCAACATAATTTCCTACACCAACGACACAACTTATCCTCTCCAAAGACAACACCAAGACCAGCATCCACAACTGCATGACTGATGTTGCCAACTGGATGAAGGACAACTGTGTGAAGCTCAACACACAAGACAGAAGATACTTATCTTTGGAAACAAATTCTCCCTGTGGGATGCATCTTGGTGGCCCTCTGAACTCCTATCTACCCCCGTATCTCTGGCCTTCTGGACTACAGCAACATTCTCTACGTAGGGAATCACAGCTCACCTCCTCCGACGAAACTAGACCATACAGAACACCGCAGTCAGACTCACACTGGATCTCCCTAGACAAACTCACATCACCCCACACCCCAGGGAACTCCAGTGGCTCCTGGTACAGAAAAGATGAAAATCTATAGAGATGGGTAGCCGCAGATTCCATACATTTGAATTTCCCCAAGCATCAGAAAGGATACGAAAAGGTTTTGTGAGCAGTACCCCTGCAAGCTGGTAGGTGGCGCCGGTCAGCTCTACGCAGCAGCGTCTGCGCCAGAAGAGACCTCTGCATCACCATTATAGGTGCCACCTCGGCACAACAACGTCAGTTCTTTTCTTTCCACGCCAACCAGCGTTGATAAGAGCTACCCCTCTTTCAGTTTTGACAGGATTTTTGCGACATTTTGTTATTCTTTTTCGAGGTTTATTCCTGGTGTGTAGAGGATGTAATCAAGAAAGACAAGTTTTAAACCTTGTGGCGCTTGTCACCATGTTGGTGATGGGCCCACAACTCATTTGTTGTGGTGCTTGGAGCACGACCATGACTCCAAGTCCTGCTCAGACTGCCAGGCCACGTCACAAAACGTTTTGAGGGTGCAGTCCCTAAATTTGCCAGCAGCTCGGCAAGAGACCTAATGTCACGGTCTCTCTCAAGACTGTTCCAAAAGTACACTCCAATTCGTCTGGCACTCAGGTAAGGGGCACAAAACAAAAAAGAAAAAAAAAAAAAAAAAACACAATAAGTCGAAGCGTGCTTCAACTTCTCCTCGTTCATCTCCGAAGCAATGAACATTGGCGTTCAATGCCTGGTTCTGCAAAACCTTTGCAGACTGCACCTCCCCAGCTCAAACCAGAGAGTTCTATGAGGCTATGTGCTTCACGTTTGAGCAGTCGGACCCCTCTGGAGTGCCTTTGGGCCCCACAGGTTCGGAGGGGGGTCCTCATGTGGTTCTGTGCTGGCAGTTCTGGCCCCAATGGATCTAGACCGGTGCCGGTCATGCCATTACAGCCTTCCCAGTCATGCCATTACAGCCTTCCCTGGCGCAGCTCCATTCTGATCTCTGATAAAAATGGGCCCGGAGGAGCGTCGACCGATGTCTATTCAAGCACAGACAGGACCCACGTATCCTAGGTCAGGCATTGGGAAGGAATAGGAGGGGGTCACTGGACCCTTTAGAATACCAGTAGGAACCGGATATGGACTAGTGTGAGGAACTGAGTGATGCCAGATGACTTAACACATCTCCATATACCGGGATGTTCCCCCCCCCCCCCCCCACCCACCCCCCACTGTGGCTATGGAGGAGGGAACTACATATAAAATGGTGGTGCAGAAGGCGGCTGAGCTAGGAGACCTTCGGTTGCCCTCCGTGGCAGTCATGACTAACATCTTGACGGAGGTGTTGCTGCAACCAGGAGTCTCCTCCTCTGAACATCTACTCCAGTTCAGCAGAGCTCCTCCCACTGACGCCCTTCTGGGGACATGGTCCAAACCCAGATCAGGAGCTCCTGTGAATGGGACGATTGATTCCCTGCCGCCATAGCCTGATTCTTAGGGGCTCAAATTCTCACCGAACACCCGACCCAGGAGCGCTTGGTGGTCCAAACCTCAACTTCCCGTGGCGCAGTCCCCGCTGCTCCTCCAGACAGGGAATCCAAGAGGCTGCACAGCTTCGGAAAGAAATTGTTTTCTTCCATCAGCCTTGCATTTTGGTCAGCGAACACCTCATGCTTCTTGGGCCATAATTCCCCCAAAGCTGTGGAAAACGTTAGCAAAAGAGCTGCCACAGGTACCGGAAGAGGCCCGAGCAATTCTCTCTCAAGCAGATAGAACGAGAGAGATGCAGTAAAGTTTACTATAAGCTGTGGCTTGGACACGACCGACTCACTGGGCAGAGCGGTTTTGTCAACGGTGGCCTAGCTGAGAACATTTGGTGTTTTTGGGGGGTAGGGGGATGTACAGGCTTTCCTCTAGGACATGCCCTTTTATGGCACCTGTTTCTTTTGAGACAAGGCAGACTTGACACTGGGGTACTTGAAGGACTCGCGGGTCACTCAGCTGCCCCACGCCCCCCAGTCTGTCTTTTGCTCCTTTCATGGCCACAGGAGGAGCTTTCAACCACACCAACCCCATCGCAGCCACTAGGCCTTGCAAGGTTCCCAGCCTCTACATGGACAAGGGCGTGATTCCTACCGGCCTGGTGGTTAGGGTTAGACAGTGGTCGAGTTCAGCCACCACCACAGCCCCTCCCCCCAGTCTGGCAGTTGCAGCCTCCAAACCTTCCTAATCTTGCCCTTTTAGTTCATGGCAATCCCGATGGTGGCAGGATCCGCCATCACCTCCACCACTGGCAGCCCCAACATCGGACAGGTGTGCTCTGCAGATCGTCCGAAGGGGCTACTCACCTCCCCTTCAAGACTACCTGCTCACTATGCCTCCATTTTACCACCGGCTGACGGAGGATCATCTGTCTCTGCTCTGGGAGGCAATCATGGCTCTCTTGGCAGAGGGAGCCATAGAGAGGGTTCCGGTGCCAGAAGTAGGCTGTGGTTGCTATTCCTGCAACTTTCTGGTCAGAAAAAAGGACAGGGGCCTTGGTCCAACCATTGATCTCGGAGCCCTCAACTACTTACTCAAAAACAAGCATTGGCATAGCCAATAGGTCTCGCCTTTGGGACCTTATAAGTGTTTAGCCATGCAACAGTTGCATAACTAAATACTAATAAGGTCCTAAAAGCGAGACCCATTTGGCTATGCATGATCAAACATCAAAGCGGCCGTGAAAGTAATTGCGGTAAAGCGCGGTGCGCACGCCCATGCACTGTAGCTCTAGGCTGGCCTGGTAGCACTTTTTGGAGCCCTCTCAATAAGTCTCGCCATACCAGCGCATGCGCTGGGTCAGGCGAGACCTAATGAGAAATTCCAAGGGCCCAGACTCTATGCCACCCTCCATGTTGGAGGCATCAAACTGTAGTCATACCGAAGCCAGGCAAAGATAAAATGTCAATGCGCCTATTACTGGCAGATCTCTATTAAATGTCGATATCAAGTTATTCACTAGCCTTTTGGCAGCTCGCTTAGGCCCCCTCCTAACAAATCTCACTGTCAAAGATCAGGCAGACTTTGTGCCCCATCATCAATGTAGCGATAACACGAAAATAATTCTACACTCAATTGAGAAGGCCCAGTGCTCAGACCGAGAGCAAATGCTCTTGGCTATAGACACTGAGAAAGCATTTGATCAGATCCACTGGCCCTACCCAGAAGCTACACTTAAACACTTCAGACTCAGCGAGAGATTCTGCTCTTGAGTTCAGTAATTATGACCATCCAGTTGCAACCATTCGGGTGAACAAGCAGACATCTGCCCGCGACAGTCCTGGCATTAAGAGGTGCCCTTCTGGTGGGGAGGAGCATGCCATCAGTCTTTACGCTGATGATGTTCTGATAGCCCAGGAAGAGCCACGCACTTGCTTCTAGACTTTCTGAACGAACTGGAGACCTTTGGTCACGTGGCAGGATTCAGAGTAAATGTGCACAAATTTCAAGCCCTCAACCTCTCTTGCATCGGCCTCACAAATGGCCCTATCCTGCATCCATCTGTTACAATAGGTGGCTACCTCCACCCCATACCTAGGTAAACAACTGACACCCTCAGCTAAGGCAACTCCATTCCTCAACTAGAAGACTTTACGCCAGCAGATTAAAACAGATCTAACCAGATGGAGGCCACTGCGCCTCTACTGGCTTGGTCAAGTGGCCGCCCTGAAAAGGTCAGTCCTGCCTAAGATTGTATTCCTCTTTAAGACCTTGCCAGTCGAACCCCCCACCTGAACAAAGCCTTCCAGCGTGATTTCAATTGTTTTGTATGGGCTGAAGGCCGCTCCTGCATGTGGAAAGAGCAGAGCTACAGAACTTCGAACGAGGGAGGCCTGGGCATCCTGAATCTTAAACATTACTACCAGGCGGCACAACTTTTCTTTCTTCTTTAATTGTCTCAGGAAGAATCGGAAAAGCACTGGCATTTCATGGCTAAAGCAGTGGCAGGGTAGCACCTTTGAAAAATCCCCTTTTTACATGAGAATGCCAGACCAAGTTTCTTTTCATCCCGCAGTACTAAAACCCTCTTAAACATCTGGGATCAGGTGAGCTAATGAAGAGGCCGGACCTCATTCCCCTCTCAGTTGACACTGCTTGTAAGCAATGTGGATTTCTCCTTGGGGCTAAAGCCAACAGCGTTTCATCAATGGCAACGAGTTGGGTGCTGGTCCATAGGCCCCTTGTTTGATAAAGGGGGTCCCTAGCCCTTTGAACAACTCTGCTCAGACAATGCAATCCTTGAAACTGAGCAACTGCATAACCTCCAGGTACGGCACTTGTTGATGCACCTCACAGTTCGACCTGGTGCACAACACCCTCTTGCTACCTTTGAAAAGAGGCTGGTGACTAAGACATCAGACAGTCGCCTTATCTCTGAACTATACGGCCTATTGCATTGACCCACCCCGCAGGTTAAAAGTCAACACGCAAATGGCATTGGGAATCGGTAGGAGCTTGGCCACTCATTGACCTAACAGGAATGATAGAAATTATACTACTGCGTGCGACACATGGTTCGTAACTCAGCCAGTATTGAAACAGCTACCAAAGCAGCCACATACTGGTACCTTGCGCCAGGCCACTTACATTGAAGTAACACCACGCGCAAACCCATGTGCTGGAAGTTTCCCTGGAATCTTACTGCACTCATTTTGCACATGCCCGAAACTCACTACTTATTGGACTCAATTACTGGATGACCTAGACACGCACCTCAGTACCCAACTTCCTCGATTTCCTGCCTATACAATTCTGGGGTTGTCCAACGCACTCACTTTCCCGGTTTAATCACGCAGGGGACGACAGATTGGATTGGCCTTAGGGGCAGCCCTACAGAATATCCTGAAACATCGGGGTAAAGGGCAGGGTTGGCTTCATCGGCTCTGGGGTATACTGGGGATGGAGAGATTACCCTTAACTCTCAGTACAGGTCATTTCATATCCTGAGCTCTGGCGTCCTTTCATCACTTTATTATCCTTGGAATACCGTGAACTCACTTGCCACAGATATCTCCACCTCCTTTGTCTGACTGACACTACTGTTGATCCCCGGCAGAGAGTACTAATTAGGATGACACGGCATAATATGCAAGACCACATTACTCATAATATTCCTTAGCACAGTGGTTCCAAGGGGGAGTTGGGAACTGTTGTGTATTCATGTTTGTGCTATGAAAGGTGAGCGGTATGAGCACATGGTAATGCTAGGTTTTCTTCGTTATGAAAACTATTAAAGAGATTTGAACTATAAAAAGGAGAAATTCAAGATACTCACATTGGCTCCGGTCTTGCAGGATGCCTATTTTCTCATTTCCGTCCTGCCTGCTCATCTGCCTTACTTGCCGTTTACGGTAAGCGGTGAGCATTTTCAGTTCACTATGATCCCTTTTAGCCTTACCAGCGCCCCTCAGGTGTTCACCAAGGTGATGGTTGAAGTTAATCTGCGCAGATCAGGGGTACGAGTCTTTCCCTATCTCTACGATAGGCTGCTGAAGACGGGCTCACCCCAGGCTTTCGTCTTCCACCTCCAGGCTATGGTGGACTTCCTTCAGTCGCTGGGGTTCACGATATTTAGGCTATGATACTAATGTTTCAGCCTCTATCCTTAATTTCGGTGAGACCAACTGCCTCCTGCATCTAGTGACACATGGGACCCGAAGTTCCAGAAGGCACAGCATCAGGGGAATCTCTCTAACATAGTCCAGACCTCTCATGGGGGGTTGTACTGGACTCCAAAGGACCTGCAGCGTGGCTAACAAACCGCAATTGGGTCAGAGGCAGGTCCCTCTCCCTTCCTCAACCAGATCTCACAGTAGTGACAGATGTGTCACTCCTGGGATGAGGATGCCACCGGGCAGAAGTGGAGATCAGAGGACTCTGCTCTCTGGTGGAATTCAAAATACACATCTGTTCGCAGTTTCGTCAACACGATTCTTATCTAAATTTCATTATATGGTTTGTGTTCCATTATCATGTATCAATATAAAATAATGTGCAATGTAATAAAGTATATAAATTGTAAAAGACAGGATGTAAATATTGTACATACTCATGCATTGATTGTGTAGTACGATTCTATCCCTATTTATGTTCATGTAGCATTAGCTTACAGCTAGAAATAAGCTATGTATGACTCTACACTAGGATGATTTTCTCTCCAATTTCTCTTCCCCTTCCTTTTTCTTTTGTTTATGTCTTCTTTTGTTAACATGGAGTATTCAGTACTGGCCGCCATTATGCATAATCTGCATAAGTATATATATATATATATATATATATATATATATATGTGTGTCTCAAATTGAAATTGTAAATAGCCTATAAAATTTCAAATCTAGGTGTATTTGTACCATATACATATTAATGTAACCATTACTTTGTATGTTGTTTATATATTTTATACAGCTTTAAGCATTAGACGGTTTCCTGGCGAAGGCTACATAGCCGAAACGCGCGTAGTTCTCCATCTACCGCATTGCTTCTAACAATATTATATGCTTAAATTTGTCAATATGATTGTCTGATGTTTTTTATCTGCTGTTTAGACCTTATAAATCTTGTATGCATATACTGTTTGTGCAAATAATTATCAATTGTATGCAAAAAAAGAATACTCTCAAAAAAAGATCAATAATCTAATAAGATCACATTGCAAGATAAAAAACAGAAAAATGAAAAATAAATATTTTTTATACCTCCCGATTTAATCCTTGTGTTTGTTGAGAATGGTTACTCTTTGACTTTACACCTAGTATTTGTTCTATTCCTCATTTATTTGCTTGCTATAAATTCCGTTTACATATATAGCCTCTGCAGAGGCAACACAATGTCCGCAGTTTTCTTGGGGCTGCCTGATCATTCCTCCTTAATTAAATCTGATTGCAAATTGATTTCTCAAAGGTCTTGTACATATGTTCCTATCTTCCCATTTCATTATGCCTCAGTGGGACCTTAATTTGTTTCTCCCATTTATGATGTATACTCCCTTCAAGCCCTTACACAATTGTCCCTTGGGCTGCTCACCATCAAAACAGCCTTTCTTGTGGCCATTACATCAGCCAGAAAGGCGAGGGAGCTTCAAGTTCATCATCCATGCCTCGCTATCAGATTTTCCTGACAAACTGGTGCTTTGCACTAGGGCCTCTTTCCAACCAAAAGTGATCGTACCATTTCATGTGGACCAAACTGTCACCTGGTCCATTTTCCACTGTCCTCCAACCCCCTCTAAAGAAGAGAAGTGACTACACCTTCTGGACCCAAAAAGGAGCATTGTTGTTTTACCTTGACGCACAAGAGCACTCCAGGGGAACAACCAACTCTTCGTGCGGTATGAAGGCACGAAGAAACGGTGGGCGGTGCAGAATCAGACCATCTCTTGATGGGTCATTCCCTGCATCAAGATCTGCTATCAGATATGCATAGGCTTCCTGAAAGCTTAACACTGCATTCCACCAGAGCCAAGGCTGTGCCCAATTGCATTAGCCCATGGATTTCCAGTCCTGGATATCAGTCAGGCAGGAACATGGGTGTCCCTGCACACATTTACCAAGCAATACTGCCTTGACAGTCAGGTCTGCAGGGACAGGCACCTCGCCCATTCGGTCCTGCAGGACTTCTTAGCTTACATTTTTCCACAGACCCACCTCCAGGGATGGTATTGTTTGGGTATCTATTCAAAAAGGTAAGGAATCTGCAGCTAGATGTCTATCAGATGAACAAGTTAGTTATCTTCGGTAATACCTTATCTAGTAGAGATCAAGCCACAGATCACCTGCCGACCCATCCATCCTCCCCAGAAGGATTTCTAGGGTCGGGGCTGATCCCTTTCAGGGCCCTAGTTTGAACACACCAGTGCACTTCATGGCTCTGCGCCCCTGGTATGGAAAGTCGTAAAAAGTAACTGATGTCAACTCGCCGAGGTGGCACCTATGTAAAAGTGATGCGTAAGTTACTTCAAGCATTGACAACACCACGCGGAGCCGACCAACACCACCTACCAGTGCCTAGGGGTACTGCTCACGAAAAATCTTCCGGATCCAGTCTGACGCATGGAGAAATTCAAAGGTAAGGTATCTGCAGCTCCATATCATCTCTACCAGTTAAGGCATTACCGAAGGGAATTAGCTTGTTCATTCAAACTACTGACCAACACATACAAGGTCCTACACAGCTGCAGACCAGCCAATTTGAACCACTGCTGTACTTTTATCGGCCCACCAGACACCTCCATTCCGCTTCCCTCTCTAACCCTCATCCCCGCATCAGACATAGCAGATGCGGATGTCACGCCTTCTACTACCCAGCAACGAGGACATGAAATAAGCTACCCTTTTATCTCCGGACCTCTTCATCTCTTTCAGAGTTCCAAAAGTACCTGAAGACCTCGCTATTCGGCTAATCAACTAGATACTGCCAGTGCATGGATACCCTCACAGGTGACAAACTGCTCTCTACAAATCTACTGATTTAACACACATCTGAAGAAAGGGAGGTCCAAGTGTCCTATTTCTGAGAAGAATTGAACCTACTGTGATAGGCGAACTTTTCAAGTAAGATTTGTCTGCAAAACGTAAAATGAAAGTCCTGCAATCTGCAGGTGCGGGTCATGGGAGATACCAGGAGAAGAAACACTAATGGAAAGGACCAACAGTGTCCAAAAATCTAATACATTGCATCTGACTTTGAAAGGAACCGTCTCCCAACTGTAAAGTGAATGCATCTCCTGTGCAGTGTATCTGACTCCTTGAAAGCAGGGTCAGGCACAAAATTTGCCTTGGTGCCACATGAATTATTTTTATCCACAGGTGTTCTTGGTCTGAAAAACCAGCGTACAAGCCCCAAATGCAATTTGAAAATATACAATTGCAGGGGGTCTCTCTTGGGTCGAATATCCTACCTGAAGTTATCATTAATTTCAGATAACTGTAACAATGAGGACCCCATTACAATTTTTCCTTATACAAATTAAATCTTGGCGCTTCATTAGCTACGAATAAAAAGTAATAATTCCAGCTATGAATTTTCTTCACTCAACCACAAAGGTCCTAAACTGAAAACATGTTCTTCGCCGAGCTTCAACTTAATGTCTTTTGGAGAACTTTGACCCGTGAAGAATAGCTTATTAGCTTTGACTCCAGATTGCAAATATTGGATATTTCTTCTCCCAGTTCCAGGCACTTGCTTAGTTTATGTGCATCCAATACAGTGCATGGAAGCTATTATCACTATGATTTTTTGAGCAAGCCAGCTCCTGTTCAGGACTGTAAAACTTAATCAAAGAGTTACAATGGGCAGGGGTGGCCAGGAAGGAGAACATGTTTTATTCCCGAGTGGGCTACCCTTAGAATTAAAAATTACACCTTAAAAGAAACCAGAGCAAGTAGCCGATGAGACAATAGAAAGAGCAACAACTGACTTTACACCATTCTACCTTTGCTAACAATGCGAAGGGGGTGCTGTGGTTACTACTGAATGGAAAAGGTCAGATTGCGTGGTCCCTTTGTTGGCAGTACTTTTATAGACCTTAGTGTGTCACGTTAGAAGGTTAATAGAACGTTGGCGGAATACAAATCATGGTAAAAGACAAAGTGACCATACTTAAGAGATGCAAACACTAGCACAGAGAACATCTTCAAATTGTCAATGTGCTACTGATGACCAGCACACCGATACAAGGTAAGTATGTGGACTTACACCCTTAAGAAGTTTCATACTAATCACAGGATGAACTGTTTTCTATTCTTTCAACAGTAAAGATTAACATTAAGTTGGGGGAATGAGACCCCTTTATTTACAAAACAGATACAAAAGGTACCCATGCAACGCAAAAACCTAAATTAATACAAAACGAATGCTTACAAATAGATGAATTGCAATAATCCAAAAGAGAACACATTCATGGTTTGAATCAATAAACGTTCTGGTAAGGTGTGACTTTAGCTAAGGGAGTTAAACGAATTTACTATGCAGAGCTATTACAAACATATCAGTCCCTGGTCCTACTTCTAGAGCTGTCAACACCAAGGAACATGCCAAAACCAAAAGTTAATTTCCCACCATTTCAAATAAGCACAAAATGCTTATAAAAAGGTAATATTCTTCAGTCTCATACACATATTTCGGCCCAGGAGTGGAAAACACGCGAGGGGCCACTTAAAAATGTTATCTTCATGAACCACCACAAAAAAAAAAAAACCCTCATCATCAAGGCCCCTCGTAAATACCAAGAGGCAGATTTACAAGCCCCTTGCGCCAATTTTGCGTCACTTTTCCCATGTTAAAAGTGACGCAAACGTGGCGCAAGGGGCTTGTAAATCTCCCCCCAAGTTCCTTCGTGTCAGCATGACGAACCAAGATATTTTTTTTTTTTAAAAAGCAGACACACACTTAACAGACAATAAGAAACCCTAAAGGATGAATGAGAACAAGTCACCACCCCCAAATATCCCTCTAGAATACAGGTATGCCCCTCCCAAAAAAATGCAATAGTGAAATCAATCATGTTGGCTGTAACATCTCCGTTAACCCCCGCCCCCCCCAACAAACATATATGCGCGTACATACTCAACTATCAGAAGCAAATAACATATCCAAATTAAAAACCCATCCAAAGCCGAACAGCAATCAACCCAAGCCCCCCACAACATGCTGAGCAAAAAGGCCGCCATCTCTAAAGTAATAACTACACCAGCCTGAAAATAACCACGAGAAAATGCATCAACATTTTAGATTATAATAACAAAGTCGAAAGCCAATAACTTCTAAACATTTCTATCCAAAGCGACCGAACGTGGCTCAATTGCCTTTCATCCATAGAAGCTTAAGAATGGAGGAAAGTTTACCAACACTTTCCAAAGCATTGTTGCCAAGGACATTAATTGTCCCACTTAAAGAAAAGTAGTACGAAACGTTGTTGGTTTTTTTTTTAGACACAAATCCCCAGCCACAAACATGCTGCAAAACAGCACTGCTGTGGAGATTAGAAAAAAAACACAAACCAAAACCACCACAACCCCGAACTAACCCAAATGGGCCGCTCCTCTCTTTTCGTATGGAGCCCCTGGAGGTACCATGTGCATGTGACAGAGGGGGCAAACTCTGTGGTCACTGTCGTCCGCCGCTAGGAGCCTCCATCCTGCAGCATTCACGGATCCCTCCGGGAGCACAGGGAAGCGGAAGCGCCCCAGCCCTATTCAGCCGAGTGACCAGTCCAGTAAGCCAATAGGAGGCCAGCAGAAACCCGTAGTTGCAGCTCTACGAGTCGGCCAATTAGAGCAAAGGAAAGGGCGGGCGTAAGCTAAATATTGCTGTTTAAAACCCTACATGGAAATGAAAGAAAGACTCCTCTCCACGGAAGACAGCTTTCTTTCCTAAACAGGAATGTGTACTCTTAACCCATCCCGTTGGCGGGCGGCGTTTCCTTTTTTTGCGTGCTGATCCTCAGAAAGAATACTGCTGAAGGAATTAAAGGTCTGGTCACGAAAATTACGCAGTATGACAGAGGCACCCTTATCTGTCACACAAAGCTATCAAAGCTCAGATTCTGAGGTGCTCTGGATATAGTTGTGTTTTTTGCAGTTTTTGGATAGCACGAACTCCTCAGGAAGGTATTGGAGCGCCTTAGATTACACAAACAGGGACGTCTTAAGGATTTTGGGAGCCACGGGCTAACCATATTTTGGGGGGCCCCCGTTCGGAACATCTTTGAATTTATTGTCAGGCCTATAAGTGCGTGTACATGATGCAGGGCAATAGATGGACAACAGACTCATGGTGTGCTGGTATGGACCGGAAGTCACGAGCGACTCCGGACCGTTTATTTAAAGCCTTCTGGCCACACCTGGTCAGAAGGTGATACTTTGTGTGCATGATGTTCTGGGTTGGGGTCTCAGCTCCCTGAGGCGGCTAACAACTAGACCGCTACATCCCATCCCAAGTCAGTTCAAAACCAAATACTAAAATGAAAGTGTGCACACATAGGGGCATAATATCAAGAAACGGCGTTAAAATTATCGCCGCTTTAGCAGCCAAAAACTACCGCTAAAGCGGCAATAATGGGCTTGATAATCTGCCCTTGAGGATTACCATAGAAGCCCATGTTCTGGTGTCAACATGGGCTTCTATTGGAATTCTCTGCGGCATATTATCAAGACCATTATCGCCGCTTTAGCGGCAGTTTTCATCCGCTAAAGCGGCGATCATTTTAACGTGGTGCTTGATAATATGCCCCATAGTCAGCAAGTCTTTGATTTGGCCTCGCCCTCGGGTGAGGTCTCAGATTGTACCAATGTTGCTGGATGCCTCCTCTCGGGCTAGCGCTATCCTCCGTGATCAACAGGTCTTCTGTTCTGGGGTCAACGGGAATCTCCGGAGTCGCCGGGATCAGGTTCGGGCTACCCGTGGCGTTAGGGATGCCGTCTAGGCGTCCACTTCCTTCGTCAGGAGACACCTCGGTCTCGGTCTCTCCCTTTCTGAGACAGGTACTCTCTTGAACCATGAGATGTTCCAAGTGATGTCCTCTCCATCCTTCGCGGCTGTCATGGCAGTGCCCTTGACCGCTTTGACAAGCCATAGTCCTGGTTCATAGGGTGTGCGGAACTTGCCTCCGCTGCGACGGTTTCTCACTAGGACAACACATCCTGGCGTCATCGGTCGGATCTGTGCTCTTCGCCGTCTGCTCACTCTCTCGTTGTTGGCTGACCTCCTGGCTTGAGCACTCACTGGGTCATAAGGTTCAGGTTCCCAGTTATCTGCTACTGGGATGTTGTCCCGTCTCTGCCTAGATAGCATCAGCGACCACGGGGACCTTTGAGTTGTGCAGTGTGGAGTGCTCTGGTACCCCGCAGGAATCTCTGGAGAGTGACTTCTGGGTCTGACTGCTCGGCCACGGATATGCATAGAACCTTGTTCAACGTCTGCATGAACTGTTCTGCCTCGCCGTTCGCTTGGGGCCACTGCGGTGTAATGCGGTGATGTTTTACACCTAGGCGCGACAGAAATTCTTTGAATTTGTGGCCTTGGAATGGGGGCCCGTTGTCTGTTTTGACGACGTGTGGCAGACCAAACAGTGCAAATGTCTTGTCCAGCATTGGTAGCAGGTGGTCGAACGCAGTTGACGGTAACACCTCCACCACTGGGTATTTCGTGAAACCATCAATCAGGACGGCGGTCACTCGCCCGTCCGGAAGACTTCCAAAATCAAGACTGATCCATGACCAGGGGGCCGCCGGTGAGTTGACATGCTCGGCACCAGCGTACAAAGTCATCTACGGCTTCTTCTAGGTTAGGGAAGGTTTTCTCCCTTATTCTGGCTTTCATCCATCTCGTTCCTTGGTGACCTTCATGTGCTAGAGCGGTCACCCGATCCTAGAGGGTCAGGGGTATGACAATGCGTGAGCCTCTCAACACTACGCCGTTGGCTGCGGCGCTCAGTTCTTCATAGACTCTCCACACCTTCCCCAGACGGGACTGATCTACTTCGTTCCATCCACTCACGTCGTGGAGGAACCCGGACCACGAGATCTAATTGATAGTGCTGGAGTTGAAATCGCCCATCTCTCGATCCGGGGCAGCGGATGAGGTGCGGTTCCCTTGAACAACGGAATGAGCGGTTAGTGATCTGTTACCACGCGGAATGGGTGCCCGCTCAGGTATAGATGAAAATGGTTGCAGGCCCACTTGATGGCAAGTGTTTCGCGTTCAATTTGCGAAAACCTTGTCTCTCGTCTCTGTTGCTGTCAGTGACTTGCTTGCGAACGCTAGCGGGACCCACGTTCCTGGGTCTGTTTCTTGTGTCAGCAGGGCTCCCAGGCCCACGGGACTGGCGTCCACTATCAGTTCCGTTGGTCGTTTAGTATCGAAGTAGGCCATGGTCGTCTTTTCCAACAAAGCTGATTTCACCTTGCGGAAAGCTTCCTCCTCTTCTGGGCCCCATTTCCACTCAACGTCCTTCTTTGTCAAGTTCCGCAACGGCTCTGCAACAGTCGTAAGGTTGGGTATGAATCTCCCACAGTATGTTGCCATACTCAAGAAGCTTCGAACTTCCGACGCTGTTGTGGGGGCTGGGGCTAGTTGGATTGCCTGTGTGTAAGACCTGGGGTCTTTTTTTACACAAAGGCTGTTGAGAAAAACAAATGAATTCTCGTGCCCAAAGGGTAGAGAGGATATAGGTCAGAGTAACACCTCCCAATATCAATAGTTACACAATAATTTTACTCCAACTGACCATACAGTGGTCATTATTAGTACATGTAGATGGAATGATATGACGAACAGGGGAACTTATAACTTCACCACTAGGTGAGCAAGGAAGCAATTCCTTTTAATTTAAGTACCCTCACACACCCTAGTGGTGTCATGCTTCATCATCGGGTCACCCCGACGCCTAAAAGTCGGGGTGGGCTCAACCACAGTGTTGGGAGCGCTTTGAAGAAATTGCAGACCAGGGAGGCTATAAGATAAAAAAACCTCAGGCAGATCCCCAGTTTCCCTTTATTATTGGGTCTGTCTGGGTTGATTAAAAATAAGAGTAGGGGTATATATAGGAGTATTATGGTCCTATGACCCTAGTGCCAACATGTTTCAGTCCACAGTGGCCATAAAGGTCCAGGACTTTCTTCAGGGCAAACAAGGCCACCCTGGGATACAGAAGGGGGAATTCCCTATTCTGTTTAATTATGGACAAGGGTAGAGTAGCTACTCCTTGTGTGAAAGACTGATTAATTAATCTGTCTTGCGTTGTAAATCCATCTGTAAGAAAAAACACAAAGAAACACATATCCAACTTATACAAATCGGTTTGCATCATGGTGTTTCCATAGTGACGTGTTTCAAACTCGTGTTTGGAATCCAGAGCCACACCTATATGTGCCAGGTGGTCATAAAGGCATAATAGTGTGCAGCTATATCCACATGTGTGTCACTCAAGAATTGTATCTGTGTCAGATATATTGTGCGGTGGCGATTATGCTCGCATTCTATCTGGAACCAGTCGACAAAACGTGGATGCTATCAATGAAAAGAGACTCTCATAAAATCATCCCACACACATCTCATTCACACCAAATCTGTGATTCAACACAGTATTAAAAACCATGCGTGACTCTTAAAACCTATGGGTAATTGTGCATGTATCTCTCACTCCTGCATACTTGCTTACCCGGGCTTCGAATGGTAGTCGTTTCTCAGGGGATGGAAGGGCTAATAGAGTAGCTCTGTAGTCAAACCCTAACGTTAGCCCCAGGGGAAATATGAAAAGGAATGGTTTTAAAAAACATCAAGATCGGGCATCCAGGATCAAAGGTAATTGACGATGATTCCTTCTCTGGTGGGGGACCCAATGCTAAGATAATCGTCCTAGAGTTACAGACTTACTTCGTCAAGAGTCCTGCTCCGCTTCGCCACCTATTTGGACCCGATCCCCGGCGTTTCGCGCCGTGTTACGGTGATCGGGAAGTTTATACTTCCGTATTGTTTGGAGCGGACAATTAGATTGGTCTGCGCAAGCATGTGCTCGGAGATGTTCCACGCACGGGATTGGTCAGACGCGACCTGTGACCCAAGCTGTCAGCCAATGGGGAAGTGGTTAGACCGAAGAACGCCGAAATAAACAGATGTTGATTATTAATCCGTTTATTCATATTAGCGTCCTCATTCAATTAAACTCATGAAATGTAGTATTTATTGTTGGGGGCTCGTATTTTAAATTAGTACTCAAATACTGACGGATATGGGATTTCAAGGTGTGTATGCTTTATCCGTGCAGATTCAACGGCGATCATTGTAGCCAGTACTCACGGCTGATGGGAGATGTAGTTTATTTTTCCACTGAAGGTAAAAGTGTGATTCCCAGTGAAATACAAAGACAGCACTGTTTCGTAATTCTTGATCCAGACTATAGCAGAATATATTTAAATTTAAAGGAAGGAATTTTTTCAATGAGTGACATGAGTGTCGCAAGGAGTACTACACAAGTGTAGTATATACATATGGGCATTTCGCAATTGTAAAATAGTTGATGTTTTAACGAAGTCTAGTATTTTTATTATTACATGAATCTCGAAGTATATGTATGGTGACAATGGGACCCAAGCTCCTAATAGGGGGGATGGTAACATATGGAAGATTCTCATAAGATTATAGATCACCCCTTTAAAATACAACAGTACTCACGACGAGGGATGTGCTACATCTATTTGTTCAATTGGTTCCAGGGTATACAATCATTGAGACCCTTCTCATGGGTCTTTAAACGATAGACCCATCGTTGTTCACGTTCTAGAAGTTTTTGCTGCAAGTTGTTCCCCATAGTTGTGACCTTTTCTAGTACTGTCCACTTCAGTTCTGTGTCCTTATGTTTTTTCTCCTGGTAATGGGCAGTAAGCCTAGTTGCTGTGACTGATCTACGTATAGTGCTTCTATGTTCGCTGATGCGGACTTTGATCTTCCGACTCGTCATACCAATATACATCAATCCACAGGGGTATTTTATCATATAGATCACGGATTCGGAGTTACAATTTGTGTGTGACCTCTGTTCCCATGGAAAATTTAGACCCAAATCCAATGTTTTGGTGTGTTCTGTAAAGGGGCAGGCCACACATGACCCACACGGGTAATGTCCTACAACCGGTGATAAACCCCATAATGTCTGCTGATCAGTTGATTTAGGAGTAAAGGAGTTGGTATGTACCAGGGCATTTCTCAAATTAGAATTTTTTCTAAAAGAGAACATGGGTTTCTCAAAGGATAACCTGTTTGATGTCAATATTGACCATTTTTTATTTATTATTTTTTTCAGGTCATTGGATGAAGAGTTATATGTTGTCACACATATAAGTTGGTCTGGTTGCTCTCTTGTGTATGTTTCTAACAGTGCTTCCCTTGGTGTGTTGCGAGCTCTTTTGTTAGCCCTTTGTATGATCTTATTAGGGTACATCTTCTGTTGGAGTTTGTCACTAAGAATAGCTGCCTCTTTTTTGTATGTTTGACTGCTGGAACAGTTTCCACGAATCCTCAAGAATTGGCCTACTGGTAAATTCTCTCTTAAGGATCGTGGGTGGGCACTATCAAATCTCAATAAACTGTTCCTGTCCGTGGGCTTTGTATACAGCGAGCTTTCAAGAGTGCCATCTTTAGCTGTGAAGGTGACATCCAGAAATGAGATGCTTTCTTTATTCACATTCATAGTGAAATGAAGGTGTGGGTTCAGTGAATTGATCCGTGTTTTAAAATTCTCAAGACTAGTTAGATCACCTCTCCAGATCATCAGGACATCATCTATGTACCTGTACCATTTGCAGATATGCATACTGAAAGGATTTTGAGTCCATATGTGTAGGTCCTCAAAATGACTGACGTACAGGCAGGCCAGACTTGGGGCGAATGTACTCCCCATCGATGTCCCATGTATTTGTAGGTATAATTGATCTTCAAAGGTGAAAAAGTTTTCTGTCAGTGCCAAATGTATGAGGGTGATCACCCACTCGACAGGTGCTGCCCACAACCAATCTTCCTTTTTGAGGATCTCTTGGATTACTCTGATACTTTCCGCCTGAGGTATGTTTGTGTACAAAGCTTCTACGTCCAAACATACCAAAAGATTATCTGCTGGATTGTATTCAACTTGTGTCAGAAGATTGAAAAGGTGTTTGGTATCTTGAACATATGATTTAATCTTCTTGACCAAGGGGCGTAAGAACCAGTCGGTATATTTTGACAATGGTTCCAGAATAGAACCAATCCCTGAGACAATGGGTCTCCCAGGGGGAGGGGTCTTCCCTTTGTGTATTTTAGGGATGGTATAGAACAAAGGAATTCTGGGGTTCTCCTGATTCAGAAATTCATGTTCTTTCTTCGTAATCCATTCTTTTGTCAGGGCATCTGTTGTTAATGTCATGAAAAAAGTTTTCAATCGTATTTTATGAAAGAATTCGCCTAACTCCGCCTCCGATGTGAGTTAGGCGAATTCTTTCGTAAAATACGATTGAAAACTTTTTTTCAGGACAAAGAGAGACCCGTTGAAGATAACACCTACACGGGGTTGAGACCAAAATCCTCTTTTCTCCCCCCCACCAACATGATGCCTCCAGAAGTATTATCTTTTGAGGAAGCAGTTAGCAAGGAAGTAGAACTACTTCAACCCAAGAGAAACGGGTTCAACAACTTAAGCAAGAAAGAACGTGCGGCTCTAACCACCCTACAGTCCAGAACGGATATAATCATCAAACCAGCGGATAAAGGTGGAGCGACCGTGATACAAAGTACCAACGCTTACAGAACAGCATGTCTGAATCTACTGGCAGACACAAAATACTACAAAAAGATCAACAGGGATCCTACACAACGGATAAAAACAACTATCATGACATTAACAACAGATGCCCTGACAAAAGAATGGATTACGAAGAAAGAACATGAATTTCTGAATCAGGAGAACCCCAGAATTCCTTTGTTCTATACCATCCCTAAAAAACACAAAGGGAAGACCCCTCCCCCTGGGAGACCCATTGTCTCAGGGATTGGTTCTATTCTGGAACCATTGTCAAAATATACCGACTGGTTCTTACGCCCCTTGGTCAAGAAGATTAAATCATATGTTCAAGATACCAAACACCTTTTCAATCTTCTGACACAAGTTGAATACAATCCAGCAGATAATCTTTTGGTATGTTTGGACGTAGAAGCTTTGTACACAAACATACCTCAGGCGGAAAGTATCAGAGTAATCCAAGAGATCCTCAAAAAGGAAGATTGGTTGTGGGCAGCACCTGTCGAGTGGGTGATCACCCTCATACATTTGGCACTGACAGAAAACTTTTTCACCTTTGAAGATCAATTATACCTACAAATACATGGGACATCGATGGGGAGTACATTCGCCCCAAGTCTGGCCTGCCTGTACGTCAGTCATTTTGAGGACCTACACATATGGACTCAAAATCCTTTCAGTATGCATATCTGCAAATGGTACAGGTACATAGATGATGTCCTGATGATCTGGAGAGGTGATCTAACTAGTCTTGAGAATTTTAAAACACGGATCAATTCACTGAACCCACACCTTCATTTCACTATGAATGTGAATAAAGAAAGCATCTCATTTCTGGATGTCACCTTCACAGCTAAAGATGGCACTCTTGAAAGCTCGCTGTATACAAAGCCCACGGACAGGAACAGTTTATTGAGATTTGATAGTGCCCACCCACGATCCTTAAGAGAGAATTTACCAGTAGGCCAATTCTTGAGGATTCGTGGAAACTGTTCCAGCATCCAAACATACAAAAAAGAGGCAGCTATTCTTAGTGACAAACTCCAACAGAAGATGTACCCTAATAAGATCATACAAAGGGCTAACAAAAGAGCTCGCAACACACCAAGGGAAGCACTGTTAGAAACATACACAAGAGAGCAACCAGACCAACTTATATGTGTGACAACATATAACTCTTCATCCAATGACCTGAAAAAAATAATAAATAAAAAATGGTCAATATTGACATCAAACAGGTTATCCTTTGAGAAACCCATGTTCTCTTTTAGAAAAAATTCTAATTTGAGAAATGCCCTGGTACATACCAACTCCTTTACTCCTAAATCAACTGATCAGCAGACATTATGGGGTTTATCACCGGTTGTAGGACATTACCCGTGTGGGTCATGTGTGGCCTGCCCCTTTACAGAACACACCAAAACATTGGATTTGGGTCTAAATTTTCCATGGGAACAGAGGTCACACACAAATTGTAACTCCGAATCCGTGATCTATATGATAAAATGCCCCTGTGGATTGATGTATATTGGTATGACGAGTCGGAAGATCAAAGTCCGCATCAGCGAACATAGAAGCACTATACGTAGATCAGTCACAGCAACTAGGCTTACTGCCCATTACCAGGAGAAAAAACATAAGGACACAGAACTGAAGTGGACAGTACTAGAAAAGGTCACAACTATGGGGAACAACTTGCAGCAAAAACTTCTAGAACGTGAACAACGATGGGTCTATCGTTTAAAGACCCATGAGAAGGGTCTCAATGATTGTATACCCTGGAACCAATTGAACAAATAGATGTAGCACATCCCTCGTCGTGAGTACTGTTGTATTTTAAAGGGGTGATCTATAATCTTATGAGAATCTTCCATATGTTACCATCCCCCCTATTAGGAGCTTGGGTCCCATTGTCACCATACATATACTTCGAGATTCATGTAATAATAAAAATACTAGACTTCGTTAAAACATCAACTATTTTACAATTGCGAAATGCCCATATGTATATACTACACTTGTGTAGTACTCCTTGCGACACTCATGTCACTCATTGAAAAAATTCATTCCTTTAAATTTAAATATATTCTGCTATAGTCTGGATCAAGAATTACGAAACAGTGCTGTCTTTGTATTTCACTGGGAAACACACTTTTACCTTCAGTGGAAAAATAAACTACATCTCCCATCAGCCGTGAGTACTGGCTACAATGATCGCCGTTGAATCTGCACGGATAAAGCATACACACCTTGAAATCCCATATCCGTCAGTATTTGAGTACTAATTTAAAATACGAGCCCCCAACAATAAATACTACATTTCATGAGTTTAATTGAATGAGGACGCTAATATGAATAAACGGATTAATAATCAACATCTGTTTATTTCGGCGTTCTTCGGTCTAACCACTTCCCCATTGGCTGACAGCTTGGGTCACAGGTCGCGTCTGACCAATCCCGTGCGTGGAACATCTCCGAACACATGCTTGCGCAGACCAATCTAATTGTCCGCTCCAAACAATACGGAAGTATAAACTTCCCGATCACCGTAACACGGCGCGAAACGCCGGGGATCGGGTCCAAATAGGTGGCGAAGCGGAGCAGGACTCTTGACGAAGTAAGTCTGTAACTCTAGGACGATTATCTTAGCATTGGGTCCCCCACCAGAGAAGGAATCATCGTCAATTACCTTTGATCCTGGATGCCCGATCTTGATGTTTTTTAAAACCATTCCTTTTCATATTTCCCCTGGGGCTAACGTTAGGGTTTGACTACAGAGCTACTCTATTAGCCCTTCCATCCCCTGAGAAACGACTACCATTCGAAGCCCGGGTAAGCAAGTATGCAGGAGTGAGAGATACATGCACAATTACCCATAGGTTTTAAGAGTCACGCATGGTTTTTAATACTGTGTTGAATCACAGATTTGGTGTGAATGAGATGTGTGTGGGATGATTTTATGAGAGTCTCTTTTCATTGATAGCATCCACGTTTTGTCGACTGGTTCCAGATAGAATGCGAGCATAATCGCCACCGCACAATATATCTGACACGCCGATTAACTGTACACAGATACAATTCTTGAGTGACACACATGTGGATATAGCTGCACACTATTATGCCTTTATGACCACCTGGCACATATAGGTGTGGCTCTGGATTCCAAACACGAGTTTGAAACACGTCACTATGAAAACACCATGATGCAAACCGATTTGTATAAGTTGGATATGTGTTTCTTTGTGTTTTTTCTTACAGATGGATTTACAACGCAAGACAGATTAATTAATCAGTCTTTCACACAAGGAGTAGCTACTCTACCCTTGTCCATAATTAAACAGAATAGGGAATTCCCCCTTCTGTATCCCAGGGTGGCCTTGTTTGCCCTGAAGAAAGTCCTGGACCTTTATGGCCACTGTGGACTGAAACATGTTGGCACTAGGGTCATAGGACCATAATACTCCTATATATACCCCTACTCTTATTTTTAATCAACCCAGACAGACCCAATAATAAAGGGAAACTGGGGATCTGCCTGAGGTTTTTTTATCTTATAGCCTCCCTGGTCTGCAATTTCTTCAAAGCGCTCCCAACACTGTGGTTGAGCCCACCCCGACTTTTAGGCGTCGGGGTGACCCGATGATGAAGCATGACACCACTAGGGTGTGTGAGGGTACTTAAATTAAAAGGAATTGCTTCCTTGCTCACCTAGTGGTGAAGTTATAAGTTCCCCTGTTCGTCATATCATTCCATCTACATGTACTAATAATGACCACTGTATGGTCAGTTGGAGTAAAATTATTGTGTAACTAAGACCTGGGGTCACCAGGCCCTAAGGGGGTAACGTGACACGAGCGGCTGGGCACCCAAAGGCTTGTGTGTAAAGCGACCATACAACACGCACATCCACTGAAGCAAGGAACGCACACAATAAGGGACGCCACACTGTAGAGATTTATGCAAATAACTCAAGTTTATCCAAGCAGTTCGAGATAAATGCAGTTCATGGGATAACAAGGCAATTCATAACATATATATGCACTTCATGAGATATAAATTCAGTTAAGGAGATGACAATGGCAATTAACTTATGTCAGCGTTTGATCCGCCAGCACCATATTCACCAGTATGATATTCACCAGTATGATATTCACCAGTATGATATTCACCAGTACCTTGTATATTTTACTCCACGTGGTAGGGTTTGGGGAATGTAGCGCTACTCCTGGGGGTGTGCAGGGACCCAGGGCAGACCTCGCGGGTCTATCGCTACCTTGGGACAAATCTGACGAACACCTTCAGAGCAGAGCATTAGAACATAGCGCCACTCATAGCCAGCACGTAGTGCATACTTCAGAGCAGAGCATTAGAACGTAGCGCCACTCGTAACCAGTAAGCGGCGAATACTTCAGCACTGAGCATTAGCACATAACGCTACTCGTAATGCGTAAGCAGTGAATACATCAGCACTGAGCATTAGAACATAACGCTACTCGTAATCAGTAACCATGAATACTTCAGAACGGAGCATTTAGAACATAGCGCTTCTCGTAACCAATAGCCATGAATACTTCAGAGCGGAACATGTAGAACATATCGCTACTCGTAATCAATAGCAAGGAATACTTCAGAACGGAGCATTTAGAGCATAGCGCTTCTCGTAATCAATAGCCATGAATACTTCAGAGCGGAGCATTTAGAATAGAGCGCTTCTCGGAATCAGTAGCAATGAGTACTTCAGAACGGAGCAGTTCACGGAGCACAACGAGTCGCACGGAGCGAGCCTCTCGTACTCCGGTGCAGTACGGGAGACACAAAGTTCCTGAATAGTCAGTGGGGAACAAGGGGCGAATCCCTCGGAGGGGTCTCTCTGTCGTGGTGACCAGGGGACTCCCACGGAGAGGGAACCCGGGCTCAGGGTGCGGTGTGGCTCCCAGCCTGTAGGGGGCGCACCGGGGTCAGTCCCAAGCCTCCGGGCTTACCTTGCTCGACGTCGGGAAGGCGTCCACACCGGCTCCGAAGTCCGCAGGCGATCCTGTTGCGACGGGGGCCGGCCACGGCCTCACACACGGCAGCGACGGGGCCCCGGGCTTCTCCTCGGGCCTCGCGACGTTGAGGGGCACTCTTCCGGCCTCAGGGCCGCAGCAGTGAGCGCGCTTCAGCCTCCACGCCACAGTGAAGTACTGGGTTTTTCAGAACCAACCCAGCGGTGCCAGGGGACACACCCGAAGACTTCGAGTTCTTCCTGTTTCAGACTACAGAAACACAGAGTCTTCTAGATGAAGTCAAAGATTGTATTTATTGGCTGCAGACCAATCACAGGTATCCGAGAAGTACAGCACGGTGTATGTTCTCAGGAGACTGCTCCCAACCAAAAACCAGTCTTTTCTTATATACAGAATATTACGCTCTGGGCAACACCGCCCCTATTTTACAAGTGGTCGTTCACATATTTTAGCTTCAAAGAAAGAGCAAAGTCATGATGATAATCCCACATTTCAGCTCGGTCAGCCCATAATTATTTACCCAGCAAGGCTCAGAACCCTCATCAGATATCAGCAGACCCCAATAAAACAGACACCTCCTTCTCGTAAAACAAGCCATAAAGTAGGAAACAGAGTCAGGTGTGAAAGAGATTAGTCAGGGTTCGTGTGGGATCACGACTTTATGATGTGTCGGGCCCTGATGCTAATCCCATCTGGCCGCAGTAAAAGGAACCGGCCGGGCAGGACTGACCTCGGTCAGCGGAGTCAGTTTGCACAGGTCACAAAGAAGTCACAGAAAGATTGCGTGTCCTTTAGGCCTAGGCATGGCCTCAGTGTGCAGCCTATGTGAGGGCAACCACAAAATGGTTACCGTTTTAAAATGGAACCCAAGGGTTTAATATGTAGTATTGCATAAACGGTGAGTTCATCGGGGAAACGTGACAAAAACACTCATACATACCGCATTAGTCATTTGCGGTCCGCTGACACCAAAATCGGCATTGTAGGGCCATGCTACCAACATGGTTCCGAAATTTACAGTACCACAGACCCTCCTTTTTCCCTTACATAGGCAATAACTATACTCATACTAATCTGAGTCCAGGTCTGTATTCATAAAGTCATGAAGATGTTGCTGTAGCATCATCCTATTGCTTAGCTCATCCCTTGATACAGGGTTCCTTACACATGATGCAACACAGAGGCTACACATTGCAGGAGCACACTGTATACATAGACAAAACAGGAAAAGAATGGCTAAGATCGTCCCAGTGACTATTAGAATCTTCCATCCCCAAGCTGATATCAGTCCCCAGAACCACCCCATTATCGACCAGTCTCCTTTATCCACATGAATGGATTCGGAAATCTTATGCAGTTTGGAAATGGCCTGATAGACTGTCGGAGCGTTATCTGGTATGAAAATACAGCAGCTTGATTGGATAACCTTACATACCCCACCACGGTCTGCAAGTATGACATCTAGAACCATGCGCTTCTGCAACATCATGAGGCGATCCGCTTGGAGCTCAGCTTTCAAGTTACCAAGGGCACCAGCCGTTACATTAACAGTGGTTTCAACTACACGAGTCAGTTGTCTCAGGTTCCGACTTTTGACCATTGGTCCCCAAAACGGCAGGAAACCCAGGAAAAAGTCTCCCGCTTCCTGACCGGCAGTATCCTCTTTACTAACAACGCCTCTCACAACTCTGGTTTTGTGATAATCAGAGGCGGCAGTAAATGTCGGCGGTAGCAAATTTGCAACATAACACGTGCCCGAGAAATCAGGGGGCAACCATGTATATGCTCGATCATTACAAACAAAGTATGTACCCTTGGCAGCCAAAAACACAGGGGAAAACTGTGATGGAAAAATGTACGTTTCAGCACAGTCACTCTTCCCTAATTGAGCTCTTGGATTCTGACCATTACCTTGTAAACAGAACCGACCTATGTGGGGTACGACCCAAATCGGAGATGAACTTTTACGCTGTTTCTCGCCCAGATTAATGCTATACCCCGTCGCGTTCCAACCCACATAAGCTTGCAACTCATCCTTGGGAATAGATGAATATGCATCGATATCTCTACTCATATCGGCAACTCCTTTCATCAAGGCTTTATTGTTCGTGCTAGGTCTATTGGAACGCGGTGGTCGGGGGGAATAGGTCTCAAGTGCAAAAAGAAACAAAGTCTGGAATGCCCATGATGACCCATTATAGCTAAACGGCAGCACTAGATACGGGATACCCTTATCAATGGTATGTGGCATCAAACCACACACCCAGCAATTTGTTGTGTTCATAACTAGTTGGTGCTGGTGCAGGAGTTGAATAAACGAATTGTTTACGAACTCAGAACGTCTAGCTTGTTCGTGTTCAGACAGAGGGTGAAAAGAGTGTGAGGGAACAGTAGGAGGAGGTATGGGCTGTATAGTGGGTGCAAACGGCACTTGAAAAGACAATAATACATAACCTACAGAAAACATCATCATGCTAAATAGTACATACAGACATAATATTACAAAACGTTTGCTATTCATTACTTTACATATTCTGCTCTTAAAATTTATTTCCTCAGAGGGTCTCTCCATCTCGAAAAACTCCATCCTCTAATCGTGCTGTTCGCGGCGGATGAGTGTCTTCTGCTAAGGAGTACACCTGTCAGTCCAGGGAACGCCCTAGACCA
Organism: Triturus cristatus; assembly: GCF_964204655.1. NCBI lineage: Eukaryota > Metazoa > Chordata > Amphibia > Caudata > Salamandridae > Triturus > Triturus cristatus. The sequence goes on along the minus strand of NC_140590.1, from coordinate 295,766,663 downwards.
ACCAGACCGTTGACCTAACGTCTCCGGCTTGTACCCCAAAGTCTTGGCACCGCGACCCTGCAGCTGAACCCGGATGGCGGTTCGAAAAAGCAAAAATAAGAAAGTTTCTCAGATGGAAGAGAGAGCTGCACTTCTCAAAAAAATATCAAAGAAAAAGAATTTTTATTTGTCCATAGTTCTCGGCCTCAAATTGTAACGGCTTCTTGTAGGTACTGTTTGGTCTTGAAACAAAAGTTCAGGCTCTGTAGTGTCCAATCGAATTGACGGTGGCACAGCTTGAAGTAAGATGGCATCGCTTTCCTTCTCAGAAAGCGTTCCTTTTACTCGTGCATCGCTAAACGGCAGAAAACGAGGCACAGTCTCAGTCTCTGAGTCAGCGATCCCTTTCTGGACCCACTGGTCGTAAGGCAAAGGCAAAGGGACCCTTTTGCAGTGAACGCCGTGTATCCAGTTCTTTTCCCCTTTTACTCGAACAGCCGATCTCGTTGAAAGAAGAACGAGATGGGGGCCGGTCCAACGGGGCTCATCATTCTTTGTCCTCTTGAAATTTTTGACCAGCACCCATGATCCAGGATTGATAGGATGTCCTGGAGCTTCAGAGACCTGAGGCAGAGTATCATGCACCTGTTGGTGTAAAACACGCAATTTAGCCGTCAATTCGTACAAATAATCAAGCAGTACTGGATGTTCGATCTCACTAAGTTTTGTAGGCCTTGGTACTCCCCATATATTGGCCGGGCGGCCAAACACGATTTCATAGGGACTAAGTCCCACTCGTGAATACACAGTCATTCTCGTTGATAGGAGTGCTAAGGGCAGAGCATCAGGCCATTTAAGACCAGAACTTGCTTGAATCTTAGCCAACTTAAGTTTCAAAGTGCCATTGTAGCACTCTACTAGTCCAGCTGATTGGGGGTGATTTGCAGCGTGGAATTTCTGCTTAATACCTAGTCCCTCACATACATTCTTCATCACTCTACCCACAAATTCACTCCCATTATCACTCCATACCATTCTCGGCATTCCAAACCTGGGGAAAAATTCCTTGACAAGGGCTTTAGCTGTGGATAAGGCAGTATTGTCTTTTAGGGAACAGGCTTCTATCCACCTTGAAAAAGTGCAGACAACAACTAGCACATATTTCAAATTGTTGCACCTTTCCATGTGGATGAAATCTAGCTGCAAAACCTCAAACGGATACGTTGGAGGCGCGAAATGACCAGCTGAAGTTGGGGTTCCCCTACCAGGATTGTATTTCAAACATACCATGCAATTTTTGACCACAATCTCTGCACACTTGGGAATTCCAGCATTCTGCCATACTGGAGCTAACAACTTACAAATCCCTTTCACACTGATATGCGCCATTCCATGTGCCATCGTGACCACTGGAAGCACGTATGCATCAGGTAACAACCATCGCTGGTGCTCTGACAAATCAACCCAGCAACCATTTTCATCCAATTTACCCCTACTTTCTTTCCACATACTCAATTCTTTCTCTGTGGCTTCAGCTTGAAGGGACTTCACACTCTCTATCGTGTCTTCACACATTCCAACATCACCAACCCATCTTGCAGGGCCTGCAACATACATTCGAGTAGTAACATCTTTTGCTGTTTCTTTCGCCACTTCGTCAGCAAATGCATTACCACGACCAACATCATCGGTAACTTTCTTGTGTGCACTGCATTTCACAATCGCAACTTGTAATGGCAAGGTCAACGACTCAAGGAGATCATTCACCAACTGACCATTCTGAATCTTAGTTCCATGCGAAGTCAAGAACCCACGTTCTTTCCACAATCGCCCAAAACTATGGGCCACGCCAAAGGCATACTGACTGTCAGTATATATGTTCACTTTCATTCCTTTCGACAACACGCATGCTCTTGTAAGGGCAATTAATTCTGCTGCTTGAGCCGAATTATGTGATATACGTGCAGTTTCAACAATCGTGTGCAAAGTCGTGATAGCATATGCAGCTGTCGTTTCACCATTCGGAAGCTTGAAGCACGAACCATCCACCCATAAGGTACCATCACACTCAACCAAGGCAGTATCTTTAAGATCCACTCTCCCTTTTGTTTCTTCTTCTGTTCTGAACAGACAATCATGTTGTTCAATCTCATCTGTGTCTGCTGAAATCGGCAATAAAGTAGCTGGATTCAACGTGTTGCACCTCTTTATGTGCACATGACTCGCTAATAGTGTTAACTCATAACCTGACAATCGAGCACTAGTTAAGTGCTGTGTCTTGGTCCTGTTTAATAACGTGTCCACTGCGTGTGGAACCATGACAATCAACGTGTTGTTCATTACTAACCCAGCAGACTGTCGGATAGAAACAGCTGCCGCCGCTGTGGCTCTCAAACAACTTGGCAATGCCTTGGCTACCGGATCCAAAATTGACGAAAAATACGCGCACGGACGCTGTTTGTCTCCAAAAGACTGTGTCAGCACTGACAATGCACAACCTTCTTTCTCGTGAACATATAACGTAAAGGGCTTACTGTAGCCGGGGGTACCCAACACAGGAGCTGAACATAATGCATTACGCAATTCCGAAAAACTTTTCTGACACTCTTCAGACCACGGGACGGGATTCGGGGTATCTTTGCATGTTAATGCTATCAAAGGTTTTGCCAGCAAAGAAAAACTCGGGATCCACTGCCTACAGTATGAAGTAATACCCAAGAAAGCACGCACTTCTCTCTGTGTTCTTGGCACGCTCAATTGTGCAATGGCCTGAATTCTTTCTGGGGTCAGTTTCCTTCCCTCTTTCGATAAGAGATGGCCTAAGTAGGTCAATTCTTGTCGACAATATTGCAGTTTTGAGAGAGACACTTTGTGATGAAAAGCAGACAAATGACGCAACAACGACAATGTAGCTTCTTTACCTTTTCAATCAAGTCATAGATGATCGCTAACAACGCTTTCTCACCTTCATTAGAGATCTTGTACTGGGGAATGCGTTGCAATTTAACATTGGCTTTCACAGTGACCACGTATGGCGATATTTCTAAGAGACCCACATCATTAAGACCAGAAGCCCAAAGGACATCCGGAAGAGACGACAATTCAGCTGGCAGTTTATTCTTCGACAAATACATTGGAGAAATCACTTCCCTACCCAGTGTAAGTTGTACTCCCGAGGGGGAACAATATAATGTTGCATGTAATCTCTTTAACAAATCCAATCCTAACAGGTTTTCACCACATCCTGTCGTTAGGATGAGGGGTGCTTTCAGCTCACAGGGTCCAACAGAAAGGGGCATAGGACTAGAGATCGGGTTCCTAACCGGGGCGCCAGAAAAACCTACTGAAACATTCATTTCGCCAGACAAAGGCGCGCCAGGGAGTTTTGAGTGCATAATAGAACTCTTTGCAGCACCAGTATGCAATAGAAAAGGCTCTGATACACCCGCTGTAGTCACCTTGACATACGGTCCACTCTGGTCCACTGGCACTGAAACAACTCCCTCTCTCTGTCTATGGCTGTCCTAGCAATTATTACCTTCCGTATTTTCATCTTCCGCATAATAGTCATCGTTATAGTACTGAGCCGTCCTACCAGTTGCATTGGCTTGCTGATCAAAACTATTCATCGTATTTTGAGGCGGAAGAGGACGCGCGTTCTGGGGAACATTCCCACGCCCTCTACCTCTAAGAGCTTGCTGACCACCTCTACCTCTCGTGCCATAAGCATTATTCGTACGCTGCAACAATATAGGACAACTATACTTAAAATGACCTTCTTCTTTACAATACGAACATTGATTGAGACCTACAGGAACACACGGTTGGGAATATTCGAACCTTTGCATGTTTCTTTGAAACTGCTGAGGTTGCTGATAGTTACTCTGACTTCCGCGTGGTGGGTAGGCCTGCTGTAACAGAATCTTCGTCTTTAATTCTTTTGTTTTCTTGTCTGCTTTATCTTTCTCATCTTTATCCCTATTTTCGTAATACTGTGCAGTAGCCAGTATTTGTGCTGAAGAGGAAACAGCCCAAGATCTCTCAGAATCTTTCAATTTCTTACACAACTCAGGAAGCAAATTATGCACAATTTTGTCAACAAATAATCGTTGACCACCTTCCGTACTCATATCTTGTCCACTATGGTCGATAAAAGTTTCTTCGAACCTGGTGAAGAAATCGGACACTGACTCATCTTTCTTCTGCTTGCATGCTGATAATTTATCCCAATTCACCCGCATCGCGGGCATTAAAGTTTTCATATAATTAATTATTCTACCAGGGAGTTCTGCTACCGCGGGCTCAGGCTTGGCACCACCAACTTGTCTAGTGTCTGCAGCACTGATATTAGCCCATGTGTCACCTAGCTCTGCAGCATGATCTGCATTACGAATCAATCCCCACAAAGGCTGCGGAACAACATTCCCGAACAACATATCAATGTCAGCTAAATTCATGACACACGATTCTGCGGTCTGTGATAACTCCTTATAATATCCTGCAGGGTTTTTACGGGGGTCAGGCAATGTCTGCTTATTACTTCAGCTCGCTTCCATGGCACGTGTACCCAAACACGCTGTAAATGTGGCTGAACAGGTGGGTTAGCATTTAAATCACCAGGTCTCCAAACTGGAGGAACCTCACGCATCGGATATTGGCGCGCTTTTCCCTTTTTCCCTACAGGGAACTCCTGTTCGAACAACGACTGATAACAATCCCCATTCCTGAAGGACAACAATGTCTATCAACATCGGGGCCCACAATCGTGCCTTTCTCAAAATTGAACCGTACATGGCACAACTCCTGCGGGCTTGAGTCTAGACCATGATCTTCCAATTCCTCACAGAGGAATTCACACATTTTCTCAAACGTATCTCTGTTTTGGTGCTTCCCATTGATGGAAAACATTTACAACAGATTCCACATCATATCTTGAAGGATAAACAATCCATTTATGTGCCATGCGGTCTAATACTTCTTTCTCTTCAGAGCCAGGCAGCTGACTACGCAACAGCTTACGTTGTGAACCAGGGATCGTACTAGATGACCCGAAGAGAGGCGATATAAAACTAGTGACCGCACTAGCTATCCGTTGTCGTGTAGAAGGTGAAGTTGAGGCAAGAACAGGGGGAAAGACAGAGGGAAGAAAAACGGGTGCGGAGACAGGTACAGGGATCGTATCAGGAATAGCGCCGAGAGAGGCAGCTGATGTACTAGGTAGAGTCGCAGGAAGCGCAGAAGAGATGGGTAGCGAAACCGGTGGCCCTTGAGAGGGCTGCGCCGTAGGGATAGGAGCCGGCTGAGGAGGAGCTGGCGGCTGCGGGAAGGCTTGCGGCAAATTAACTAGAGGCTGTACATTTAAGGGTTGCGGAGGTGCTGTAGCACTCTGCGCATACGGGGTGGTGAACTCAGCAAATGTGACATTAGGGGATCTTTCTCCTTTTCTTTTGACGCATCTTGCTGAAGGGGCGGCAAAACTGGGTAACATTTATCAATCACTAGTTTACGTTGCCTTCGCAGCTGCTCATTCATTTGTTCTTCTTCATTATCTTTAAACTGTAAGGCTGCTTGCATTACCGACATACCTTTCTCTCTTTTTATTTTTCTTCGCTAATTTGATTTCTTTCTGTTTGGCTTCCTTTCGCCATAGGCGGAAAGAATCAAACATCGCCGGCCGGGCTTTCTTTTTAAATAATTTAACCTCTAGATTATCCAGAATCTCTGTGTCGAAACTACCATATTGGGGCCATTTTAAATCACCATTTTTCCTGGTGTATCGAATCCATACTTCATTGTACGTAATGGGGCCCACGCAATGTTTTACATAAAGCTCATAAGTTGGAGTTCCAATTGGAGGAACCGGACACGAATCCTCTAATCGGAAGTCATTATTACAACCCAGACAAAACAAATTTCCAAATATACTAGAACCAGGCATCTTCGCTCACTAGTCTAGTTTCAAACTTCAAAGGATTATCGAATACGATAGTCTCGTGAATACACGAGTCCTTCGGCTTTGGCACTTGCAAGTTCCAAATCAAAGCGATCCCAAAGGGATACCAAACTAAGAACCAAACTAAGGACTGGGAGACGCTCCACTTATACTTAACTGAGGTATTGATGACGTCACCAGAAGACTCGTTAAATCGTTTCGCTCTACCAAATCATCAAGGGTCCAAAACAGGGCGATAGTCAGGGCAGCAGTCCTTCGTAGCCGTCGGGACGCGGAGAACCTCGCAGTAAAGACTTTCGGACCACGTCGACATGCAGGGGTCGATGAAGTGGCGGCCTTCCTCCAGAATTTTCACACGAAGCTCCTCACGAACCTCTGGCTTGGACCGGTACCGCTGAAATGGCCCCATGTTGGGCGCCAACTGAAGTACTGGGTTTTTCAGAACCAACCCAGCGGTGCCAGGGACACACCCGAAGACTTCGAGTTCTTCCTGTTTCAGACTACAGAAACACAGAGTCTTCTAGATGAAGTCAAAGATCATATTTATTGGCTGCAGACCAATCACAGGTATCCGAGAAGTACAGCACGGTGTATGTTCTCAGGAGACTGCTCCCAACCAAAAACCAGTCTTTTCTTATATACAGAATATTACGCTCTGGGCAACACCGCCCCTATTTTACAAGTGGTCGTTCACATATTTTCGCTTCAAAGAAAGAGCAAAGTCATGATGATAATCCCACATTTCAGCTCGGTCAGCCCATAATTATTTACCCAGCAAGGCTCAGAACCCTCATCAGATATCAGCAGACCCCAATAAAACAGACACCTCCTTCTCGTAAAACAAGCCATAAAGTAGGAAACAGAGTCAGGTGTGAAAGAGATTAGTCAGGGTTCGTGTGGGATCACGACTTTATGATGTGTCGGGCCCTGATGCTAATCCCATCTGGCCGCAGTAAAAGGAACTGGCCGGGCAGGACTGACCTCGGTCAGCGGAGTCAGTTTGCACAGGTCACAAAGAAGTCACAGAAAGATTGCGTGTCCTTTAGGCCTAGGCATGGCCTCAGTGCGCAGCCTATGTGAGGGCAACCACAAAATGGTTACCGTTTTAAAATGGAACCCGAGGGTTTAATATGTAGTATTGCATAAACGGTGAGTTCATCGGGGAAACATGACAAAAACACTCATACATACCGCATTAGTCATATGCGGTCCGCTGACACCAAAATCGGCATGGTAGGGCCATGCTACCAACATGGTTCCGAAATTTACAGTACCACAACAGGGGGGGCTCAAATTAAGCTGGGGGGCTCCGCGCTCAATGGAGCACGCTGCCGGGGATCCCAGGCCAGGTCAGGGGAGCGCAGGGGTCACAGCGCTAAGACCTGGTTGATCCTCAGCGATACCACAATGGGTTAGGTAGGTAGTTTCAAGGTTAAATCTGGACACGCAGTCTCAGCATTCAGTTCCGGCAATCAGTTTGCTCATGAAAGTCTTGATGGCGCAGATGTATCTGGCACCCTTAAGGGGTTCTGTTACAGGGGGATAGGGGGTGAGTTGGCAACTAGGTCCTTCCTAGTCCGGCTGGGCAGAGGTTCCCTGGGTCCTCCTACTGCTGGGCAAGATCAGTGGGTTTCACAGGATCCCTCACTCACTTAAGAGGCAGCACCTAAATCCTGTCACTCTCAGAGGCATAAGTCCCTGGCTAGGCCCTACCGCCTACACTCCTGCGTGGATTCTCCAGCTCTGCTTTACCCCACTGGCCAACTGACGAGAAAAAGTCCCCCCCTCTCACTTGTGTATCCCTAGGTCAAGTGACCTCTAGCCAAGGCGGCAAAAGTAAAACCACACCTCCCTTCTAGAAGGTTCCAGCACATTCCAGGAGCTTCCCCATTCTACCTATGGGACAAAAAAGGCGGGCTGGTGTCGCAACATTGTTGTGGGGTCCCAGCCAGCTCCTGGCAGCTAGGGTGCTACTAATAAAGACCACTCTGCAGTAGCAGGGGCCTGTGGCAGCCATCTTGGGAGAAGGGAGCACCTGCACCTTAACACTGATTGGCAATGAAAAGGCGCCCGGAGACCTAAGTCCAACATCAAAATGAGGGTGGAAAAAAATGAGGCACGATCAAAAAATAAATGGGTAGACCACACTAGGGCTGACAGGTCCAACACGCGTCCCCCCCAGCCGAAAGAGGGGAGAGCTACCCAACCTCTAGGGAGTTCTCATCGCTAAGGCGGAAAAACCTGGAGAGACCATCAGCATTGGCGTGGTCAACTCCGGGCCGATGTTCCACCCGAAAGTCCATCCCCTGTAGGGAAATGGACCACCTCAACAACTTGGGGTTTTCGCCTCTCATCTGCATGAGCCAGCGAAGGGGGCGGTTGTCGGTCTGAATGAGGAAGTGAGTTCCAAAGAGGTATGACCTCAACTTCTTCAGAGCCCAGACCACCGCGAAGGCTTCTCTCTCAATGGTGCTCCATCGCCGTTCCCGAGGGAGGAGTCTTCTGGATATGAAGGCCACTGCCTGATCTTGGCCCTCGGTGTTGAGTTGCGAGAGCACCGCACCTATGCCGTGCTCTGAGGCGTCGGTCTGCACAATAAATTCCTTGCTGAAATCCGGTGTTGCTAGTACTGGAGCGGTACACATCGCATGTTTCAGCGTGTCAAAGGCTTCTTGGCATGCAGCTGTCCATATGACCTTGCGAGGTTGCTTCTTCAAGGTTAATTCCGTCAAGGGGGTTACGATGGTACCATGTCCCTTGACGAACCGGCGGTAATACCCAGTGAGGTCGAGGAAAGCTCGGACCTCTGTTTGGGTCTTGGGGGGCTCCCAAGCCAAGATGGTCTCTATTTTGGCCTGGAGGGGTTGCACCTTACCTCCGCCCACCCGGTGTCCCAGGTACACGACAGATCCCTGTCCAATCTGGCACTTGCTGGCTTTAATTGTTAGGCCAGCACGTTGCAGCGCCTGCAATACCTCCTGGAGGTGTTGCAGATGGTCCTCCCAGGTGCCACTGAAGACAGCTATGTCATCCAGGTAGGCCGCTGAGAAGGACTCCAGACCAGATAGTACCTGATTCACTAACCGCTGGAATGTGGCCGGAGCATTTTTGAGCCCAAAGGGCATCACTCGGAACTGGTAGTGGCCCTCGGGGGTGGAGAACGCTGTCTTCTCCCTTGCTCCTTCGGCCATGGCAATCTGCCAATATCCAGATGTCAGATCAATGGTGCTGAGGTACCGGGCTGCTCCCAGCCGGTCCACCAGCTCGTCTGCACGTGGGATGGGGTGAGCATCTGTCTTCGTGACAGAGTTCAACTCCAGGTAGTGCACAAAGAACCGAAGCTCCGGCGTCGTACCCGGTGGGGCCGCTTTCGGCACCAACACCACTGGACTAGCCCACGGGCTGCTGGAAGGTTCTATCACCCTCAGCTCGAACATTTTGGCTACCTCACGCTGGATGCTATCCCTCACTCGGTCAGAGAGCCGGTAAGACTTGTTCTTCACCGGGGGGCTGTCCCCTGTGTCCACATCATGGGTACACAGATGAGTGATTCCAGGCGTGAGGGAGAACAACGAGGCGAACCGTCCCAGGACATGGCGACAGTCCCTCTGTTGCTCTGGGGTCAAGAATGGGGAGAGGACTACACCTTCCACCGAACCATCCTTCTCTTGTACCGCTAGAAGGTCAGGAAGAGCTTCACTCTCTTCCTCTTCGCTCCCATCCGTCACCATCAGGAGAGCAAGCTCTGATCGCTCATGCTGCGGCTTCAGGCGGTTGACGTGGAGCACCCTGAGGGGCTGTCGGGGGGTCTTCAAATCCACCAAGTATGTGGTCTGGCCTTGTCGCTCCACAATGTCGTACGGACCAGTCCACCAGTCCTGGAGGGCACAAAGCTCCCCAGGTTCCATGACCCACACCTTCTGTCCAACGTCCAACTCGACCGTCCGAGCGTTGCGGTCATACCATTCCTTCATCACGGTCTGGCTAGCCTCCAGGTTCTCTGAGGCCGCCTTCCACAGCTTGGCCATCTGGCTGCGGAACGCCAGCATGTAGCTGACAATGTCACGGGGAAGCTTCTGCGAAGTCTTCTCCCACCCCTCTTTCACTAAACTGAAGGGACCCCTAACGGGATGGCCATAGAGCAACTCAAACGGGCTGAACCCGACTCCCTTCTGTGGTACCTCCCGGTAGGAGAATAACAAGCAGGGGAGGAGGACGTCCCATTTACGCCTCAAGCCTTCTGGAAGGCTCCGGATCATTCCCTTCAATGTCTTATTGAAGCGCTCTACAAGTCCGTTAGTCTGGGGGTGGTAAGGAGTGGAGAACTGGTAGGTCACTCCTTCCACATGGCCTGCATGTAGGCCGACATGAAATTGGTGCCCCTGTCCGACACCACGACCTTGGGGAATCCCACTCGGGTAAAAATCCCCAATAGTGCCCGCGCCACCACCGGTGCAGTGATGGTCCATAGAGGAATAGCCTCTGGGTACCTTGTGCCGTGGTCCACCAAAACCAGAATGAACCGGTGTCCCGCTGCGGTCGGAGGGTCCAATGGCCCAACAATATCGATACCGACCCTCTCAAAAGGGGTCCCGACCACGGGGAGCGGTTCCAATGGGACTTTCAATTTAGTCCCAGTCTTGCCACTCACCTGACAAGACTTACAGGTCTTGCAAAAGGTGTCTGAGGCAATCCTCATCCTGGGCCAATAAAAATGAGGGACCAACCGTGCAAAGGTTTTGTCCTGGCCCAGATGTCCGGCTAAGGGTATCTTGTGCGCTAACTCCAGCAGGAAGGCCCGGTAACATTGGGGGACCACTATGGCCCTCGAAAATCCATGTACCGGCACCCTGGGCTCACTGTATAGGAGACCATCCTCCCAATACACATGATATCCTTCCATCTCCTGACTGGCCACTTGGGCTTCGGCCTGTCACCGCATGCCTTCAAGCGTGGGGCACGCCCTTTGTGCCTGACAAAATTCCTCCCGGGTAGGCCCTCCTCCCACATGCCAGTCAGCAAGGGTCGGCAAGTCCTCCACGGGAACGACATCCACGGACTCCGGGGGCACCTCTGCGGCCTCCCCATCCATCTCACGGGGCGTGTCCTCTACCACCTTCTTCTTTCCTCTTCTGGTGTTCGGTTGGGCCATGATTCCAGGCTCCAACCCCGGGTGAGTTCCATGCTGGGCAGCCATGGACCGCGTGACTACGCAAGTCCACCCTGGTAATCCCAGCATCTCGGTGTGAGCTCGAAACTCGACATCTTTCCACTTGGTGTGCTCCAGGTCGTTCCCTAGCAAGCACCCCACAGGCAAGGCAGGGCTCACCGCAACTCTTAGTAGGCCTTTGACTCCTCCCCACTCAAATGGAACACGAGCCACTGGATAGTGACTCACACTGCCGTCAGCCAATACGGCCGGATGGAACTCCTCGGGGACTACTTGGTCTGGGGACACCAGCCGCCTCACTACAGTGGTCCTGCTGGCACCTGTGTCCCTCAGAGCCTCCACCTCCTCCCTGTTAATTCTCACCCTCTGCTGATATTTAGCAGTGTTCGGGGGCAGGGACACTACGGGGACCACCTCTCTATCCCCGAGTGAAACCAGGGTCAGGCCTGTCCACTCCCCTTCCCTATCTAAGGGCAGCTCCACCCCAAGCGCTATACTACTCACCCCGGGAATTTTCCCACCCGTTGGGGCTGGGGGTCGCTTGCGACACTTGGGATCTCCCTTGTAGTGTCCAATCTCCCCACATTCGTAGTACCGCACAATCCTTGGCTGCTGACTCCTGTCAGGATAAGTGGGTCTTGTGGAATTGGACGGGGGTGGGGTTCCTACTCCCTTCCCAAACTTATTTTGAGGGCCGTTACAGAACTCCACCTTTTTATCTCCCCCCTCTTTCTTCTGGGGGAAACCCTGTCCGCCTTTCGAGCCATCTCCCCCGGGGCCCTTGTGAGACACCCGGGTGCTCACCCAAATATCTGCCTCCTCCGCAAGCTCACGGGGATCCATCAACTTGCGGTCCACCAGATGTTGGCGCAGCTCCGGAAAGCACTTATCCAAGAGGTGCTCCCGTAAAAAAAGATTGTACACCCCTTGGTAGTCCTGCACCTCGCTGCCACGCACCCAACCATCTAGTGCCTTTCTCGCATAATCAAAAAAATCCACCCATGTCTGTGTGGACAGCTTATGGCTGCCACGGAACTTCTGCCTGTACCTCTCGGGGTTAAGACCAACCTTTTTCAGTAAAGCCTCTTTCATGGGGGCATACCTGACCTGATCCGCCTTGGCCAAATATAGCAGGGTGTCCCTGACATTGGGAGGTATATACCGATATAAACCACCTCCCCAATTACTCTTGGGTACCCCATGGGCAGTCAAGGCTACCTCGTATGCCTCCAACCATTTAGCAATGTCGTCCCCCACTGTGTAATTGGCAATGACTTCCTTAGGTAGGTAGAATTTTGACTCGTGAGACTCTTTAGGTATGCTGCCACCATTGTCCTTATTGGACGCATTCCATTGGAGGGCGCGCAGCTCCAACTCTTTCAGCTGAAGCTCGTGCGCCAGCTTCCTTTCCTCCATTGCCCATCTCTTGTTTTCTCTTTCTTGTTCCAATTTGGCCAGCTCCCACTTTAACTGCCTCTCCTCCCTCCTGTCCTCATACTCCTCTGGAGACGTGCTCCTCCTAGACCCTGTCCTACTACTGGCCCCAGAACGTCTCCCTGGGGGCACATTTTCAGACATATCCACATTAAGTATGTCTAGTACTTCTTGGGTGCTCTCCTCCTGAGGTGCATCTGGCGCCTCCTGTCCCTCATCCTCTCTCCCTTCTGGGTGGGCCTCTACCCATGCCCTTATGGCGGTACGGAGTTCCGGTCCTTTGGCCCTCCGCACCCCAGGCACCCCCATCCCCTGCCCGAACTCTCTCAGTTGCTTCACCGAGTACCCCTCGAGGTCAGCTAACCGGAATTCCATCTTGACAGGTGGGGACCTAGATACTAAGGAAGGGTGACAGTTACCAGCTAACCAGGATTCTTTTACACTCTCAGCCTGGACAGTGGAATCAATAAATACAGCAATTACTAGTTGCAGAGCTTTGAAACAACAGGCGTTTAATTGTGGCGCCCTCCGCTTCACGGAAGGTTGCTGTATGGTCACAGGTCCTAATATCCCACCGCTCGCCACCAATGTAAGACCTGGGGTCACCAGGCCCTAAGGGGGTAACGTGACACGAGCGGCTGGGCACCCAAAGGCTTGTGTGTAAAGCGACCATACAACACGCACATCCACTGAAGCAAGGAACGCACACAATAAGGGATGCCACACTGTAGAGATTTATGCAAATAACTCAAGTTTATCCAAGCAGTTCGAGATAAATGCAGTTCATGGGATAACAAGGCCATTCATAACATATATATGCACTTCATGAGATATAAATTCAGTTAAGGAGATGACAATGGCAATTCACTTATGTCAGCGTTTGATCAGCCAGCACCATATTCACCAGTATGATATTCACCAGTGTGATATTCACCAGTATGATATTCACCAGTACCTTGTATATTTTACTCCCCGTGGTAGGGTTTGGGGAATGTAGCGCTACTCCTGGGGGTGTGCAGGGACCCAGGGCAGACCTCGCGGGCCTACCGCTACCTTGGGACAAATCTGACGAACACCTTCAGAGCAGAGCATTAGAACATAGCGCCACTCGTAACCAGCACGCAGTGCATACTTCAGAGCAGAGCATTAGAACGTAGCGCCACTCGTAACCAGTAAGCGGCGAATACTTCAGCACTGAGCATTAGCACATAACGCTACTCATAATCCGTAAGCAGTGAATACGTCAGCACTGAGCATTAGAACATAACGCTACTCGTAATCAGTAACCATGAATACTTCAGAACGGAGCATTTAGAACATAGCGCTTCTCGTAACCAATAGCCATGAATACTTCAGAGCGGAACATGTAGAACATATCGCTACTCGTAATCAATAGCAAGGAATACTTCAGAGCGGAGCATTTAGAACAGAGCGCTTCTCGGAATCAGTAGCAATGAGTACTTCAGAACGGAGCAGTTCACGGAGCACAACGAGTCGCACGGAGCGAGCCTCTCGTACTCCGGTGCAGTTCAGGAGACACAAAGTTCCTGAATAGTCAGTGGGGAACAAGGGGCGAATCCCTCGTAGGGGTCTCTCTGTCGTGGTGACCAGGGGTCTCCCACGGAGAGGGAACCCGGGCTCAGGGTGCGGTGTGGCTCCCAGCCTGTAGGGGGCGCACCGGGGTCAGTCCCAAGCCTCCGGGCTTACCTTGCTCGACGTCGGGAAGGCGTCTACACCGGCTCCGAAGTCCACAGGCGATCCTGTTGCGACGGGGGCCGGCCACGGCCTCACGCACCTTCACCACAGCAGCGACGGGGCCCCGGGCTTCTCCTCGGGCCTCGCGACGTTGAGGGGCACTCTTCCGGCCTCCGGGCCGCAGCGGTGAGCGCGCTTCAGCCTCCACGCCACAGGCGGGGCTCAAATTAAGCTGGGGGGCTCCGCGCTCAACGGAGCACGCTGCCGGGGATCCCAGGCCAGGTCAGGGGAGCGCAGGGGTCACAGCGCTAAGACCTGGTTGATCCTCAGCGATACCACAATGGGTTAGGTAGGTAGTTTCAAGGTTAAATCTGGACACGCAGTCTCAGCATTCAGTTCCGGCAATCAGTTTGCTCTTGAAAGTCTTGATGGTGCAGATGTATCTGGCGCCCTTAAGGGGTTCTGTTACAGGGGGGTAGGGGGTGAGTTGGCGACTAGGTCTTTCCTAGTCAGTCTGGGCAGAGGTTCCCTGGGTCCTCCTACTGCTGGGCAAGATCAGTGGGTTTCACAGGATCCCTCAGTCACTTAAGAGGCAGCACCTAAATTCTGTCACTCTCAGAGGCATAAGTCCCTGACTAGGCCCTACCGCCTACACTCCTGCGTGGATTCTCCAGCTCTGCTTTACCCCACTGGCCAACTGACTAGAAAAAGTTCCCCCTCTCACTTATGTATCCCTAGGTCAGGTGACCTCTAGCCAAGGCGGCAAAATTAAAACCACACCTCCCTTCTAGAAGGTTCCAGCACATTCCAGGAGCTTCCCCATTCTACCTATGGGACAAAAAAGGCGGGCTGGTGTCGCAACATTGTTGTGGGGTCCCAGCCAGCTCCTGGCAGCTAGGGTGCTACTAATAAAGACCACTCTGCAGTAGCAGGGGCCTGTGGCAGCCATCTTGGGAGACGGGAGCACCTGCACCTTAACACTGATTGGCAATGAAAAGGCGCCCGGAGACCTAAGTCCAACATCAAAATGAGGGTGGAAAAAAATGAGGCACGATCAAAAAATAAATGGGGAGACCACCCTAGGGCTGACAGGTCCAACACTGTGATTTTCGGGGGTCTACCTTCACACCCTCCTGGCTGAAAACAGAGCCGCAGAATTCAATTGATTTCTTAAAGAACTGGTCACCCCGTGTTCGGTGAGGCGCTGGAGGGTGGCCTGGAGTTGGCGGTGATGATCCTCTAGGGTTGCTGAATGTATTAAGATGTCATCGCTGACATTCAATACTCCTTGGAGCCCGGACAAGACTTCCTTCACGGCGTTTTGGAAAATTTCCACAGCCGATGATATTCTGAAGTTTAGCCTTTTGTAGCGCCTGAGTCCCAGATGTGTCGAACTTTGGACGGTGTGCGTTGTGGCCTTGGGTTCAATCTCCTGTAGTGTTGGCTCCCCATGACGTTGACTGAGGCCCCGGTGTTGATGAGGGCCATAACGGGGGATCCTGCAATCTCAATAGCACATGTCGGCTGAGGGCGTCGCCTTCATTTAAGATCACTTGCAAACGATATGAGGAGGCACTCTTCTTCTTCGTCAGTGGACGGGTCCTCGAGGTACGCCCTGTGCTGGGGAGACGCCTTCAGCATTCGTGGCATGTCAGGTTCATCTAGCGAGAGGTGCCTCACCGCTTTGGTTGGCGGCCGCCGTCCCGGAACTCCTCTGCTCCGCATACCCCCTCGGCAGACGCTGGAGAAATGATTGGAGATTCCGCACTTCGAGCAGGTCTTCCCTCTGGCTGGGCAGTCGCTTGGGGCATGTTCTTCTCTACCACAGTATCCGCACTGCGGCTGGCGCGGTCTTCTCGTGGGCCATCGCCCTCGGTTGCCACGACCTGGGGTGTGGGCTGCGTCCACCCGCTCTGTTTTAACTGTCACTGCTTGACCAGCTGTAGGCATGAGCGCCGCTTCCATTGCTGTGGACCTAACTTCGGACAGGTCGTGAGATCGCGCTAAGGCGAGCATATCTTCTAGGGAGATCCGGGGTTGCCGAATGATGAGAGTCCTTAGGGTTTTGTTTCTGCACCCTTGGATGAGTTGCGCACGCACCTCTTTAGCCGGATCATCTTCAGTGCATGTGCTGGCCAGCTCCCTCAGACGTGCATGGAAAGCGTCCATAGACTCGCCCTCTCTTTGACGGGCTTGCCGCAATTTAAAAAGCTCGTAATCGGGATTTAGTTGAGGGTCGAAATGGGCATTGAGTGCCCTTACGGCTGCATCGTAATCCGTGGGGGGCCCAGTGTTTGGTAGGTGCGCGAACAATTTGTAGATCTCATCCCCTGCGAAGTGTAGCAGCAACGACCTCTTGACGGCGCCATCTGTCTCTCCGGTGGCAATAAAATAGTTGTCCAGGTGGCCAACCCACACGGTCCACCTTGGGTACGCAGTCGCGGAATCGATCAGTTCACTGAAGGGCGGTAACGCACTGACTTGGGAATGTACATGCGCTGTTGGAGCTGCCCGGGCCGCTGACTGTGGGGCTGCTGCTGCCGCTGCTTGATCTGTCATGGCTGAGCGTGGTGAATCGGCCTGCTTGCTTCCTGAGGGCCTCTGTGAGTGCGCGATTTGGTGTGCTTCACCAGTGTCTGGATGCTGTCACCGGGTTTTGCCAGTGCTTGTTTGTGGACCACTGTTTATCTGTTTTTCCTTAGTTGGGCTTTGCCAGTGCTTATTTACCAGGTTGAATTCTGGTTTGCCCTTCTTACAATGGGCTCTGCCAATGCTTGTTGATTTCTGGGGGTGGGCCATGCCAATGCTTGTTCGTTTAGCTGAAGCTTCCGTGTGCCGGGTGCTGTCACTGCCTTGATTGATTGTAGCCTGGAGGATCGGGCCGGTCCGCTCTGCGCATGCGTGCTTCTTTGATCCTAGCACGGCCTGGCCCCTGAGCGTCTCGCTCACGATGCTTGCGCATGTGTGTAGCCCTGAATTCTTGTGCGGGCTCAGGCAGGACGTTGCCGGGAGCACTGGCGCATCGCTGTGGGGAGCGGGAATTCCTTCGGGCGGCGTCGCTGAGAGTCGCGGTACCTGTTTCCACCGGCAGGTGGCTTGCCGCTTGACGTTCTGCTACACTGCACGCTCTCAATTCCTTCAGCGGGGCATTCAGGCGGATCAGCGGCTGGATCAGGCTACTCTGGCTGACAGAGGAGATCGGTGAGGTTTTATTCCAGTATCCCACCCTCGTCGCCAGTGTCAGGCCTATAAGTGCGTGTACGTGATGCAGGGCAATAGATGGACAACAGACTCGTGGTGTGCTGGTATGGAGCGGAAGTTACGAGCGACTTCGGCCCGTTTATTTAAAGCCTTCTGGCCACGCCTGGCCAGAAGGTGATACATTGTGGGCATGATGTTCCGGGTTGGGGTCTCAGCTCCCTGAGGCGGTTAACAACTAGACTGCTACATTTATGATCCAATTTCAGCTTTTGCCCTCTTTGACCAGGTCACTGACGCTGCTCAGGCTGACTGGTCCAAATTCTAAGTGTGTTGCCATGTAATCTTTAGGAATAGTGATGTTTGTTTTCAAGTAACACAGCAGCAGCTCACTAATATTACTGCAAATAATCTCTGTGACCCACTACCATTTCTCATATGTGAGGTCCTGTTATACTTTTCTCTGTAAAATACCTGTAATAGACTACCACTCATTGTTCGTATTAAAAATAAATGAAAGGAAAATGGTATTTAAAGCAATCTATGTTTAAACATCATTCAATTCAAGTTCATGAGGGCAAGACGGTGTGAAGAACAGAGCCTGATTTATGAGGGGGTTTAAGCTACGTAAGGAAGGTCACAGACAGATGTATGTCTCTGACCTACACTTGATTTGCCTTGAGTCGGGCCACAACTCCAATGCCTGCGCTGACTGCAGGTTGATTCATCTGAAGACGATTCACAGGCAGGCGATGAAATTCCTGGCAGCTTAGCAAAAGAAGGCCCTGCGCCAATCTTGATCCGAGGGAGATCTTGGGAGCACTCTTGGAACTGATCCCATGGACGATCATCATTTCACTCCAAGTCATCCCATTCGATGTCAGGTGAGTCCAAGAAGCACCTTAATGCATGCAGATTGAGCTGCAGCAGTGGAATGCTTTTGATCTTTCTCCCGAGATCTGTGATTTCTCCATGCCAGCCAGGCAACCCTCAACAAAAACTGTATAACGCAGACAGTTGAGATAAATTTGTGGCTTGGCGTTCCTCCCGTCAAGTTCATCCAGTTTCTGCCTCCTTCTCAGAGTTGCTGTTGTTTGGTCTGTTGCTGGCAAAAAGGAAAGTTTTTAGCCTTCTAGGCTTTCTTGCAGCTAAAGGGTCAGCCCTCAATGTTCAAGTCATATGTTGTGACACATTTTCTTCTTAAGAGATAGCAACAGTTGTTACCTCCTACCCCTTTTGTCATGCTCCAACAATACCTCAATCTGGTTCTGATGACCTTATGTGCTCCCCATTCAAGCCCATGAATAGCTGTCCTCTGCGGCTACTGTCCCATAAGACAGTATTCTTGGTGGCCATAACATTGGCCAGGAGGGTCAGTGAGCTTCAAGCTCTTTCAGTTATAACTCCATAAACTAGCTTTTACCCAGACAAACTGGCTCTTTGGACTTGTGCCTTCTTTCTAGCATAGGTGGTGATCTTTTCCACGCTGGCCAGAATATTGCGTTACTGACTTTTTTCACCCCTCCTGCCAAGTAGGAGAGACTCCTTAGTTGAGACCCCAAAATAGCCCTCTCTTTTTACATCAGTCGCACCAAAGAGCTGATCTAACAAAACACCTGATGGTTTGCGGGCCCATTCTACTGGGGATAAGGCCACTACTATTACGTTGACACTCAAGATGCATATTTTGGACATCACTCCACACGTTCACTAGGCACTGCTACTTTAACAATCAAATCCATCTGGACGGTCATTTTGGCCGTTTGAGCTGAGCCGTTCGCAGACCCACTTTCAGCAAGTTATTGCTTGGGTATCTATTCTAAGATGAGGAATCTGTGGTTAGAAGTCTTTCAGAAGAACAAATTACATACCTTTGATTACGCCAACTTGTATTCCCTGTTTTCTCTGCTAAAGTTGGGACTGATGATCTTTTATTTGCTTGCTAAAAGTGGTGGAGGGGAGTAAAACAATTCAAGGTTATACTTCAATTTAGTCATACTCTAAAGGACCACAGACTCTGAATATCAATTTTGTGGGTTTATTATAAGGCTAAAACTAATTGAATATAAACACACCTCAGTATCAGAGTATATAGATACATAAAAATCAACACAGAGCTGAGTCTACGAATATAATTCATTCGGGATAAAAGGCATAAAGTGATGAACTCCAAAATCAGAATACAGCATAGAATAGAAGCTGATTCCAATTCTCTTTTCATCTGGGAGAAAAACAAAACAACATTTCTTTCCCTACGCTGCTCTAACTGAGGGTCCTACTAATCTCTCTTGTAGTATCCCAAAGGTGTCAGCACGTGTTGACTTCCTAAGAAGTACTCACGTCAAATGGGTCTGATAGCTTAAAGCTATGGAGCTCACTCTAAGATGCTCCTTCTCCTCCGAAAACAAGCAGAAGTCTCTCGAATCTGTCCCTGCGCATTATACAAAAAGACAATGTTAAACCCACAATATGTCACATGATGAACTTTCTCAATTGCAGCCTTTCCAGTAGTTTCCCACAGGAGCTTTAATTAATTTTTCTTCGTCTTCCAGTGGCCTTGGGTTTCAGATAGGCCAGGCACGAAAGGAGTCCTCCCTTCTCGCCTTCCAGACTTCTTCAAAGACATTCCTGGGTATCTCCTTAAATCTAAGAATAACGAGGCCGAATTCCTGCACCTGCAATAGGATGAGAACATACTGTCTTCGAGCACAAAAAGGATTCATTTAATTATTTCTTGAGCAACCAAAGAGAAACGAAACTCAAAACAACTTAAGCAGTTTGGGCCTACAATTCAGGCAACTTAAATTAAACACAGTATACACTGCACCAGTATCATTTCATCCTGCACATTATACATACAGGAATTATAAGTGTCTCTAATACATGTAAAATCCTACCTGTATGTGCACATTACAATTTAGTGCTACTAGAACGTGAATAAAAGCATCTTAATAATTATAAAACACTGCAAACGACAAAGTACATTTGAGTGCATTTCAACCTTGAGTATAGTGCACCCATACAATTTAGAGTGCTGTAAGGTCTCTATCAGTTCCCCCCTCTTATGACTAGTGTCATAACACCAACATTCTATCCTCTCACAGTTTTCTCCTTGTAGAAAAGACCGACCTAAACAGAAGTTGTAGCTTGCCGTCCCTGTCTAAATCTTTCTAACCCCTTAAGGTGCAGATAATGACTGTCCTGCAGT
The DNA here is from genome assembly GCF_964204655.1 of Triturus cristatus. Taxonomy (NCBI): domain Eukaryota; kingdom Metazoa; phylum Chordata; class Amphibia; order Caudata; family Salamandridae; genus Triturus; species Triturus cristatus. The sequence goes on along the minus strand of NC_140590.1, from coordinate 295,746,026 downwards.
CGTTCTGACTGCTGCTCACGCTTTTTCAGGGAATTTTCATTATGTCGGCTCCTTTGCCATTTGTAAGCCTTGATGGCTCCCAATAGTACGATTATACAAATGACAGCTATTATGATAGGTTTCAAGATGTATCCCATTATTCCTTGTCCCAGACTCCCAAACAAGCTCCCAACCTTTCCAAATCCTTTACCAATTTGTTCCCAGAGTCCCTCAACAGTCAAATCACGTAAATCTTGATGTATCTCTGATATGTTACTAATGTACTTCCTTATATCCCGACTATTGTCAGGAATATAAGTACAGCACTGTTGAACTTTCAATAATTTACAGACTCCTCCGGCTTTTGCTAACAACACATTTAAAGCAAGACGATTTTGAAGAACCATAGCCCTTATCGAAACCATCTCCCCATCAACAAGTAATAGAATTTGGGCCGTATTTATAGAGAGCTTATCCACCAACGTCGGCAACTTTCTAATTTTCGCATCGTTCAAAATCACACCCACTCTAGGTATCATGGCTCCAAATACATCCCCAACAATTTCTCCCGCACTTACACTACGTTTTCCTCTGTGAGATCTTTTCTTTCCAAAGGCCATAAATCATCTACATGGAAGATTTTGGGAAATACCACAGCCAAATAACAGGTATCATACCAATTCTTAGGCAGTTTTACATAAGCATTTTTTCCGCACACAAAATACACATTTGGCACCATCGATAATTTATCCTATTGCGCCTTTCTAATCGACTCCTCCTCAATAAGGAAAACGTGTTCACAATCACTCTCACCCACAAATATCTTATCATAATATGTTGACGGGTGTCTAATGCACAGTTTCCCTTTTTGCTGAAAGTCTAAAGCAATTGGACCAGAGCTTCCCTTTGCTTTATGATCTAATTCTTCCTGTGTCCATGGAATAACCTTATGTTTTGGATCTGGTCTAAATAAGGTTTGCCTATGCCGATCTTCTGTCTGATCCACAAACTTCTTCACGATGTCAGATAATATGCAGGTCAAATTATGTCAGTGGGCATATGATGTATTTAAGGTAATAGTAGGCACAAAATACTTAGACATCCTCTCTACTTCCTTATAGTAATCATATTTATTTAGATACTTGAGCACTGGAACTTCTGAGAGTACCACATCATAATTTGAGAAGTAGTACTCAAAATGTGCCTTACTATAAAACATGCTCAACAATACACTACATGCAATGCCATACATCAAAGGTAAATTATGGTATCGAATGCCTTCTTCTACTGATGCTGGCAGTTGCATACACACGTAAAAGTCTTTCGCTTCCATTGTATCAACGTACTCATACAACAAACGAGCATATGTATTCAGCGTGAAATCACCTTTTGACAAATCTACGTGTAACATCCAACTAGTTTCCCATATCATCTCTCTATCTTTTGCAGATGTACCCCCTTCTAAATCTGAGACAGGTGGTGTAAGTGTCACCTGTTCTCCCTTCCATTCAGCATTTTGAGACTCAACCAAAGATGTAGCAATCACCACAGTTATGACAATAAGTACTATAACAATAAGGGTACCAATTATGCATTTCTGCTTGCGTCCTGAGTTTCCAGATTCCATTTTCGAACCACTGATTGGTCTTGAGGTGCAAACGAAATCAACAAAAGTCTCTTTTCTTCTTTTCTTTGCCTTATCCTGTTATTTACAATGTCCTTTTATGTCTCTTGTCCATTTGATCGTTACAATATTCAGTCCAATAGTGCTAAACCAATTGTAGAGATGTAGTCAGTCCTAGCCCTCTGTTCTTCTTCTACTGAAAGTCCCTAATTTTAAATCTTCTTCCACTTGGATCTAGGTTATCTTCTTTCTAAAGCCTAACAAGTTCTTCTTTCACAGTTAAAGCTTCATCATTAATAATATTAGATCCAAGTACGGTAAGAACAAGCTGCAGAATCTGTGCACGAATTTTTCCGAGTGCCTGTACAGTGGGCTGTCGACCAAAAGTAGGGAAGGCAACCTGGTCAAGGATCAAAAATCGCAAACAACTCAGCCTTGGTGGATCAGGGACTGTCAGCGTTAGGATTCTGAAAGCCTCAACTCCAGGTACCAGCAAATGAATATCAATCGATAGGGTGTCCCCTCCATAACTCACTGTGCCAGTCCCCAACCTCCCGGAATTCCTCGGTCTCTGCATCTGCAACCAGGTATGTCCACTCAGGAGATGCGTACTTTTGAGACGGTACCCTCTCTCTTCTGGATCGTCTTAGACCCTTCGATCTCTCTTCGGTTTCACTTTGATCTTGTTCAGACGTTTCAGGAATTGGAGCTAGATTTTTCTCGGATACAAGCCTTTTGTTTAGCCTTTCTTTTCTTGTCGGCCATTTTTCTGTTTCAGCACCTGCTCTCCTCTCTTCCTTTCAATCTGCTCCTTCTGCAGCAGGCCACTCACTCTGATCTGGTTCAAAGTTTACTTCTGCAATCTTGTCTATTTCAGGTTCTGAACTCAACTCTGGAACAGCTTGATCTCTTCTTTCTTGCTCAGTTGATTGTTCAACCCCATTACGAATAATCACAACTGGACCTGTTCCTTCATTGTCTATTGCATTCTCAGTCGCTCTTCTCGGAATAAGGGGAGTCGTTTTCTTCACAGGCACTGGAACTCGACGAGTATGCGAAGTGTGAATCCAGTTTGGTAATCCTCCACACTTCACAGCTGTACTTGTGACCAGAAACATCTGGTATGGTCCTCGCCAGCGAGCATCAAGGCAGCTCTTCCTCACGTGCTTTCGGACCAGCACCCAGTCACCAGGGTTAAGATCATGCAGCAGGTCTCTCGAGGTAGATGCAGTCGCAGCCTCAACCTGGTGAGACACAGAATTAACCACATCAGCCAGTTCCCTACAATAATCCAATACCAAATCATCTGTGATGTTTATCAATGCTGTAGCTGGCACTGTAGGCAATCGCATATCTCTTCCCATCAATATTTCATGGGGAGAGAGCCCTGTCCTCCTATCAGGAGTACTATGTAGACTCATCAACACCAATGGCTGCATCTGGCTATTTCAATGAGGTTGACGAACAAACCTTTGACACCCTCATCTTGATTGTGCCATTTATATGCTCTACAAGACCAGAAGCCTGTGGCCTGTAACTACAGTGCAATCTCTGATCAATATTCAAAGCTGTACACAACAATTTCATGATTTCATTATGGAAGTGTGTTCCCCTATCTGTCTCCACTGTGGTCGGAAATCCGAAACGTGGTATCAGTTCCCTTAAGAGCAGTTTTGCCACTGTGAGACTGTCACATCGTCTAGTTGGATATGCCTCAACCCAACGTGAAAGGATACACACCACCACCAAAACATATCTGAGCCTATTGCACCTTGGCATCTCAAAGTCCAATTGTATCCTATTGAAAGGACCTCCTGATCTTACAATGTGACTCATCGCAACACAGTTCTCTTTCCAACATTCATTTGTTGACAAGTAACACACCTGTGACACACTGCTTCAGCACTCACGCAAAATCTTGGGTTAAACCAAGTTTGCCGAAACACTCACACCATGGCATCTCTCCCAAGATGAACTGCTCCATGAATCTGCCTTGCCATTGGGCTCAATAAACAATTGGGTAGTACTGCTCTGTTATCTGTTGTTGACACCCAAATGCCATCTTCTCTCCTTTCACAGCCTGCTATAACCCATGATGTAGCTTCCTCCTCTGAGACCTCATCCTGCAGCCGCTTCACTTCATCCCAAGTATCGGCTACAGCTAACATCATGCTGAGCTCGGTCTCTTCTGTGCTCTCTCCTACATATTCTTCATTGAAAACACAAACATGTATAGCACAAAAACAAGCTACTTTATCAGCGTAGTTATTTCCTTTTGTAACAAAATCCTCTTCCCTCCCATGGGCTGCACATTTTACAACAGCAATCAGTTTAGGTTTCTGCAAAGCCTCCAACAATTGGCGTACATATTCTCCATTTCTGATCGGTGATCCTGATGACGTCAAAAATCCCCTTTGTGACCACAACTGCCCGAAATCATGAACCACTCCAAACCCATATTGGCTGTCCGTATAGATAGTCACTCAGACTCCATTGGAGATGGTACAAGCACGTATCAGAGCAATAATTTCAGCCACCTGAGCAGAGTATACTCTTTACAAACAGGCACCTTCCACCACCTCCAAGATGTTGCACACAGCAAACGCTGCTCTCAAACACCCTTCATTGTCTCTTAAACATGAACCATCAACAAAAAGGATCAAATCAGATTCAGGCAGAGGTTCATCAACAATGTCAGGTCTGGGTTTGGTAGATAGCTCAGTAATATCTAAGCAGTCATGCTCTTCACAATCCTCTTCTTCCTCTTGCGGAACACTTAACAATGTGGCAGGATTTAAGGCGGTCCATTTTCAGAAGCAAATATAATCTGCTCATACTTTGTAAGTCTGTTATTCATTAGATACTGTGTCTTGGTTCTTGCCATTAACAATTCTACGGAATGTGGCACATAAACGATAAGTGAATGACCCATCACTATTCTTTCCCATCTCTAAATGCTGACACTTGTTGACAGCTACGGATTTGAGACAACCGGGCAACGCAGAAGCTACTTGATCTAGTGCAGCTGAAAATAAAGCTACTGGCCTACGGGTACCTCCATGTGTCTGTACAAGGACTGCTAACACACATCCCTTCTTCTCACAGCAAAAGAGCGAAAACGCTTTGTTGTAGTCTGGCATTCCCAGAGCTGGAGCGCGACATAGGCTCTCTCTCAGCTAGTGGAAGGCTCTCAAGCAATCGTTATCCCATGGTACCAGATCACTAATGTCCTTTCGAGTCAATCTCAATAGTGGCTTTGCATGCAAGGAAAAATTTGGGATCCACTTTCGACAATAGCCGACCATTCCCAAAAACCTGCGGACTTCTTTTTGTGTTTTCGGAGTTCCCATTTGCAGAATCGTCTCTATGCGATCTGGTGACACTCTTCGTTTTCCCTTCTCCATCCGGTGACCTAGATACTGAACTTCAGTCAGACAATACGGAAGTTTGTTTGGGGACACTTTGTGTCAATTCTCTGCCAAATGATTCAACAAAGCCACAGTATCTATCCTACAAGCATCTTCTGTCTCTGAAGCGACCAAACGTTCATCAATATACTGAACTAGGTCTGACCTCTGAGGCATCACCAGCCCTTCAAGATTCTTTTTCAGACCGTGACTAAAGATAGAGGGGCTTTCTGTATACCCATGAGGGATACGACACCACGTTAACACACGATTGTCCATCCTAAATGCGAATAAAAACTGGCTGTCCTCGTGCAACGGTATGGAGAAAAATGCCTGACATAAATCTATGACTGTAAACCATTCTGCCTCACATGGTATCTGAAATAATATAACAGCTGGATTCGGTACCACAGGACAACATGGGATCACGATTTCATTGACCCTGCGCAAATCCTGCACTATTCTGTACTTGCCACAAGGCTTCTGCAGTCCCATAATAGGTGAGTTGCAGGGACTTCCTCTGATCTCTTTGAGAATGCCTTGTGCAATCATAGACTCAATCACAGGCCTTATTCCAGCAACAGTTTCTGGAGACAATTTATACTGCGGAGTTCATGGAAATTCAGCATTTGGTTTTATCTGTATTCTAACAGATACAACACCTCGAATCAATCCTATCTCCTCACCCGGGAAATCCCACACTCTCGGATAAACTGAGTCTCTCAAGTCATGTGGTAACTCGTCTGTCGTGAGAACTATGAATATTTCTGCACACAAGTTCATATTAGCCATTTTAAAGTCTGCATCATCATCACAGGTTTTCAACTCCACACCCCTTGGAGTGCAAGAGATGGTACAATTTAGCTTACACAAAAGGTCTCGCCCCAATAGACAGACTGGGCTTGAATTGCACACTGCAAATTGGTGTCTGTCTTGGAATGGTCCTATTCTCACAGGTAACTCGTTTGTCAACAGGTTAGTCATTCTTTGATTGGAAACTCCCACTACTTGGATCGATTCTCCTGAAAGAGATCAATTTGGAACCACTTCTGTTCTTACTGTGGAGCGCGCAGCTCCAGTGTCTAATAAAAGATAACAGAATATCCATTCACTTCTGCATCTACAAACGGTCCTCTCTGATCTACTTCTAAGGCCGCACCCAAAATGCATTCTTTCTGCACCCCCCTCTGACACTCAGGAGGATCCTGAGTTAGGTCAAATCTGTCTTGGATTTCAAAATATGGCATTTGATGATACACCTGATTATTTGTAGGTATTCTTGGAGGCTGAGGTACCTGCATTTACAGCTCATATCCTCCCCCATACATGGACCTAGGTCTAGTCACGATGTTCAAAGTCTCGGGCATCTGTCCCTCTCCCTCATGCTGTATTCGATTTGCTGGATTCAATCAACACTCGTGCTTCCAATGCCCGATTTTGTGACAAAAACGACAAGCGGTGACCTTCTTTTGATTCGCTACCCAATCACCTCCTATAGCTATATCCATTCCCCTTCCTCTTCCCTGTCCAGGTTGGGTTATCATATGTTGACCCATTCCTCTGCCGCTTCCTCTACCTCGATACATCACTCCTCCAACCCCTTGCATCAGATCGGGTCTTTCGACATTCCTCAACTACACCAACATCAGCTTAGCTTTCACTTGCTTTTGTGCCGATTCCACCTGATCACTACAGTATTTTGCATAACGCAGAATTTCGTCAACTGACTTATTCTGCCAACATATCAAGTGTGTCTGTATCATTCAGCTAATATCAGATTTTAGTCCCAACACAAACTTTGAGACAAACTGTCCCATATCTTTCTGCTAAATTGTATCCAATCCACTATGCTGTTTAAAAGCCACTAACGGTCGCTTATAATAGTCATGTACCGACTCTTAAGGGTCTTGAGTCATACGATCGATTTTAAGCCAATCAACAGCTACCTTGGATTGTAACCAGGTAATCACTTGCTCGTATTTCTTCATTACCACGGGTGAAGGACCATGATTCACTGGATCTCTAGCTGGTTTTGCAACGTGCCAATTAATGGCGACTTTACATGCAGTCCACAAGTCACCTGGAACCACTATATCAAACAAGGTTTTCAAATCAATCCATAACACCTTGGAAATCTTGACAAATCGGTCTAATTGTTTATACCAGTCAGCAGGTGTTTCCCTCAGCCGAGGAAAATCGTTAGTGAATGATGCCAAATCACCCCTGCTCCATGGCACCTGTACATACCCCCCATTTTGTACTTCTCTCAGAGGGAAATTTCCTGTTATTCACATCCCTCCACCCGGAGGTGGAGTATCTCCTATCCCTTTCTTGGTGCTTTTCTTTTTGACCCACCTTTCTTCCCATCTGTCTAATTCTTTCCACGCTCGCATCCCTACCACCAGTTCTCTAATTTGTGCTTTTAATCCTGTTGTTCGCTTCTCTTCCAATTCCTTATCTGTATAATTCAATCTGCAGAGTCCCTGCATCATTTTGTTTTTGTCAAGTCCACCTCATACCTTTGTGCCAACTGTGACAAGGTATCATGAGCTCGCTTTGCCTTTCTAGTAACATCTTTAGCTACAAAGAGCAGTTCACTTGGGTCGTATGTCTCAATTCTGTCCAATGGCAGATTCCCTCCAATCACCTCCTCTATTTCTGCTTTTAATCTCACCACATCTAGCCTTTAATGCAACCTGTAACACCTTCCGACCCCTTTCACTTCCCAATTCCTCCCTGTCACAACTTTGTGTTCTCCATGGACCCCCATTTTCCTCCATTCTCCCAACTGGGCGATTTTCTCTCTCAACACTTCGATTTCTCCAATGATTACCTGCACACAGAACTTGTGGCCCAAACAGTACCCTAGCTGCTTCACGTTTCATCTCCATTTCATCTCTCTGTATCATTGACTCCCTCACCGGTGGAACCCACATTCTGATGTCTGACCTAGAGTTTGCCAAAGCTCCTGTTCACTTTCGTTCTGACCCACTGTCCATTCTCGGTGGATCAACTGTAGCTGGCAGTGGAGTTCTATCTTCCACTGGTATCTGAGCCATGCCCGTTCCACTCATTGTAAGGCTCCCTCCAGATATAGTCTCTTACCCTTCTCCTATTTGCTGTTGGCTTCCACCTGTTCTCTCTCTGGGGTTATATATTGAAACCACTGGTCCAATAGTAACGGGTACTGAAAGAGCTTCTGGTAACTGCATGTTACACGCAGGTTCATTTGGCTCATGATATGCGTACCCTATCCCTCCGGACCCTCCTGAAATTCGTGTTCCCACTGAAATCCTTCCCTTACTCCGGTGGTCTGCTCCTCTGAACCCAATCGTCCAACTCCTGATGTTTCCTCTGTTCGCTGTGTCTGCTCCGGATCCGACTTGGAGTCGCAAGGTGGAGGACGTTCTGCTAACAGTCTATCAAGAAAACTGTCATCTGTATCACTTTCCTCTTCTGTCTTACTTTTTCCCCCAGACCCTCCTTCTAACAGCCTGAATGGATACAATCGTTCTCCCTCTATGGTCTCTACTCTCCATCTCTTCAACTGTGCATCCCATCTGGCATCCTGGTATGCCTTCATTGTTTTCTTCATTCTTCCCTGTGAAGTTTCTCTTCTCTTCACTATTGCTGCTCTCATCCATGCATCTAATGCCTCAAATTGTGTTGGCCTCGGCGGAGGTTTCAGAGAAGCCATCACTCCCCTCAGCTGGTCCAGCACCTCCATACGAAATGACCCATAACGAGGGAAAGCCAATTCTCCCTCTTTCTCTGTAATTTTATGCCAATTTTGAAGCCACACTATAGTATTTGTTGCCATATAATGTGCCGGGGTATCCTCTGGCGGCGCATCTTCTCCTACTCGAGTCACCACCCCGGTGTTGCCTCTACACAAATCTCGCAACACCTTAAAACATCTCATTGTGAAAATTAGTTATTTGCAACTCCAGTTTCAATATGCGACTTCGGACGAACTTCCACCAATCCCAGCGCGGCGCTACACCAACCGACCTATCACAGTGCGGCACACACTTACGTCACTTCTCCCTCTTTGCAGCGGCTCACCCTCCTTTACAATTTCACCTCATACACTCGCTCACACATTCGCACTACAAATAACTGTATATCCAAAGTTATTAAACCAAGTAACTGCTCCTAACACAGTCAAAATAACTTACAGTTATATAAAACCAGTAATTGTCTGTCTCTAAAAGATCGATAGAACACTCTTACGAGAACATTTGTCCGCTGTGACCCCCGACCTGCGTTGATCACTCAATCGCCGTAGTCCACCCCTGGTACCTGAGGCTTTCTACCGCGAAGTACTCCTGCATTCACACAAAGTTCCCTATTACAAGTGAATCGTCGATAGCGCTTCACGACACTTACAATATTAATCAGACAATTACAAATACAAAACTATCCCGGGATCTTGGACTTCTCTTGAGTCCGCTAACCAAACTACCTGATCCGCACGTGTCCGGACCAGTAAACTGATAAACCCACAATCACTCAACATGCATCCCAACTTCGCAAGACATCACACAATTAATTCATCACTGCAATCTAACACACCACACAGATTCATACTCACGCTACCGCTGTTTCCGCCGCACCGTCAACATCCGCCGACCTCCATCACTGCGCCGTCTTCTACTCTGTCCAAAGCTCTATTATTCTTCTGATCCTACTCTAATTACTCCCCTTACTTTTAGAAGCAAACCATCCTCTGCTACCATTTGATTACGCCAACTTGTATTCCCTGTTTTCTGTGCTAAAGTTGGGACTGATGATCTTTTATTTGCTTGCTAAAAGTGATGGAGGAGAGTAGAACATTTCAAGGTTATACTTTCAATTTAGTCAAACTCTAAAGGACCACAGACTCCGAATTTCAATTTTGTGGGTTTATTATAAGGCCAAAAATAATTGAATATAAATACACCTCAGTATCAGAGTACATAGATACATGAAAATCAATATAGAGCCGAGTCTACAAATATAATTCATACGGCATAAAAAGCATAAAGTGATGAACTCCAAAATCAGAATACAGCATAGAATAGAAGCCGAGTCCAATTCTCTTTTCATATGGGAGGAAAACAAAACAAAATTTATTTCACTACACTCCTCTAACTGAGGGTCCTACCAATCTCTCTTGTCATATCCCAAAGGTGTCAGCACGTGTTGACTTCCTAAGAAGTACTCACGTCAAATGGGTCTGATAGCTTAAAGCTATGGAGCTTGCTCTAAGATGCTCCTTCTCCTCCGAAGACAAGCAGAAGACTCTCAAATCTGGCCCTACGCATTATACAAAAAGACAATGTTCAACCCACAATATATCACATGATGAACTTTCTCAATTGCAGCCTTTCCAGTAGTTTTCCACAGGACCTTAATTATTTTTTCTTCATCTTCCAGTGCCCTTGGGTTTCAGATAGGCCAGGCACGAAAGGAGTCCTCCCTTCTCGCCTTCCAGACTTCTTCAAAGACATTCCGGGTATCTCCTTAAATCTAAGAATAACGAGGCTGAATTCCTGCACCTGCAGTAGGATGAAAACATACTGTTTTCAAGCACAAAAAGGATTCATTTAATTATTTCTTGAGCAACCAAGGAGAAACGAAACTCAAAACAACTTACAGTTTGGGCCTACAATTCAGGCAACTTAAATTAAACACACTATACACTGCACAAGTATAATTTCATCCTGCACATTATACATCCAGGAATTATAAGTGTCTCTAATACATGTAAAATCCTACTTGAATGTGCACATTACAATTTAGTGCTACTAGAACGTGAATAAATGCATCTTGATAATTATAAAGCACTGCAAACGACAAAATACATGTGAGTGCGTTTCAACCATGAGTATAGTGCACCTATACATTTTAGAGTGCTGTAAGCGCTCTATCACCTTCAATAGTGTATTTTCTGGAAGAGATTTCTCACTGACCCTCTCATACTCTCTGTTCTGTGAACTGGGCTCTTCGCCTGAAAGCCCATCTTAGATTCTGCACACTGGTTCCCCATTTTTGGTGCGGAAATAGTCATGCAAGAAACTGATGTCAGCGCTCTGGTGTGGTGCCTATGCCAGCATCGCTCATGTCTCTTCCAACGCGAAGGTCATTGTTGTGGAGCGACCCAGCACCACCTACCAGTGTTCAGAGATACTGTTGAAGATTTTCCAGATCCAGTCTGACACCTGGGGAATATTCTAAGGTGAGGAATAGGTGGTTAGATAGAGCCTCTACCAGAAAAAGTATTAACAAAGGTAAGTAACTTGCTGGTTAGGTTTCTACTTATAGAGAGCACATGCGCTGTCTGTTGCAAGATGTATTATCAGCTTACAGTGGACTTAGAGCCCACTCACTGCTTTCCATTGCTTGACTTTATTGTCTCTCTGATTTGCTTGCTTCTTATTAATCTGCTTGTGTGGGCTTAACTTCCACTGGTGTACCTCTCGCCCCCTGCACTCCCTGTTCATGGACACATTGCTAGTGTCCTTCCACTGCTTGCATTCCACAAGAATGCATGTGTTTTCCAGCTCTCTCGTTGGTGTACCTCTCGCCCCCTGCACTCCCTGTTGCTGTCTGTCGCTCATGTGCTTGCCAACACAAAAGGAGCTACAGGGAGAAAGAATGCCAGCCCCCCCCCCCCCCACTCAACGCACTGTCAACAACAATTGGCCTGACCAGAAAAACACACCTAATACTACAACTTCGACACTGGAGGGGTTTCCCATATTTTTTAACTTCCTCACACGCGTATTCCCTATCGGTAGTCAAAGTTTAGTGGTGTGTCAATTTACAACAAGAACGTCAAATTACCATCATAGTCCCACCCAAAGATAGAAAAGTGTGAGGAAGGAGAGAAAGCACCTCACGGTTGTAACACCAAGGGGGTTGCAGGCTGGTACTCACCGGCACACCCACTTATCATCATAGGTTACTTTCTCTCCATCTAAAAAAAGAAAAAGTGTGTGATCTATCGTGAAAATCTCAAAACCAATGAAGTAAAGGAAAAAAGACAGTGAAACCTAAGTGTAGATAGACTGTCAGTCCAGGATTGTTAAGGCCTGCCATAGGAGTGGCTGATAGGTACACATGTGCCTATATATAAGGGTAGATATAGGTATACTATATCTAAGCAAGGGGTGATTACACAACCTTGCCCCAGCTGAGTGATCAGCCAGTTGTGTCTGATTGGAAGGCCAGACCAGGGGTGGCATAATACATGCTGCAGCCCCTGGGAGGCCTAGGGTACACCTATGCCCTGGGTATCTAGGGTACACTGTACAGGGTCCAATAAGGTGATCCTTACCAATTGGGTATGTACCTAGGGTACATGGAGTACATTTTAAAGGGAGAGCAGACAGCCTGAGACCCTGAATGGCAGGATCTCAGGCCAACTAAAGTCGAAAAACCAGCTAGACACTAGGCAAAAAGTTGGGGGTAACCATAGTCAGATATCCACCTTCCTACACAACACCCCCCCCCCCCCAAACGAAAGGAGATAAGGCTGTCCTTGACAAGGTAAGCCTCTATTGCCTAAGTGGCCATATAAGGAAAAACTAGCACTGGCATGGTTACCCCCTGTCTCATGGTCCACTAAGCAATCCCTCACCCTAAAGGTATCATAGGGTCTCCGCCATAGGGAATCTCTACCTTTGGTGTGTCTTTGCAAAGTAAAAGGCTGGTGTTGAGATGGAGTACTGAAGTCAGTGTCCTCAAAGTGAGGCCTCAGCTTCCTCCAATCATCCTCCACCATGGATGCCTTTCTTTCTTTAACTGAGTTACACTGTGCTCTCAGGGTCAGTCTCTGGCTACCTAAAGCTGGAGGCTGGGTCCCTTTTGTGGGCTTACTGGAGGGACAGGTCAGGTTTGGGGCCCTAAGGTCCCATGTTTGCCTGTGCCCAACAGAATCCCTCTGGGGGAGGTCTCTAACTACCTGTAAAGGGGATCCCTCAGGAATGTTTTTAACCATCACCTGGCTAGGGATACTAGCCAGGCAATCCTCATTCTTTTGATGGGGGGGTTCTTGTGGACAAGGGCCCTCTTGGGGTCCACTGGCCTCCCTGACCTCTACAGCCCTGGGCTGACTGAGGCAGGGTAGAGAGAGGCAGGCTACCTGCACCAGACTGGGTCCCACCTTGGAAGGGGCCACTGACATCAGAGGCTCTGCCAGGCCAGGCCTGGCTACCTCTGGGGCAGTTCCTTCACAAGGGGTGAGGTCAGATCCCTGAGGAGGCTGACCTTTTCCTAATGTCTGGGGAGAGGGAGACTTTTCTTCCTCTCCACTACTCTCTGTTTGTGTGGAGTGATCCATAGTTTCAGGCTTCACTACACCTATGTCAGTCTGAGTATGGGCTGAGACCATTACAGCCTTGCCAACCTTTTCAGGGAGGCACTCAGTTTGGGTTTGAGCTGTGACTGTCACAGCTCTGCCAATCTCTACAGGGAAGTCTGTCTTTGCCTGGGCTGTGGCTACCACTGCCCTTCCAACCTTTTCAGGGAGGAAATCTATTTGGACAGGGGTTGTGGCTGGCACAACCCCACTACCCTTTTGTGAAAGGCCTACCATTTTAGAATGGGTGTCTTGTTCAACTCCAGCCCAAGCTGAGAGTTCTAAGTCATTCCCCAGTAAGCAGTCTACAGGCAAGATTGGGGACACTGCCACCCTTTTAGGGCCAGTGACACCTCCCCAGCTGAGACATACCTCTGCCATGGGATGACTGTTCTGTTTGCCATCAATGTTAGTTACCTGGTATGAGAAACCAGGCAAAAGCTGCTCAGAGGGAACTAGCCTATGGGCCACCATAGTGATGCTAGCTCCAGTGTCTCTGTAGGCCTCAGCTTTTCTACCAATGATGTAGGGCTCCTGTCTGTACCTACCCAAAGTGTTGGGACAGGCAGTGAAGTTGGCAAACCCCATGCCACCATCACAGACCAGAGTAGCTGCTGTAGGCGAATTGGCTAAGCCAGGATCCCCCTGTGTTCCCCAAGAAAACCCAACCAAATTTTTGGGGGCACTCCCACCACCTGGGGGATTACTGCTGACAGTAATAGGTGGTGTGACAGGAGTAATTGGAGGAACAGTTTCGGTTTTAGCCTTTGGGCAACTGCTGTCAGTTTTCCAATGCCCAGGAATTTTACATTCGTGGCAGTAAGGCTTTTTAACTGTGGTAGAGGAGGGAGCTTGGGACCCACCACCCTGTGTGGAGTTTTGGGGCCCTGAGGAAGAGTTCTCTTTTGTTTTATCCCCACCCTTCTCTTGAGGCTTGGTGGTATCTTTCTTTTGGTCACCACCCTGATTTTTAGGCCTAATCCTGGTCCTGACCCATTTATCTGCCCTCTTTCCCAATTCTTGGGGAGAGGTCAAATCTGAGTCTACCAGGTGTTGATGGAGAAGCTGGTTCTGACAATTATTAAGGATCTGCTCCCTCATAATCAAGTTGTACAATCCTGTATAGTCCTGCACCTTGCTGCCAGTTAACCAACCTTCCAAAGCCTTAGTGGCAAAATCCACAAAATCAGACCAGTCCTGTGTCTGTGTCTTCTGGGTGTCTCTGAACAACAACCTATATTGCTCAGTGGTTAAGCCAAACCCATCTATCAGAGCACTCTTCAGGACTTTGTAATTGTTAGCATCCTCATCACTGACTGTGAGGAGCTTGTCAGAAAAGGAGAGCCACAAGATAGCTGCCCACTGACTCTGGGGTACCTGCTGTACTTTGCAGGCCCTCTCCAAAGCAGTCATCCACTTGTGGATGTCATCCCCATTCTGATATGGGGGGACTATCTTGATTAGGTTTCTATGCTCATAAGACCTATCCCTATCTCTAGGAATGTTGCTGCCACCAGTGGGTTCTGACCCACACAATTTTTGCTCTCTGGCCAGAGCAAGCTTCTCTTTGGCAAGGGCAAGTTCTTCCCTTTCAATCCTCAGTTTGGCTTCCTTCATTCTGGCCTCATGCTCTCTCCTTTGGGAGGAAGTCATTCCCCTGTGAGATGAATCATTGGAGCTTCTTGAGTGATAGGAGTGGAGAGAGTCCCCTGAGGGAGATCTACCCCTCCTATCTCTCTTTTTAAGATTACCTGGGGGCCTGTAAGGGAAGCTCCCATGCAAGCTCCCATGCAAGCTTAAGTTAGCCTGACTAAGTCTTCTGACTGGGGTCTTGCTACCTCCCTCTTCCTCTGAGGTCTCTTCTAACTCATCTGTATCAGTTAAGTCAGGGGTCTCTTCTGTGGAGGGGAGGCCCTTATCTACAGCTATGGCACCATACTTGGCAGCTCTTTCAGCATCATAGGCCTTCAGAAGCTCCACTAGCTGTCTAAGGGTAGGGTTGGAACCCTGTTTTAATCTCCTGGAGGTACACAGTTGTCTCATCTCCTGGAAAGTGAATGCATCATATCTAGAGGGAATCTGTCCAGGATTCTCCTCTCCTGAGGGAGTATCAGTGTGATCTCCATTCAGGGACATGATTCTAGTGAGGGTGTGGTGTGTGCACCTACCTACACTAGTTGTATCTACTAAACCTCTCTAGTAGTTGTAGTCAGGGTGTGCTAGGCCCTTCAACCTACAACAACTAAGTCCAGTAGGAATTAAGTATTTATAATCTGTTATATGTACCTAAACAATATCTTATGTGATCTTTCAATTTAGTATCTCAAGATTACAATGGTATTACAACGGCAAGCTCAGATCCCAACCGCTGCTCACCAATGTGAGAAGTTGGCCTGATAGAAGATGTCACTAATTCTAGTGTACACCTTGTATCAGTCCAAACAACCCTTATGGTGATTGGTTGTAAAGTCAACCTTATAGACCAGCTATCTGAGTGGTAGCATGGACAAGAGCAGTCTTAGGCTAAACTCTGAATGGCATGTGAAGCCAGCTGATATACCATATGTAATCCCTTGAATACCAAATGAAAGGACACCACAACAGATATATATATAAAATAAAGTGTATTTATTCTAGTCAAACCCTCAGCACTCTTTATGAGATTCGAGGTAAGTACAACACAGTCTTATTCAAGCATACATTAAGTCACACAGGTAAGTAATACAATTAGGCCCCAGGGGCCACGCAAACCATATACTAAGTAAGTGGTATAAGGACCACTGTCACAGAAATAGGCTAGGCCTAGGCCTAGGGAATCGCTGGGGCTACACTATATTACCCAAGGTTAGGAAGTGGGAGGCCCACGGGATTCAGGTGCAGAGAGGAAACACTCACACGTAATGCGTATAATCGATAGAAATAGTACAGTTCAGAATTAATAAAATTTAGGACACTTCTGGAGTAGCTAGGAAGTCGAGACTTGAGAACTAGACACTAGGATAGTCAATACCCTGATGAGCACCGGAGTACCCAAGTTACCTAGCCCACGGGCTGCGGGTGCATAGGTGTGAACTTGCGTCGGGTTTCGTCGTCGACTCCTATGGATGCCTGAAGGAAAGATGCTGACAGGCAGTCAGTGAAGAGTGTCCGGTGGATCCCAAGGCCGGGATCAAGAAAGAAGGATACCTGCAAGCAGAGGGGACAGAGTCTGGGTCACTAGCCAGTGACCACATGGAACCAGGCGATGTCGGGAGATTGCAGGTGAAGAGGTGAAGCTTGTCGCAGCAGCCACGGGTACCAGGAGACGTCGAGGACGACCAGGACCAGGAGGTGAGCTGTCCCACGGAGGCTCGGGCTGACAGCGGCGTCGAAGTCGAACTAGGACTCACCAAGCCTTGGCAAGCGGAACCCACGAAGAATGGAGGACTTGCTTCTGGTGCAGACCAGGGAGGTCTGGGGTGCTTCTCTTTTACAGAGGAGCAGGAGCCAGTCTGGAGGAGCCAAACCAGCAGTGGAAAATCGAAGGTGTGTCGTTGCAAAGGTTACTAGCCAACGGGCAAGCAACCGGAGAGACGTGGCAAGCAGGAAAATGCAGAAGGGCCCCACGAAGGACTCGTGGAGTGTGGGGGGCTGATCTTCGGTGCAGATGGTGCTAGGGGTTGGGGCTTCTCAATCCCCGATGCACAACTTCGAGGGTGCCTCAGAAGCTGCGCTGGAAGATACTCGCCACTTTTCCCAGGTAGCCGGTCCCACATCTCTCGTCGCCTCCACGGATCTCAGCTCGGCTGTGGATGTGGATCAGGGTCGGAGAAGTCTGGAAGTCAAGGCTCTGGTCAGGCTCTGCCGTCGGTCCCTCGTAGAACTTCAGCAAAGCAAAGGGTAAGTCTCTTGATGGTGCCTGTTCGCACAGGGTGACTACTCCTTGGCCACAAGGGAGATTCTTCAGTCTTCTTCTTTCGTCGAATGTCGAAGGTCCAGAGTTTCTGTTCAAGTTGCAGGTTCAGAATAATCTAATTTAGCAGGGCCCACCTAGCTACTAATATACTGGGCTAGTGGGCTGGGCTACCTGCAAGGTCCCTCCTATGGGTGGGACCAGGAAGGGGAGTGGCTACACCCCCTTTCCTTTGTCCAGTGTCGCACCAGAGCTGGGGCTGGAGTGCCCCAGCACCGGTTTGAACTGGACTATGCATGGAGCACCTTGTGTGCCCCAGGCATGTCTCATTCCTTTCAGCCCTCCCTGCCCCAATACACTTAAGTCTGTCTGGGGAGGTGCTAGCACCTCCCCAAGCAGGAAACCTATTGTCCAGGCCTCCCTGGCTGGGAGGGCCCCCAGCAGCAGGAGGTCAGACTCGTGTCTGTGGCAGCAGCATCCATTTTGTGATGCTGAGGCTTTGGTGAGAGTTAAACAGCAAAGTAGGATTTTAACATGTCCCTCCCTCTAGAAGGGAGGAATAATATCCTCATTACCAGAAATGGTATGGGGGTATTATTCCAAAGTGTTAGACACCTTACACGACATGTTTTGATAAAGCCAAACCATAGTTACCATAACCGTTTAAGATTATAAGGTACTTTAAGGGTATATGGTAGGCTATATCATAGAACAGCTATAAGGACATGGTTCCAAAAGCTGCAGACAGGCTCAGCTCATGCTAGAGCACCATCTCACATGTTACCAAGCACTCTGCCTCCAGGATTGTTAAGGCCTGCCATAGGAGTAGCTGATAGGAACACATGTGTCTATATATAAGGGTAGATATAGGTATACTATATCTAAGCAAGGGGTGATTACACGACCTTGCCCCAGCTGAGTGATCAGCCAGTTGTGTCTGATTGGAAGGCCAGACCAGGGGTGGCATAATACATGCTGCAGCCCCTGGGAGGCCTATGGTAGACCTATGCCCTGGGTACCTAGGGTACACTGTACAGGGTCCAATAAGGTGATCCTTACCAATTGGGTATGTACCTAGGGTACATGGAGTCCATTTTAAAGGGAGAGCAGACAGCCTGAGACCCTGAATGGCAGGATCTCAGGCCAACTAAGTCGAAAAAACCAGCTAGACACTAGGCAAAAAGTTGGGGGTAACCATAGTCAGATATCCACCTTCCTACAAGCCATGCCGCCCAGCTTCAGGGATGCTGTGCAGAAGGAGTCTCCAAACATTTCTTTCATAAGAGCTACTTATCTTCAATGCAAATCATCCCCATGTACTAATACTATAAGTGATGTAATAGTGACCATATCAAACAAGATTACATCAGTAGCCTCTTTATGCAAGATTGACAAAAGTGATCACCTGCATGCATCAGGTTCAGTTGCCAGCAGTAATGGAAAAACAATTATAATTTTATTAATAAGTCCCCCCCAATGCTTCATGATTTATTGCTCAAATATCAGCGGTAAATATATTATGAAAATTCTGTCCTTATTCTCGAAACATCAGTTAATTATTTCTGAAAATATACGTTTTCATTGTGAATACACACTTTTCAATGTTGGTCTACATATATTAATTCAACCAATCAAAAGCTTCTAATTTAGTAGCCTGGCCTGCACACAGCAGAGCTACTTACAGGCAGCTGGAGAGCTATCAGTAGCTCACGAGCTACTCATTGGAGATGCTTGTTGTACGGCATGGCTAAAGACTTTTGAAAAACCCATTTGGTCCCAAAGGCAAGCTCTTATTGTTTTGCCATTGCTTGTTAAAGTATCTCTCACAAAAATTCAGGCAGCTGCCATGCCCAAAGTTCCTGCAGGTACTTCAGAAAGTGCCAAAAGAGTTCTTGAAGATGACAACAACAGCAAGACAAGGGCCCTCAAACATGAGCTCATCAGTGTAGGAAGCTGGCTCTGTATATACTATACCAAAGTAAGGTATAGCATGCACAGAGTCCATTGCATCCCAAGAGGCTTTACTGAGGTTAAAGTAGATAATACCTTACTCTGTTTTGTGGTAGTGTGGTTGAGCAGTCAGGGATATCAGAGGGCTGTCTTAAGCACTCGTTGTACACACTCAGGCAAGAAATGATTACACACACTCAAAGAGTAAATCTAAGACCAATTTTTTTTGCATAAAATAACATTACTTTGTTACGTTTATTTTAGAAACACAAGGGAGCTATAGAGGGAAAAAATTGATCAGGTCGCCCTCCTCTCAAAGCAATCAACAAAAGCAATTAGACCTGATCAACCCGGGCACTAAATTATTTTAACTTCCTGAGTGGGAGTGGGAATTCATTTTCTACCCCAACAACAATCCTTCATATTTCTAAAGTATTGTCCCTACTCATACTAGCCCTGTCTTTTCATTTATTACAAAAAACCGACCTTCAAATTAACAGTCACTGTGTTATACATAAATACCCTTCACTTCAACAGGTATATATAGAACACAAAATTGTGAACAAAATTTGTGAAAGAATTGTGAAACGAGATGGCACTGCACGTGCGCAACACCACAAGAGTTTACTGGTTAATTATCACCAGTTGTGCCCACGTTTTTCATCATCGGTCGCTATCTCGCAAAAGAAGAAATATATATACATTGGTGTCCAGAAAACCAGTGAAAAATAGATATGTGTCTGCTAACAACATAAATAGAGCCCGGGAAGTTAAAATTGAGATAAGCCACACAGTCACCAAACAACCACTTTATTTTCAACTCATGGGCCTATTCAAAGTAAAACCAAACTGCATGCTTGCAGACCATTTAATGATGGGCTGACATGTTTCATTGCCTGTATATCGTAAAGGCAATTTCTTCAGGGCATGGGGTCTTAATCCACCTTTCTAGACCCTTGTTCCATACACACTGTGACTATTAAACACAAAGAAGGTTCATTAAAAAGGACGTCCAAACAGTCAAATATCCATCTCACTTCTTCAAACACATGTATCTTGTACATGTGTTTGAAGGGGTTAAGGCAAGCAGAGGGGGCCACAAGCCAGCACCAACCATGCAGCAACAGTGGCCCAGGGGCAGCGGGGTGTAGGGTGAAAATCAGCGCCAGGCGCCCAATGCAAGCAAATAGGAATCTCGTTCGCACAAAGAGCCTGCAGGGTCAGGCCAGGAGATTGGACGAAGATGACCAACAGCTGGGCAGGTAAGTAGAGGTGTCAGTGGATTCCTGGGCACCATCGGCTGGGCTCCCCAAAGTTGGGGGGCTCAGGATGCAGGGGTGCCTGTAGGTGTCGGATTTTCTTTACCGGAGCCGTTGTGGTCAGGGGGACCCATTGTGATGAGGCTGCAGGTGTCTTGATGGGGTCCAGGAGAGGTCAGCGACTTATGATGTCGAGGTCAGGATCGCATGGGAGACTTTACTGGGCATGTGAGCCACTCAGAGTCGTGCCGTGGGTGTTGGGTGCAGAGTGGGCATGAGTCGTGGTTCCAGCTGGATCCGGAGTCCTTGTAGTTGGATTCTTTATGACAGGGCTGCTGTGCTTGTGAGATCTGGTCTTTGTTGAAGAGCAGGCAGTCTTCCACAGGTTTCTGGAAGTCATTGGCCACAGAACAGGTGTCGTCTTCTTTACAGAGTGTAGGAAAGTAGGATCTGCTTTCATGGTTACCCCTACTTTTTGCTTGATGTAATGCTGTTTCTGACTAGTCTGACTGGAATCCTGCAAATTAGGACCCCAGCCTCTGTGCTTTCTCCCCTAAATTGGGATGGTAAGTACTTAGGTACATCCCAGATTGGACACTGGTGTACACTAATCAGTCCCTAGTATATAGTACTAAGGTACCCAGGGCATAGGTATACCAGGGGTCCCCCATGAGCTGAAGCATGCATTATGCCACCCATGGGAGACCACTCAACTGGCAACTACAAGCCTGCCATTGCAGCCTGTGTAAGCTGGTGCAAGTACCACTTACTAAAGATATAGAAACTGGCTGCAACGAATCCTATCATGTTTGGTATCAAACATGTTGGAATCATACCCCCACACCGTAAACTGTGTGAGAGGTGTGATTCTATTCACTATAAAGCTCCTCAGGAAGGCCCTTGGTGAACCCGGTACCAGTCTCCCAGACGCGGACAGCAAGCTAGGGCTGCTGCCGGACAGAGACATGTTTCTGCTCTCTTGCTGCAGAGCTAAGCTCGGGCAGGGGAAGACAGTACAATAGGTATCCTGTCACAGGGAGGTATGACCACCTCCCAGACAGGAATTTGGTGTATTGGGGCAGGTTGGGAGAGCTTGCCAGCACCACAAAGTCTGCGTGCAGGGCACACTTGGTGCCCTCCATGCATAGTCCAGTTCAAACCAGTTCAAGGAGCCATTGTCTCCTGCTCTGGCGCGAACAGGGACAAAGGACAGGGGAGTATCAGCCCCCTTGTCCAGCCCCTCCTTAGGGAGGGACCCCTGTATCGTCCCAACCCTTTCCTTAAGGTACTTAAGGGCTTACCTGAGGGTGTGTCTCTAGATTAATCGTGAGACAAGATACAATTCTGACACCACTTCTTCTTCTACCGTCTTGGCACTTTGGACTTCCCTGGACTTTGCTCTGGGCATGAAGGCTGCAACCGGGAAGATTCCTGCTGCTCCTGATCTCTTCGCCCTGCTCGTCTGCCGCAACGTCCGTGCCTATGTACCATACAGGAACCTTCCAAGGCCTATGGGCATCCAAGACACCTGAAGGAATCTCCCATGAAGCGAAGAAGCCACTTCCCTGCATCTGCAGGCACCAGAACTAAGCTGACCAGTCTGCTGATCCTGAGTGTAGGAGAGTGGCATCTGCTTCTTATGGTTACCCCCACTTTTTGCTGATGGTTCACTGTTTTTCGGCTTTAGTCTGGCTGGGGCCCTGCTATTTAGGGCCCCAGCCTAGCTGCTTCCTCTCTAAATTGATTCACTGTACTTTAGGTACACTCCTGATTGGATTCTGGGGTACTCTTATAAGTCCCTAGTATATGGTATACTATGTACCCAGGGCATAGGTACCCCATAGGCCTACCAGGGGCTGCAGCATGTATTATGCCACCCCCGGGAAGCCATTCAAAATGACACAACAGGTCTGCTACAGCAGCCTGTGTAAGGTGGTGTATGCACCCCTTTCTCAGATATAGGTTCACTATATCTATCCATGTTACTGCACATATAAACCTATCATTCACTCCTATGGCAGGCCTTATCAATCCTGAAGGCAGGGAGCTGGGTTTTATGTGAGAGGGTGCACCTGCATCAGCAGAGCCCCTCTGTACCTTCAGAACCTTTATTCCGGGGTTGTTTGTGATACAGCCAAACCATATACTCTAAAGTGCATTATAACATTGCGGTAAATGCCAACTTTCGAATGGCTGCATGGAAACATGTTGTGTTTGGTGTCAAACACCTTGGAATCATACCTCCACACCAGTAACTGAGGGAGAAACATGACTTCACCGGTACACCCGGTACCAGCTTCACAGACCCTGGCATTACAAAATGGATGCTGCCAGCCACAGACACGAGTCTGCCCTCCTGCTGCTGGCTGAAACTCCGTCTGGGGAGGCCTGGACAAAAGGTTTCCTGTCACAGGGAGGTGTAACCACCTCCCAGACAGGCTTTAGCGTATTGAGGCTGGGTGGGTGCACTCCAAGAGTGCTTTGATGTCTTCACTGGGGGCACATTTGGTGTCCCTGTGCATAGTCCAGCTCAACCCGGTTGCAGGGGCACTCAGCCCCTGCTCTGGCACGAAACTGGACAAAGGACATGGTTGTAGCCACCCCTCTGTCCTGACCCTCCCATAGGTGGGTCCCCAGAGTTTGTCCCACCCCTTCCTTGGGTATAAAGTAGGAACCCCTGACTACAGGACTTTAGATTTACCTGGACGAAACTCTGCTACAGAATCCCAGAACTTCTACTATCTACACGAAGTTGGATGACCGAAGAATCTCCCTTGGAGTAAAGGAGTTACTCCCCTGCAAGGCAGGCACCAAAGACGCATCTGTCCGGTTTGCATCGACGCTGCTCCTGAAGGACTCAGGATTTTGCAACACAGGAGGTGAGTTTCCAAGCTTCCCCGAGGCAGATCCGTGCTCTCCTTTTGATTTTTACGTATTAGACTTATCATTTATTCCATGTGCCCTTTTTACTGTGTCTCCACCATAGATCTGATTGGATGGAACTCTGCCTTTCAGTTTAAAAGTATAAAAGATTGGCGAACATTCAGGAAGATACCATCTTTGGTCTCCATTATAATTCAGTGGTAGGTTAGCTCTCTCCTGTTCTTCCCCCTGTCTTCCTCTACTTACTTTCTTTCTTCTTTTTTGTTTTTTGTCATTATTTTCTTGTGTTGTTCTTCCTTCTTTCAGTAGCTAATATAAGTCATTTTTTTCCTCTGTTGGCCCCTGAAATATCTGTTTGATTTTTATCAAACACAATGTAATTATTGGAATGTTTTGCTTTAACTGTCAAAATAGGAAGACTTATGTTATTATTTGTAATCAATTTCTGAAATTGGGAATTTTCATTTCCCCTAGTAGACAATGTCGTTCTGTCTTGTTGGTGTGCTTATACTGAGGTTCCGTGAAATCTGAATCTGCGTTATAAATATCATGGTTCCGTTACGATTTTGGTAACAGCGAACCGTAACTAGTGAGTTCGGCTAGTACGTGTGTTTTCGTCACATTACACCAATGGATTCACTGCGTATTTAGGGTTTTCGTTCCGAACCCTGGGTTCCATTTTGCGCATGATAGCCATTTTGTGGTTGCTCTCACATAGGCCGATGACTGTGGTTAAACAAGCTTTTTGGTCAGGCGCACCTTAGCTCGAGTTTGTGCTGACTCCTACATGACTTGAGTGAACTGACCTCGTTGCCTGAGGCCGACCCTGCCAAACCCGTTCCCGCCCGCTAGCTGATCTTGATTAAGGGTCAGAGCACGGGATCTCGTAAAGTTTTATTGCACACAAACATGCCCCATCCTACTTCTATCTGTTTCTGTTTCTTCTTTTATGGTCCATTTACGATATGGGTTGTGGTCTCTTTATTATAGGTCTGTCCGGCTTGTCTAAAGAAGAATGTTGGGATTGTTCGATGATTGATCATGGGCCGGACAACTGAAAAGTGGGTTTTTCCGTCATGCGATACTTTTGGTGTGGTTACATGCGATTGGACAATTTGTAAAATAATGGGTGTTTGTCTGTAATGTGATGTTTCTGGCATAAAAAGGGATGACTTGCTTTGTAAATTTGAGCAGTCTCCTGAGAACTCATACCGTGATGACTTCTAGGACTTCTGTTACTGGCTGCAGCCAATAAATTCGATCTCTGACGCCACCAAGAAGTATCCTGTGTCTCTGTATTCTAAGACAGGTGAACCCGAAGACTTTGGGCGTGCCCCTGATGCCGCTGGGTTCTAAATACCCGGTTCTTCAGTTGGCGCCCGACGTGGGGCGATATCAAGCGGTACCGGTCCAAGCCCGAGGATCGAGAGGAACTTCGTGAGGAAACTCTGGAGGAGGGCCCCCACTTCAGCGACCCCTGCATGTCGAAAACGTGGACCGAAGGTCTTTTCCACGAGGTTTCCCCCTTCTGACGGCTACGTAAGGACCGCTGCCCTGACTGTCGCCCTGTCTTGGACACCCCCCCTTTTTGTGAAACTTCGTAAGGCGAGACGATCGACGGATCTTCTGGGTGGCGTAGCAGACAACTTGGTTAAGTATAAGTGGGTCGCTCCCACTAATTTGTTTGGTTCTTAGTTTTACTTGGTCCTTAGTTTGATCGGTTCTTGGTTTTGCTTGGCTCTTAGTTTGGTTCTTAGTTTGTTTGGTCCTTAGTTTTGATTTGAAAATTGCAATTTCCAAAGCCGAGGGTCTCGTATATTTACGAGTGTATCGGTAGAGATAGCCCCTTGAAGTTTGAAGCTCGATTAATGAGCGAAGATGCCTAATCGTAGCAAATTTGGTACTTGGTTTTGTTGTGGTTTTAACAGGAAGTTCCGATTGGAGGACTCGTGTCCGATACCCCCAGTTGGAACTCCGACTTATGAGCTCTATTCTAAACACGGCATGGGCCCCATTACGTTCAATGAAGTATGGGTCCGCTACACTAGGAAAGATGGCGTCTTACGATGGCCCCAACATGGTAGTTTTGATACAGAGATTTTAGACAATTTGGAAGCGAAATTATTTAGGATGAAAGCCCGGCCGGCAATGTTCGACTCCTTCCGCCTTTGGCGCAAAGAAGCCAGACAATGAGAGATAAAACAAGCTAAAAGAGATAAGAGAGAAAAGGGTGTATCGATAATGCAAGCTGCTAGGCAGTTTAAAGAAGATGAAGAAGATAAAGCTATTGAGGTGTCAAATAGGCAACATCATATGGCTATTGACAAATGTTATCCAGTTTTGTCACCCCCTCCTGTGAATCCTGTTAAGGATCCCGAAAAGGATCCATTAATGTCTTATTTGTTAAAGTCACCTCCCCCTTACGTGCAAGGTGCTACTGCACCGATCTTACCGCTTGTTGTACAACAGGTTGCTGGTCAGCCTTTAGTCCCTCCGCAACCCTCTTTTCCTGTTATACAGTTGGTTCAGGTTCCTCCGGCACCCCCTCTTCCTGGGTTGCCTACTTTACCTTTGCCTGCCTTGACTCAGACTGCTTTGCCTCCTGCTCCTGTCCGTTCGACTTCCTCCACTTCTGCGTCTTTTTCTTTGCCATCGCAAGGTACCTTTTCTCCTGTTCTTATGACTGCTTCCCCTTCCGTTCGTCGGCGTGTAGCTAACACTGTTACTAATTTCTTAACTCCTCTATTTGGGTCGCTAGTCACAACCCCCGTTTCTGATGACAGACAGAGACGTAGTCAGCTCCCTGGTTCTGTGGAGCGTGGAGTGTTGGATTCGTTGGCTCGTAGGTGGGTTACGAATGTTTCTAGGTATGATCCGGGAGCGGTTCTGAATACGTTCCTACAGTGGAAAGAGCCGATGCAGCGGTATGTTTTTGATATGATGTGTACTTAGCTTCGGGAACAGTGGGAAGATGATGAATTGGAGTTGGCTCCTGTTGGATTGCTTGATATTCAGAATGAGTTCGCCAAAGGGACGATAGTGGGAGCTGGTGTCGAGGATGCGGTAGTGACACTTCTTACATACAGGTCTGCACTTCCTCCCTAATTTAATTACCGGGACTTAATTTGATACAGAAAAATAATAAAAATAGCTCAGTAAAATAAGAGGCAAAATCCGTGATATTAGAGGTTCGGAATGGGCTTTATTCCAATGGACGATTCGAAATCGTGGACTCCAGGTTCCATCACCACGGAGGTTCAGGAAGTGAAGTACATACTTTATTGATAAGTAATCACTTTTATACAATAGGCATTACAGTGAAGCAAATGCAGGAGGCGTAACAATTGATAGTAAAGATAAAACATACATGCGTAGCAAAAGTGGGCGTAACCGGGTGTAACTAAAGAACGTCATCAGGTATGATGTCATAATAGGGTGGTTCCATGAAAGAATTTTGCAATGTCAGCAGAAATACTTGGCAGAAATGCGCGCGCAGCAGCATGACGTATGATTGACGTGCAACTAGGGGGTGAAGGGGATTTGACATTTAACTCTACATGTGGCGACAGATGTCTGGAGGGTCAAGTCAACCTAATCCCAAATCATATCTAACATCCTATGTTTAAAGAACTATGTTATCCAAAAGAGAGGTCTCTTAGAGTAGAATCTTATTCTATACTGACTATACTGACTGTTAGTGCGTGTACAAGCGTCTAAGTGTCTACACTAGATGCGAGGGCAGAATAATAGGGCTATGAATTACTTGCATAAAGACAGAGAAGCCGGGCCTTTGCTCGGTAGCTGGAAGAATGTTTACTTAAACTACTAGACAGGAATGCATTGGGCAGGGAGCGGAGCAGATAATTTCGAAGGTGAAATACAGTTTTTGGCAGGCGACAAGCTGATGTCAGGCACCGTTAGCTGCGCAGAGAATGAGGACAAAGTTCATGGATACCGATGCAGGCTCAGACTGGAGCTCTCAGAGGCAGAAGGCAGGAAAAGCTTGATGGCAGAATCAGGGCCTACTCGCCTGGACTGTAAAATGGCATAAGTGAACCATATAAAGCCGGTGGCCTTTCATACTTAGGAATGGAATATCCGGCCTATTCATGGCGGATCTGAAAGAGGACGTGTTGACGGTGGACGCACATGTGTTTGCGTCTTCATAACTGGAACTGGAGGGAACATACATGTACTTATGATTCATACATGAAACCGTTGGGGTCCAAGATAGGGGACATAACTGATCAGAAAAATCCATATTTCCACATTTCCTCCTTGTCCCCTACTTGCCCGTTAAGAGATATCAATCTTCATCAATCCGTTGATCTGTTCATATAGAATCATTTGTTCTTCTTTTTTCTTCTGGGACGAACGAAATCTTGGTGGTGGAATACACGATGTGGCACACAGACCACAGATCGCTGGTCCACATTGTAGACATAGACAGCAACTGAATAGTATGAGAAAGCCAATACCTAGGAAGGATAGGACCTTCCATCCAAAGGTAGATAATACACTCCAAAACCAACCGGACCAAGTCCAGGTGCCTGGATTCTGGTGTATCTGGCTTACAATCTTATGAAGGCGGGTTATGGCTTTATATACAGATGGCGAATTTTCTGGTATGAAAATGCAACAACTTGATCCGATGACCCTACAAGCTCCGCCCCTATCGGCCAGGATGACGTCAAGGACAAGACGATTTTGAAGCACAACAATCCGCATAGCAGACTGCTCTTCTGTTAAATTGCCTAAGGCGGAAATAGTTTCGTTCACTACTGCTTCAAGGGTTCTAGTTAATCTACGTATCAGCTTACTATTAGTAACGATACCTATATAGGGAAAGAGACCTTTATTGAAATCTGTGTATTTTTCCCATGCTGTTTCAGTGTAATCGACTATTGGGAGATCTCTCCTTTCTCTATTGTGTACTAAATGAGTATTTCTGTGATAATCAGGAGGAGCTAGGAAAACAGGTGGCAAAAGGAATCCGATGTAGCAGGTACCATCCCAATCTAGAGGCAGACGTATATATGCCGTCTGACCACATATAAAATAGGAATGGCGGGAAGCTCTAAATGTCGACTTGCCTTGATCACTAAATTCTATTACAGTGGTGCATCTACTATGGCCCATATGTATGGAACCATTCTTTCTTACACATAATTCACCTTTTACTGGAAATACTGACATGGCGGGCAAAATTGGAGTAGCTTCGGATTCGACATTCAAGATCAAGAGATTAAGCGTAAAATTACCTAATCCATATACTTCATTTTCTAGATCAGTTCCTGTTCTTTTGGGAAGTCCCTCCTTGTTGGGGTGGCAGACTTTAAGTAAAACTAAGTTCAGATTTCCCCATACCCCGTTGTCTTGATAAACTGCGGAGTTCGAATCTTGGGAATTAATTAAACTAAACCATGCTCCACAGGAGCCGTTGTGTGTGAACGGGTATGGAAAGAGAGGTAGAATTCCTTTATAATTCTGATAGGGAGGGAGTCGGCCACATATCCAACAATTTGTAGCATTGCTAACCTGATGGGAATGATGTAACATACTAATAAAAGTGTTATTGCGCAGCGCAAATCTATATGACAATTCATGCGGAGGTAATTCACTAAAAGAATGTTCAGCAGTAACATTATAAACATGTCTAGAAATAGGATAACATATGTGCAACAATATACTTGCAGTAATTATTAAAAGACTTAGGAAAAACAGAATTAATAACGTCACTGTGCAATGACTACGCAGTGATTTACAGTACGCATGTCGTTTCAGCTTTATCCTTTTGTTTCTTTCTCTGTACAGGTCTAAGGGATACATGTCAGAGACAAATTTGACCGCTTCACCTTGGAGAGGACTTAAACAATCAAATTGCCTGACTGGTTAGACCTGAGTTTTAGTTTATATAGTTCACGACTATTCAATTCAACCAAAGGAAGTTTAGAGTCACTCGGGGAAGACACGCAAGGTGTGTCGTTTACATCTGATGGTAGTCCATGAAATTTCTTGATATGACTTGAATGTATCCAGCCTTTTCGACCTTCGATCTTTACGGCTGTCCTCGTCGTTAGCAATACGAGCTGAGGCGACCTCCACCTAGGATCCAGCTGAGACTTCCGATCAAAGTTCCTCACTAAGACCAAATCTCCTGGAATTACGTCATGGGGTTTCACCTCAGTGTTGTCGGGAAAAGCTGCAGCTACCTGTGAACGACAAGATTGTAGTGCAGACATCAAGGAAGCCAAGTAATCTGTCAGCATATTACAGTCAATATCAGTTATTTTGCGTGGTATAGGCGTCCCCCACATATTTGGTGGTCTACCGAAGATCACCTCATAAGGGGATAGCCCTGTTCGAGAGTGTGCTACCATTCTAATGTAAAAGAGTGCAACGGGTAAAGCTACTACCCAGTCGACACCTTTCTCTCTACAAATTTTGGACAATCTAATTTTCAGGGTCTGATTATGTCTTTCCACGAGACCTGCTGCCTCGGGGTGTCGGACGCAGTGAAACTTCCACTGATAACCTAACAAAAGTGAAACGTGTTTCATTAGTTCGGATGAGAACGGCTGGCCGTTATCTGAGTAGACAACACGTGGTAAACCGTACCGTGGGAAGAATTCTCGAACTAACTGTTTGGCAGTAGTCGGGGCAGTGTAATCTGAAACCGGGTATGCCTCTGTCCAACGGGAAAGAGCACAGACAACTACGAGAACATATTTGAATCCTCGACATCGTTCCATCTGGATATAATCCATCTGGAGGACTTCAAAAGGGTGATCAGGAGGCTGAAATCCACCCTGTTCTACGGGAATGCTTTTTCCTGGGTTAAACTGACAACAGATCATACAGGTACGGACTTTTTGTTTAGCTGCTGCTCGTAAATGTTTGTTGAACCAAATGTGTTGGATGCTGTCTAGCATAGCTTTTTCTCCTCGATGTGCTGGACTATGTACAGTGTTAATAACGACTTGGACCATTGAATCAGGAAGGAACCACACAGATTTTTCCTTTGTCATCCATCCTTGATCCGTTTGGATCCCTCCTAATTCAGTCCATTTCTTTATTTCGTCTGGAGTAGCATGTGTCTGTATGTCAATTACGTCAAGAGCGGGATCCTTAACCATCATGCAATGTGTTGGTGTCGGGACTATTGTCTTTGTCATGTCGGATGTTTGAGTTTGAGCAGTCTGTTTAGCTGTTCTGTCAGCTAGATCATTGCCTTGAGAAATGATATCAGTAACTTTCGTATGAGCTTTACATTTCATAATTGATATTGCAGTGGGTAGATGTATTGCATCTAATAAGGCATGAATGAGGGGTCCGTGCTGAATGTGGGCACCGTGAGAAGTTAAATAACCTCTCTCTCGCCACAGCACGCCGAAGTCGTGCTGTGCTATGTTATTGCGCAGCGCAAATCTATATGACAATTCATGCGGAGGTAATTCACTAAAAGAATGTTCAGCAGTAACATTATAAACATGTCTAGAAATAGGATAACATATGTGCAACAATATACTTGCAGTAATTATTAAAAGACTTAGGAAAAACAGAATTAATAACGTCACTGTGCAATGACTACGCAGTGATTTACAGTACGCATGTCGTTTCAGCTTTATCCTTTTGTTTCTTTCTCTGTACAGGTCTAAGGGATACATGTCAGAGACAAATTCGACCGCTTCACCTTGGAGAGGACTTAAACAATCAAATTGCCTGACTGGTTAGACCTGAGTTTTAGTTTATATAGTTCACGACTATTCAATTCAACCAAAGGAAGTTTAGAGTCACTCGGGGAAGACACGCAAGGTGTGTCGTTTACATCTGATGGTAGTCCATGAAATTTCTTGATATGACTTGAATGTATCCAGCCTTTTCGACCTTCGATCTTTACGGCTGTCCTCGTCGTTAGCAATACGAGCTGAGGCGACCTCCACCTAGGATCCAGCTGAGACTTCCGATCAAAGTTCCTCACTAAGACCAAATCTCCTGGAATTACGTCATGGGGTTTCACCTCAGTGTTGTCGGGAAAAGCTGCAGCTACCTGTGAACGACAAGATTGTAGTGCAGACATCAAGGAAGCCAAGTAATCTGTCAGCATATTACAGTCAATATCAGTTATTTTGCGTGGTATAGGCGTCCCCCACATATTTGGTGGTCTACCGAAGATCACCTCATAAGGGGATAGCCCTGTTCGAGAGTGTGCTACCATTCTAATGTAAAAGAGTGCAACGGGTAAAGCTACTACCCAGTCGACACCTTTCTCTCTACAAATTTTGGACAATCTAATTTTCAGGGTCTGATTATGTCTTTCCACGAGACCTGCTGCCTCGGGGTGTCGGACGCAGTGAAACTTCCACTGATAACCTAACAAAAGTGAAACGTGTTTCATTAGTTCGGATGAGAACGGCTGGCCGTTATCTGAGTAGACAACACGTGGTAAACCGTACCGTGGGAAGAATTCTCGAACTAACTGTTTGGCAGTAGTCGGGGCAGTGTAATCTGAAACCGGGTATGCCTCTGTCCAACGGGAAAGAGCACAGACAACTACGAGAACATATTTGAATCCTCGACATCGTTCCATCTGGATATAATCCATCTGGAGGACTTCAAAAGGGTGATCAGGAGGCTGAAATCCACCCTGTTCTACGGGAATGCTTTTTCCTGGGTTAAACTGACAACAGATCATACAGGTACGAACTTTTTGTTTAGCTGCTGCTCGTAAATGTTTGTTGAACCAAATGTGTTGGATGCTGTCTAGCATAGCTTTTTCTCCTAGATGTGCTGGACTATGTACAGTGTTAATAACGACTTGGACCATTGAATCAGGAAGGAACCACACAGATTTTTCCTTTGTCATCCATCCTTGATCCGTTTGGATCCCTCCTAATTCAGTCCATTTCTTTATTTCGTCTGGAGTAGCATGTGTCTGTATGTCAATTACGTCAAGAGCGGGATCCTTAACCATCATGCAATGTGTTGGTGTCGGGACTATTGTCTTTGTCATGTCGGATGTTTGAGTTTGAGCAGTCTGTTTAGCTGTTCTGTCAGCTAGATCATTGCCTTGAGAAATGATATCAGTAACTTTCGTATGAGCTTTACATTTCATAATTGATATTGCAGTGGGTAGATGTATTGCATCTAATAAGGCATGAATGAGGGGTCCGTGCTGAATGTGGGCACCGTGAGAAGTTAAATAACCTCTCTCTCGCCACAGCACGCCGAAGTCATGTACAACTCCGAATGCATAACGTGAATCAGTGTATATGTTGACTTTTTTATTTGTGGCTTGAATACAGGCTTGTGTCAGAGCGATGAGCTCTGCTGCTTGAGCGGACAAGGTATTTATACAATTTGTTTCAATGATTTCAGTGTCTGTTGTGACTGCATAAGCGGCCACTAACTCTCCTGTACCTGTTCTCATACATGAACCATCTACATACAACGTCAGGTCTGGGTCTGACAATGGAACGTCTGTCAAATCTTGTCTGGGTTTCGTCGTGATAGTGATAACTTCAATACAATCATGTGCAAGTGGGTCTGTTCCATTTACAGGTAACAGTGTGGCAGGATTCAATGTACTACAACGTCTGATTTCTATATGTGGCTGAAACAATGTTAATTCGTAACCAGTGAGTCGTGCTATAGTCAAGTGTTGTGTTTGTGTGCGGTTCAAGAGAACCTCTACTGCGTGTGGTACTTGTACTGTCAATGGATGTCCTAATACTATGGCATCGCTTTGTCTGATTGCTAAAGCTGTTGCTGCCACTGATTTTAGGCATGCAGGCAAAGCCTGAGCTACGGGATCTAATGTACTAGAAAAATAAGCACATGGTTTGTGTGATCCTGCTTGTTCCTGTGTGAGTACAGACAAGGCAGTACCTTCGCGTTCTGTAACAAAGAGTGTAAACTGTTTAGTGTAACATGGTGTTGCTAAAACAGGTGCTTGGCATAAGGCTTTCTTTAGGCCTTCAAAAGCTTGTGCATGTTCCTGAGTCCAAGGGAGAACAGTCGATGTGGCTGCCTCCTGTGTTGTCAATTGAATGAGTGGTTTTGCTAGAAATGCATACTGAGGGATCCACTGCCTACAATATGAAGTGAGGCCTATGAAAGCCCGCACCTCCTTTTGTGTCTTGGGTATTGGCATATTTGCAATTAGCTGGATGCGATCTGGTGTAAGCTGCCTCCCCTCCTTGGACAGCGAGTGACCAAAGTAAACAACTCGCTGGACACAGAATTGCAGCTTAGAAGGGGACACCTTGTGCCCCTTTTCGGCCAAAAATTGTAATACCGTCAGTGATGCTTTCTCACATTCAGGTTCGTTTCTAGCGGTGATCAGCAGATCATCGACATATTGAAGCAGGGCAGTGTTGACTGGCATGTGGATAATGTCAAGTTCTCGTTTCAGTGCTTGGCTATAGATGCTGGGGCTTTCTGTAAATCCTTGAGGTGCGCGTGTGAATTTAAAGCTACGTCCATTTAAACTAAATCCGAACAAGTATTGGCTTTCCGGATCTATTGGGACGCTGAAAAAGGCATTCTTGAGATCAATTACAGTAAAGAATATTGCTTCAGAATCAATAGCTGTCAGTAATGACGAGATATCTGGGACCACAGGGAATTGTGGCACAATGCATTTGTTCAATTCGCGCAGATCAATAACCAATCGATATACTGGCGGGGCCTTTGGATCTGTTCGTTTAAGAATCGGAATTATCGGGGAATTACATACATTGGAGTCTCTTTCCACAACCACTCCTTGGACAATGAGCTCGTCAATAATTTGCAGTAAAGCCACTACAGCATCTGGTGGTAACTTGTATTGTCGCATTCGTGGTAGTACCACTCCTGCCTTTAGTGTAACTCGATATGGTGTAATATTCATGCAACCCACATCAGTAGGGCCTTGTGCCCATAAATGTGTAGGTAAAGTCTGCAGTCGGGGATCCATGTCTCGAGACACATAGTGACCTTTGAAATCACGTAAAAACAATCTTACTCCTTCCGGAGAACAACATATTATAGCTCCTAGAGCTTTCAGTGTTTTTATACCTAACAAGTTTTCTGGACATGATTTAGTAAGCAATAAATCTGTAGTTCGGGTCAAGGGTCCTATCGTAAGTGGAAGAGGCTGTGATACTTCATTAACAATAGGTTTTCCTGAAAAACCAAGGGAAATATTCTGTGAGCCTGAGAGGGGTGCCCCTGGAACTTCACTACGTTTTATAGTTGTTCGACTTGCCCCTGTATCAAGTAAAAATTTTCTATCTTGGCCTAATAGTTCACTATGTACATAAGGTCCTTCTTGGTCTACAGGGACCTCGATAAGGGGTAAGTCAACTTCCCTCTCTAGGCTGGTTCATGCGTATCGTTGATAATCAGGATAGTCATACTGTGCGGTCTGGTACAGCTGTCGTGTCGTGGTTTGTGTGGCAGCAACAGGCAGCGCTGGTGCAGCTGGCACAAACTGTATAGACTGTTGTGGAGCTGGCATGGACTGTGCATGCTGCGGTGCTCCTTGTTCATTCTGATCCTGTCTAGGTGGCCGTGGTCTTTCTTGTGTTTTACCTGTGGCGATATTACGCTTCAAGACTGGGCAATCGTGTATGTAATGACCTGGTTGTTTACAATAGTTGCATGTCCCTTTTACAGGTCCTGCTGAATCACCGGACTGTGTCGTACCCTTTTTATGACCTTCAGCTGGAACTGTCTGGGAGACTAGCATTTTCATTTTTGTGTCTTTCATGCGTCTCTGTTCATGTTCTTGTTCCTCTCTAATTCTATTGTAATGGTACTGTAACATTTGTAACATTTGTGATGGGGTATTACCTTGCCAGGTACTCTCGAATTTTAATACTCTATTCTTCACCTGGGGCAAGGAATTTTCAACTAATTTTGTCACAAACAGATGTGGGTATGACTCGCTACTTGCTTTTATACCACTATTTATACCAAAACATTTTTCGAATCGGGCATAGAAATCACTAGTGTCTTCATCTTGCTTTTGTTTACAGGCTGAGATCGCACCCCAGTCTTCCTTTTTCGTGGTTAATAAACGTGGCAGTACCTGTACTAGTAAACCTGGTAGTGCTTTAGTTTTATCCCCAAGCCCTGCTCCTGCAGTTCGGGCCTTTTCTTCTGCTTCTAATGCTGTCCATTCTATCTTTTGGTCTCCCACCTCCCACTCTTTTTCCTTAAGTTTTTCATAAATGCCAGCAGGCATTAATACCTTTAATATTGTCATAATGTCGGGATAGGTATACTCTCCCATGAGTAACATGTCTTTAATTTCTCGGTGAAAACCCGCTGGGTCTTTGTCATGACTGGGTACCACTTTCTTCATTTCTAACAATTCTATTTTCGATATGGGCGTATATACATATACACGTTTAAACTGATTGTCCTCGCCCTTTATTGGGTGTACTTCTCGTAAGGGATTCTGTCTGTCCATGTAATACGTCGTTCTTTCCTTGATGGGCAGTGAGACATGTTCTGGGCATACAAAAAGAATGTACTGCTTTCTTGATTCTAGTATTTCTCTAATTAACTTAGTACCTGAACCTCTCCATCTATTCGTGAGTAATTCAGTCAATATATCAGGTAAAGGACCAGGATCGGAATGTTGGCTTTTATAAAGTATAAGAAGTTGTTGAATCATATAAATCCCAGCTAAACGCTGTTCATCTGGGGTGAGGTTCAAAAATGTGTGTGCTAGTGTATCATCACTATATTTTCCAGGACTATCAACCCAGTGAACGGCTGACCTGGCTAATTCTTGTTCATCCATAGAATCGAGTAAATGATAACCTCTTCGTTCTCGGAGTAATTTGTCAGCGGCTTGGAACGAATGCTCGGGGGATCTTATATTTATTATAGGTGTTTGGAAATTCCTGTTATTATCTGGACATATCGGACGTATCGGGTCAGTGAAACATCTAGTACTATTACAAGATCTTCCTCTACCTACATAGGCTATGGTTTCTGACTGTCCTGTGGGCAGTCCTGATCCTTCCTCCTCCTCATTTTGTTCAAACTGGTCTACCGCTAATCTCTCTTCGTGTAGGCGTTCTATTTCTTTACGGATCTTTCGGCACATGGCTATTATACATTTTTGCCTATCATGTCTCCCTTCTGATATATTCTGGCTCCATCTGGTAAGGGTTTGCATTATTTCCGGATCTACCCCCGGTCGGTCTTGATTTCTGATTACACAATTTATGAGGAAACGTAACAGTTCCCCCTGTATCTCCACTTTCTGGTATTCCATAGCTCTGTTAATACATTCAGAATCTCGCCCTGTTTGGACAAAATGATATATATTGTCTAGATGCATAGTCATTCCTGGTAGCTTTCCTAAATACACCGCAGCTCGTCTGATACGTAATGATGCCAGGATCATTTCGTCCTCTTTTCCGGGCACAGGGTCATATCTACAATCTACAAGAAGTTCCTTAAGCGTGCGGGAATTTATGAGTTTGGGGGTACGTGGATGTGCTGATTCTTGAAAAGTACGTTTATTTATTCTGGGTGGCGTAGAAAAAATGTTGGTAGCACCTCCGGTAGCCCCGTCTGGGGTATCGGGCGTGAAAGGATTCGTTGAACGCGATACAGCAACTATAGGTGTGGACACAGCTGTAGAAGCAGCTGTAGGAACAGATGTGGAAACAGATGTGCTTGCCGGAACTTGTGTCAGGATTTGATGCTGTGGGGATACAGATACAGGATCTTGGCGTTGAACCTCCCCGGCAGACGGTCTATGTGGGGCGGGGTTAGCATACTCGGGAGCTGCGTCATCTAAATATGAGGAAAGAAAAACATCTTCTGCTGTTCTAGGATGCCCCTTAGGATGCATTTTTATTCGGAACAATGGGGGTGGCAAGTCTTTTGGTATCTCCGGAGTAGCCTTAGGTAATCCCTCGGCCAGAAGGGGATACATACCATTCATAAGGGCATTTCTTTGTCTGTCTACTTGTTCTGATTTCACTCGTGTACCTTCTTCAATTAATAGGTTTTCTCGGACTTTATTTGAATTTTCCTTACTCCTCTCTTCCTGTCTACGTGCTTTTTCTGTACGTCTATACGATTCTTTACGCCATAATTCAATGGCGTCTTTCTGTGACTGTCTGGCTTTCCTTTTCCATAATTCTTCCTCTACTTTCACGATGCAATCTGCATCCCAGGTCCCAGCTGCGGGCCACCTCTGACTTTCTGGTAATTCCTTAGTGTAGTCTACCCATAGATCAAGAAATAATATGGCGTCTAGGCCATGTTTATGATACATGAAGTACCCTGGAGTGTCCCTAGGAGGAATGGGAACAGCTTCTTCGAGTACCCCTTTTCTAGTTGTGATCTGTCTTAGTTTCGAAAAGAGCGGCATATTGAGAACTGATCTGATACTTGGTCTTGAACAAACTTAATACAATAAACACAATAATGAACAGTCATTCACACCACAATATGCAGGACGTATTAACACATTTAACATTTAACGTTTTAAATGAGCAACAATGATGATGACGATCTAAGAAAACTTAATCACAAAACATAATCCTCGGCATTAACTGAATTATTCTGAATTTATATACTTGATATACTAGATATACTGCTAAACAGTACAGATACACTGCTAAAACAGTGCAGACCGGATTTGTGTACCCAAACCCGTCTGGACCGGCACAACTTATGTGCACGCCAGAACGCCTCCCCAGTAATGGTACTCACCGGGTAGCTCGGAACGGAAGGCCTCGGAACGGAACTGAACTGAACTGGACTGGACTCGACTCGAAAACTTCGGAAACTTCGGAACATCGGAAACCTCGGAACTTCGGAACTTCGGAACTTGGTGGGCCTCTGTATACCTCGGATCTTGCTCTCTCAGCTAGGCTCTGGTCGGGATACTTCGCACTTCTCACCGCCTCGTCTGGGTGTTGATCGCAGCCTCAGTCGCCCCCGCTTGACCGGAGGGAGATACAGGAAATCCTGCTGGTACGCGTTGTTGTCCGTCCAGCTGTGGCAGGAGACCGGGCCTGCAACGCACCGCCGGCGCGTGAGATGAGAAAGTGTCCCTGTTCGGGCGCCATTCATGTGGTAAATAATTTAATTACCGGGACTTAATTTGATACAGAAAAATAATAAAAATAGCTCAGTAAAATAAGAGGCAAAATCCGTGATATTAGAGGTTCGGAATGGGCTTTATTCCAATGGACGATTCGAAATCGTGGACTCCAGGTTCCATCACCACGGAGGTTCAGGAAGTGAAGTACATACTTTATTGATAAGTAATCACTTTTATACAATAGGCATTACAGTGAAGCAAATGCAGGAGGCGTAACAATTGATAGTAAAGATAAAACATACATGCGTAGCAAAAGTGGGCGTAACCGGGTGTAACTAAAGAACGTCATCAGGTATGATGTCATAATAGGGTGGTTCCATGAAAGAATTTTGCAATGTCAGCAGAAATACTTGGCAGAAATGCGCGCGCAGCAGCATGACGTATGATTGACGTGCAACTAGGGGGTGAAGGGGATTTGACATTTAACTCTACATGTGGCGACAGATGTCTGGAGGGTCAAGTCAACCTAATCCCAAATCATATCTAACATCCTATGTTTAAAGAACTATGTTATCCAAAAGAGAGGTCTCTTAGAGTAGAATCTTATTCTATACTGACTATACTGACTGTTAGTGCGTGTACAAGCGTCTAAGTGTCTACACTAGATGCGAGGGCAGAAGTCTTCCATAATAATAGGGCTATGAATTACTTGCATAAAGACAGAGAAGCCGGGCCTTTGCTCGGTAGCTGGAAGAATGTTTACTTAAACTACTAGACAGGAATGCATTGGGCAGGGAGCGGAGCAGATAATTTCGAAGGTGAAATACAGTTTTTGGCAGGCGACAAGCTGATGTCAGGCACCGTTAGCTGCGCAGAGAATGAGGACAAAGTTCATGGATACAGATGCAGGCTCAGACTGGAGCTCTCAGAGGCAGAAGGCAGGAAAAGCTTGATGGCAGAATCAGGGCCTACTCGCCTGGACTGTAAAATGGCATAAGTGAACCATATAAAGCCGGTGGCCTTTCATACTTAGGAATGGAATATCCGGCCTATTCATGGCGGATCTGAAAGAGGACGTGTTGACG
Source organism: Triturus cristatus (assembly GCF_964204655.1). Lineage (NCBI taxonomy): Eukaryota > Metazoa > Chordata > Amphibia > Caudata > Salamandridae > Triturus > Triturus cristatus. The sequence continues at coordinate 295,706,542 of NC_140590.1, read as the reverse complement.
GTGGACGCACATGTGTTTGCGTCTTCATAACTGGAACTGGAGGGAACATACATGTACTTATGATTCATACATGAAACCGTTGGGGTCCAAGATAGGGGACATAACTGATCAGAAAAATCCATATTTCCACACATTGTTTGAGCCTGATGCCTCAGTTAGAAAGAAGGTACGACAATATCCAATGAGAGAGGTTCCTCCAGTTTGGAGAGAGGGAGACGCAAACGCTAATCCACCTATTTGGCTCATTTCCAACGAGTGTGGATATATGTCCCTTGGAAGAGAGCTGAGGTTTTGGCTCTTAAGCAAGCCTTACCCGACCCCCGTAAGAATCCCGCGGGGTATTATAAGGAGTTGTCCCAGACAGTCGACGCATGCATTATGAATCTAGCTGATGTGGATATGTTATTGGGTAATGTAGTCCCTCAACCGTTGTGGGCGAAGATTCGCCATGAGATCATACGGTAGAATTAGGTGATACATGGGTGAATATTGTGGCTGCGGATGCTAGACAGGTAGGAGGAGCTAAACCTGAGCCTCTAATTGCGGATTTACCCGGTAGAATTATTAATATGATGAAAACGATGATGCCAGCGTTACGAGTGAATTGGGACAAGTTGACAGCATGTAAGCAGAAGAAGGACGAGAGTGTGGCTGATTTCTTCACCAGGTTTGAAGAGACTTTTATAGATCATAGCGGTCAAGATATGAGTACGGAAGGTGGCCAGAGATTGTTTGTAGATAAGTTTGTCTTTAATTTACTTCCCGAACTGTGTAATAAGTTGAAAGATTCCGAGAGTTCTTGGGCTGTCTCTTCGTCGGCCCAGATATTGGCGACTGCACAGTACTACGAGAATAGGGATAAGGATGAGAAAGATAGATTAGAGAAAAAGACAAAAGACTTAAAAACGAAGGTTCTTCTGCAGCAGGCGTATCAGCCTCGCTCGAATCAGCAAGAATCACAGCAACGTCTTCAGTTTCAGCAACCTCCATCGTTTCAGAGACTGTCACAGAAACCTGAGTATTTTCCTCCAAGACCACCTTTGGGTCTGAATCAGTGCGCGTATTGTAGAGAGGAAGGTCATTATAAGAATGAGTGCCCTGTTTTACGACAACGTGCGAGCGGTATGTTGGCTCCAAGAGGTCGTGGTAGTTTCCAGCAGGTGTCTAGGGGTAGAGGACGTGGCGCGTTCCCTCAGAACGAACGTTCTTTTTCCCCACAGACGTCTATGAATTATTTTGATCAGCAGAACGTACAGACTGGCAGATCTCCGCAATATTATGTTGACGATTGCTACGTTGAGAGTGAGAGTACGGGCTATAATGATTGCTAGGACAGCCAAGGACAAAGGGAGGGAGTGGTGTCAGTTCCAGTAGACCAGGATGGACCTTATGTTGCAGTGGTTACATCGGGTGTGGTAGAGCCTTTTCTTTTGGATACTGGTGCAGCGAAGAGTTCTATCATGCACTCTAAACTCCCTGGCGCACCTTTGTCTGGCTTAACGAATATTTCAGTGGGATTTTCTGGCGCCCGGCTCGTAATCCAGTTTCTAGTCCCTTGTCTCTTTCTATTGGGCCTTGTGAATTGGAAGCACCCCTTATTCTAATGACAGGTTGTGGTGAGAATTTGTTGGGTCTGGATTTGTTAAAGAGACTGCTCGCGACATTGTATTGTTCTCCTTCGGGAGTACACCTTACATTGGGTAAGCGAGTGACCTCTCCGATGTATCTGTCTAGAGATCAGCTTCCACTGGAATTGCGTTGTCTCCCTGATACTCTTTGTGCTACTGGTCCTAATGATGTGTGTCTTTTGGGGATTCCACCATCTTATCGAAATAAAGCCTTTGACTGACTGACTGATTCCACCATATGTTGTGACGCTCAAATCGAATGTTAGATTGCCACGTATTCCCCAATATCGGATTTCGAGTGATGGTGAAAGAGCGCTTTTAGCGATCATCTATGATTTAATTGAGAAAGGCGTGATCGAAGAGACGAGAGGTAACGTGTGTAACAGTCCTGTTCTGCCTGTCTTGAAGCATACTGATTCTTCTCAGCAGCCTGAGTATCGGTTTGTGATTGACCTTCGAGAGGTTAATAAGATTGTTGTGCCCCAGTTTCCTGTTGTTCCGGACATTACTGCCTTGTTGACTTTGATTCCAGCTTCAGCTGCCTGGTTCTCCGTCATAGACTTGAAGATTGCTTTCTTTAGTATTCCAATCGCCGAAGAAAGTAGAGATATTTTTCGCTTCTCTTTGGGAGGATAAAGCTTCCGGTTTAAGCGCGCTCCTCAAGACTATTGCGAAAGTCCGTCCATCTATAGTCAGGCTTTGAAAACTCAGCTTGATACTTTTGTGTTGCCTGCGGGTGCTGCTCTTATTCAGTATGTTGACGATCTGTTAGTGGCTGCTGATGATAAGGAAACTTGTAAAGAAACTACTCTTTCGTTGTTACAACATTTGTCTGATTTGCATCATAAAGTGTCACCTTCGAAGTTACAGTACTGTCGCCAAGAAGTGACCTACTTAGATCATCTCTTGTCGAAGGAGGGAAGGAGGTTGACCCCAGAACGAATCCAAGCGATTGCTCAAATGACTGTGCCTAGTACGCAGAGAGAGGTACGCGCTTTCTTGGGTATCACGTCGTACTGTAGACAGTGGATTCCGAATTTTTCCTTGTTGGCAAAACCTTTGTTGGCTTTGACTTGTAAGGATACACCGAGTCCTCTTCCCTGGTCTGACGATTGTCATAAAAGTTTTTCTGAATTGCGTGACGCGTTGTGTTCTGCTCCGGTGTTGGGTACTCCTGACTACAGTAAGCCTTTTACACTCTACGTTCATGAGAGAGAGGGTTGTGCATTGTCAGTTTTGACGCAGCAGTTTGGTGAGAAGCAACGTCCATATGCGTATTTCTCGTCGACTTTGGATCCGGTAGCTAGAGCGTTGCCGAGTTGCTTGAGAGCTACAGCAGCAGCGGCTGTTTCCATCCGACAGTCTGCTGGGTTGGTGATGGATAATACGTTGGTGGTGATGATTCCACATGCAGTGGATACTTTATTGAACAGAACAAAGACTCAGCATCTTACTAGTGCAAGGTTGTCGGGTTATGAGTTGACGCTTTTGGCCAGTCACTTGCACATTAAACGGTGTAACGTATTAAATCCAGCAACATTGTTGCCGATTTCTGTGGATAAGAATGGTCAAGAACAGCATGATTGCTTTCTTAGGACAGAAGAGGAAACGAAGGGTAGAGTTGATCTAAAAGATACTCCTCTTTCAAATCCAGATGGTACGCTATGGGTTGATGGGTCATGCTACAAGCTCCCGAATGGTGATACGACTGCGGCATATGCCGTGACGACATTGTGTACGATTGTTGAAACTGCACGAGTGAGCTATAATTCAGCACAAACAGCGGAATTGATCGCATTAACAAGAGCGTGTGTCTTGTCTGAAGGAAAGAGAGTGAATGTATATACCGATAGTCAGTATGCGTTTGGTGTAGCACACAGTTTTGGACGCTTGTGGAGAGAGAGAGGATTTCTTACGTCGCATGGGACTAAAATCCAACATGGACAGTTGGTGAATGAGCTTCTTGAGTCACTTACTCTGCCGAAGCAAGTTGCGATTGTGAAGTGTAGTGCTCACCGAAAGGTTACGGATGATGTTGACCGTGGTAACGCATTTGCGGACGAAGTTGCGAAAGAAACAGCGAAAAATGTGATGGGTCGAATGTATGTTGCAGGCCCTGAGAGATGGATTGGTGCGGCTGGAATGTGTGAGGATACGATTGAGAGTGTGAAATCGATTCAGGCCGAAGCTACAGAGAGTGAAAAAAACGTGTGGAGAGAAACTACGGGTAGATTGGATTCAACTGGTTGTTGGGTTGAGTTGTCGGAACACCAAAGATGGATGTTACACGATGCGTATGTGCTTGCGGTGGTTACGATGGCACATGGGATGTCTCACATCAGTGCGAAAGGGATTTGTAAGCTCTTGGCTCCAGTGTGGGAGAATGGAGGAATTCCCAAGTGTGCGAAGAATGTGGTCAAAAATTGTATGGTGTGTCTGATGTATAATCCTGGTAAGGGAACTCCAACTCCAGCTGGTCACTTCGCACCTCCGACGTATCCGTTCGAGGTTTTGCAATTGGATTTTATCCACATGGAAAGATGCAACAATTTGAAATACGTCCTTGTAGTTGTTTGTGCCTTTTCTAGATGGGTAGAGGCATACCCCCTAAAAGATAATACTGCCTTGTCCACAGCTAAAGTCTTGCTCAAAGAATATTTCCCTAGGTTCGGGTTGCCAAGGATGGTGTGGAGTGATAACGGAAGTGAGTTTGTGGGCAGGATCATGAAGAGAGTATGTGAGGGTTTGGGCATAAAGCAGAAATTCCACGCTGCGAATCATCCCCAATCAGCTGGTTTAGTGGAGTGCTATAATGGCACTCTGAAGCTGAAGTTAGCCAAGATTCAGGCGAGTTCTGGTCTCCAATGGCCCGATGCCTTGCCATTGGCACTTTTGTCAACTAGAACTACAGTGCATTCCCGAATTGGACTTAGTCCGTATGAAATTGTTTTTGGTCGACCGGCAAATGTGTGGGGAGTGCCGAGACCAACGAAATTTAGTGACATCGATTATCCTGTGTTGGTGGACTATTTGTATGACCTGACGGCTAAATTGTGTGTCTTGCATCAACAGGTTCATGATAGCTTCCCACCAGCATCTGTGGACCCAGGTCATACTATCAATCCTGGTGATTGGATCCTGGTAAAGAATTTTCAGAGGACTAAGAAGGATCAGCCCCGTTGGACGGGCCCTCACCAGGTGTTGTTGTCTACAAGGACATCTGTAAAAGTCTTCGGAAAAAGAAATTGGATCCACGGCGTACACTGTAAGAGGGTACCCTTACCACTGCCGTACGACCAGTGGATCCGCGGAGGTATCGCAGACACCGAAACTGAGAGATTACCGAAATTCACACCGTTTAGCGACGCTGAATTGGTATGGACAAGGTCTGAGAAAGGAGATGACGATGTCTTGCAAGCAGCTGTGCCTTCACCTTTAAGATTGGACACCACTGAACCTGAACTGTTGTTTCAAAGTCAGACAGAGCCTGGTAAAAGTCGTTATAACCTGCGGTCTAGAGACAATGGACTAATAAAGAACAAAATTCCTTTCATTTTGAGAACAGCACTCTTTCAGCCGAGGAACTGTTTTGATCTTTTTTTTCGAACCACCATCCGGGTTCAGCTGTAAGGTCGCGGTGTAAAGACTTGGGATTGCAGCCGTGTAGACACAAGGTCGATGGTTCTGGTTGGTCCTATGGCGTTCCCTGGACTGACAGACGCACTCCTTAGCAGAAGAAAACCAACCGCCGCGAACAGCACGGTGAGAGGATGGAATGTTTTTGAGGTCAAGAGAGCTGTTGAGAAAACGAACTTTAAGATGAAACTATGCAGGATAATGCATCTCAAATGTTTGCCGATTACATGTATTATGATGTTTCTTAGCATGACGTTAGCTTTGGTGGGTTGGATTGTTTTTTCTACCCAATTGACTTCTGCACCCACTTCCCAACCTACGTCTTTTCCTATTACTACTTCTTTGCATTCTTTTCCTATCTTACCCGAACACGAGCAGATTAGAAGGTCAGAATTTGCAAATAACTCATTTGTACAGCTTCTGCATCAACATCAGTTGGTAGTAAACATCACTAATTGTTGGGTGTGTAGTCTTATGCCACATACTACGGATAGAGGTATTCCCTATCTGGTTCTGCCGTTTAGTCAGAATGGGTCTTTATGGGCCTTCCAGACGATGTTCATTTATGCTATCAAAGTCTATCCCCTGCGTTCCATAAGAGATAACTCGAGTAATAAAGCCTTGGTGAAGGGAATTGCGAATATGAGTAGGGATATCGATACGTATAGGACTATTCCCAAGGACGAGTTACTAGCTTATGTTGGCTGGAACGCGACTGGATACAGTGTTAGCCTGAGTGAAAAGCAGAGACGAAAGAGGTCACCTCCGATTTGGATCGTACCCCACCGAGGTCATTTTTGTCTGCAAGGTATTGGCAGGAATCCAAAAGCTCAGTTAGGGAAGAGTGTTTGTACTCAGACGTATGTTTTTACGTCTCAGTCTTCCCCGCCGTTTTTGGCAGCCAAGGGTACGTATTTTGTTTGCTACAACAGAGCATATACATGGTTGCTCCCTGATTTTTCGGGAACGTGTTATGTTGGATATTTGTTGCCTCCTACGTATACTGCTGCCGCAGATTACCACAAGACGAGAGTTGTCAGGGGTGTCTTCGATCAGGAAGATACCGCTGGACAAGAAGTGGGAGACTTCTTTAAGGGTTTCCTACCGTTTTGGGGACCTATGGTTAACAGTAGGAGCTGGCGGCAATTGACGAGAGTGGTTGAATCCACCATAAACGAAACTGCCGGTGCCCCTAGTAATTTGACAGCTGAGCTTCAAGCGGATTGCCTTATGACATTGCAGAATCGTATGGTTTTAGATGTCATACTTGCAGATCGAGGTGGAGTATGTAAAGTGATCCAATCGAGTTGCTGTGTTTTCATTCCAGATAATGCTCCGACAGTATACGAGGCCATCTCCAGGCTACATAAGATCTCCGAGTCAATACATACGGACGGAGGAGATTGGTCGTTAACTGGATGGTTTTGGGGACTGTTATCCGCTTAGGGATGGAGGATTCTGACGATCATTGGTGTGGCTTTAGCGATTCTTTTCTTGTGTTGTCTCTGTGTACAGTGTGGTCCTGCCATATGTGGCCTTTGTGCTACTACCTGTGTTAGGAGACCTCCTGTCTTGAGGAAGGTACAGAGAGATAGGATGATGCTTCAACAGCACCTTGATGATTTGATGAATATCGACATCAATTCAGATGCAGACTGAGATTGCCTATGTAAGGGCAAAAGGAGGGTCTGAGGTGCCGTGAAATCTGAATCTGCGTTATAAATATCATGGTTCCGTTACGATTTTGGTAACAGCAAACCGTAACTAGTGAGTTCGGCTAGTACGTGTGTTTTCGTCACATTACACCAATGGATTCACTGCATATTTAGGGTTTTCGTTCCGAACCCTGGGTTCCATTTTGCGCATGGTAGCCATTTTGTGGTTGCCCTCACATAGGCCGATGACTGTGGTTAAACGAGCTATTTGGTCAGGCGCACCTTAGCTCGAGTTTGTGCTGACTCCTACATGACTTGAGTGAACTGACCTCGTTGCCTGAGGCCGACCCTGCCAAACCCGTTCCCGCCCGCTAGCTGATCTTGATTAAGGGTCAGAGCACGGGATCTCGTAAAGTTTTATTGCACACAAACATGCCCCATCCTACTTCTATCTGTTTCTGTTTCTTCTTTTATGGTCCATTTACGATATGGGTTGTGGTCTCTTTATTATGGGTCTTTCCGGCTTGTCTAAAGAAGAATGTTGGGATTGTTCGATGATTGATCATGGGCCGGACAACTGAAAAGTGGGTTTTTCCGTCATGTGATACTTTTGGTGTGGTTACATGCGATTGGACAATTTGTAAAATAATGGGTGTTTGTCTGTAATGTGATGTTTCTGGCATAAAAAGGGATGACTTGCTTTGTAAATTTGAGCAGTCTCCTGAGAACTCATACCGTGATGACTTCTAGGACTTCTGTTACTGGCTGCAGCCAATAAATTCGATCTCTGACGCCGCCAAGAAGTATCCTGTGTCTCTGTATTCTAAGACAGGTGAACCCGAAGACTTTGGGCGTGGCCCTGACGCCGCTGGGTTCTAAATACCCGGTTCTTCAATACATATATATGTTTATTTATATGTATGTTATTTATATGTACGTTTTTGTTTATGATTAACAGCCCTGAAGAAGTCCTGGTTCAGGACGAAACGCGTCAAAATAAATAAATGAAAAAAAAATATGAATACAAGGAATGATTTCTGAAGGTATTTTGTAATTAGAAATTAAATCTGTGTTCTTAAGTGTTTCGTGTGGTGCACCTCTGGTTTGTTGTTATACATTTTGATTCCCTAGGGAATAGGCATTGTAACAGTGGGTGCTACTGAGTGTGCACACAAATTTCCCTTAAATAAAGGGCTTGTACTGTGAGAGTAATAATAGGTTAGGTGCTGCTCAATTGAAGGCTCCACTGTTATCTTTGTTGTTTCAAATCCTTCGTGGGACAGCTCGCCTGCAGACTGTGGTGGTCGTCGACGCCTCCTGGTCTCCGTGGCAGTGGAGTCAGGTTTCACCTCATCGCACCTGAAACACCCAATATCGGTGGGCATTCGTCTATCGTGCCCCTGGTCACTGGCAAGTGACCCAGACTCTGTCCCCTCTTCTTTCAGGGTCTTCACATCTTTGATCCAGGATTGGAGCACACCGGACACTTCTTCTTTCCACGGCAGCAGCACTTTGCAGCACATCGCCATTGAAATCAACGACGATTCCCGACACCATTTGACACCTATGCACCCGGCTTCCCTGGGTGAGGTAACACGAGTACTCCGGTGCTCCCGTGGGTGCTGGCCCTAGAACCCACCAAGTCTGAAAGGGTTTGCTCAAAGTCCTCTCCTAAGTGTCCTTATTCTTTCAAATTCCAACCACGACTTTCCCATTGAATTGTACGGGGCTCGCAGCTGTGTTCTCACACAGTCACTGTCACTGCCTTGGGTGGTCCTCAGGGTCCCAGCGATTCTACGTGCTCTAGGCACTGTGTCTAGTCAAGTCGTGGTTCTTATACCACTTTCTTAATATATGGTTTGGTCTCCCCCTGGGGCCCATTGTATATTGTGCTATTTACTGTCGTTTAATAACTGTATTATTGTGTGCCTTGCTCTCTAACTTCATAAAGAGGTTAGTAGAGAGTGTTTAGAAATAAATACATACATTTTATATCTATACTTTGTGTGGGTCTCCTTTGATTTAGTTATTCAAGAGGTTATAATCTGGTAAACCAAGCTGCTTTACACTCCTTCAAGACTTAACCTGAAGGCTGCTCTCCATAGCTACCACTAGGATAGCTTTCAATCAAGGTTGTCTTAAACCTATTCATCAATAAGGGTTGTTTTGAATTGGTGCAAGGTGCCTACTATAACTAGTGGACAGCATATGCCAGGCCAACTTCTCACACTGAGCTCCCACAGACTACGAAAGGCTCAGCAACACAGGTGGTGATTCTTCACATCCCTCGAGGCTTGCCCTGTCCTCTCATCAAGTTTGAGGCCAGTATCCCTCGTCGGAGCAGCAAGAACCGAACCCCTGTGCACCGCGGCGACTTGCAGTTGCAAAGGCTTGTTGGCTTTCTTCAACCAAGATCTTCGGGCTCAAAGTATCCCCAACCTCAAGCATCTCCAGTGACCAAGATCTTCATCCTTGCAGCATCTTCTTGTTCGTGGGCTTGCATCTTTGATGAGCTGCTTGAAGTCCTCTTGTGACTCCAGTGCCTCCGGCCTGTGGGTCCTCTTGAGAGTCATCTTCGTATTCTTTGGGCTCCCCTGATTGCTTGGGACCTGCTCTGACTCCCGTGATTGTGGTGAGTCACCTGGACCTTGCTGGTCCCGACACTGCACCTTCTTAGCTTTCCCCTGTGTTTGCAGTTGCCAAGGCTTGTTGGTGCTCCCAACGGACACCCACCCCTCAACTCTCTACATCCGACGTGGGACAGCTTGTGAATGGCTCCTGGTTTTCTACAGCATCGCCTGGTCCTCACAGTTGCAGCTCTAAGGTCATTGTCAACTCTCCTGCAGCACCTGACATTGGTGGACATTCGTCTTCTGTGCCTCCTGGTCACTTCCAAGTGGTATAGACTCTGTTCCCTCTGCTTTCAGGTACTTCTCAACTTGAATCCACCTTTGGGCTCCACCAGACACTTTCTCCTTCTCCAGCAGTGGCATCTTCCAGAAGTCCTCCATTGGGTTCGACGGCGGTTCCCGATGCCACTTCACACCTACGCAACTGGCTCCCCTGGGGCAGGTATCCTGGTTCCTAAGGTATTCACGGGTGAGGTGGATCTCCAACCTTCTGTCTTCCACAGGGTTTCTTTAGGCTCTACTGGGAAGGGTCCTTCTTCATTAAAATTGCAACCGCGACTTACTCATTGACTTGCATTGATCTCGCGGTTGTGTTCCCACTCTGCACACGGCCTCCGTGGGGCTCCTGGTTACCTACCTTGGGTGGTTCCTTGGGTCCCCCGCACTTCTATGTCTTCTGGGTATAGTCTTGACTCGAGTCATAGTTCCCCTTCCACTATTTTAGTATATGGTTTGGTCCCCCCCCCCCGGTGACCACTGTGTATTAAGTGTTACCTGTTTCTATTGAAAAGTATTTTGTGCCTTGTGTGTATCTCCGGCTAGGAGATACCCGTATGTGTTAATGAGTGTTATATAATAAATACATATTTTATAAATACACTGTGTGGTTCTTTTTCACTTAATCTATATCAATAAGATTATGGTCTGGTAAAACAAGCTGCTTTACACTCCTTCTCCACAGCTTCCACTTTTTAAAGAGCTTTCTAAGGTTGTCTAAGACCACTAAAATCACCATAAGGGTTGTCTGGATTGGTGCAGGGTGCCCACTTACATAAGTGTACACCATATACCAAGCTAGTTTCTCACATTGATGGCAGTGGTGGGATTCAAGCCTGCATTGTTTTACCAGATAATCTTGATGTGAATTAATTGAAAAACCATCACTAATATTAGGCACGTATAATGCAGTTTAGAATAAGTAAGTTCTACTGAACTTAGGGTTGGTTAGTTAAGGGTCTAGCACAACCCTTTGTCCAACCTCAGACAGTTTAGTTTTCACTAGGTTAGGTAAGTGGAACACCTCAATACACCTAGAGACATGTCTTTAGTTAGGGATACTAGTGTACCCCAGTCTGCTATGTACAGTGGTCTATAGTTCCAGGAACTAAAGACCTTGTGTAGTCATAGGAACATCAAGACTGGTGGCAACCCCACCATTAAACCGCTCTTAGAGCTGTTACACAAGGATAATAGTCATCCTGTGAGGGCACAAGAACAGGAAAATATGGGTGGGGATACACATGAAGAGGGAGCATGATGAACTCTTCCTGAGGATCCCAATTCTGAGTATGGGCAGGAGGAGTCAAATGATTCCAACCTGCCCCACTCTGATCCCTCAGGGCACAGTGCAGATGGAACAGAGGAGATACCCTTTGTTCCTCCTGGAAGGGTCCAGCGGTTCTACGTCTTCTGGGTATAGTCTTGACTCGAGTCATGGTTCGCATTCCACTATTTTGGTATATGGTTTTGCCCCCCCCCCCGGTGACCACTGTGTATTAAGTGTTACTCACCTGTTTCTATTGAAAAGTATTGTGTGTATCGCCGGTTAGGAGATACCTTTATGTGTTAGTGAGTCTTATATAATAAATACATATTTTCATAAATACACTGTGTGGTTCTTTTTCACTTAATCTATATCAATAAGATTATGTTCTGGTAAAACAAGCTGATTTACACTCCTTCTGGACTAAACCTGAAGGGTGCTCTCCACAGCTACAACTTAGAGAGCTTTCTAAGGTTGTCTAAGACCCCTAAAATCACCATAAGGGTTGTCTGGATTGGTGCAGGGTGCCCACATACATAAGTGTACACCATATACCAAGCCAGTTTCTCACACAGAGTCTTTAAAGCTGGAGATAGGCTGGTAGGGCTGGGGCCAAGTCAGTAGTCGTTTTCAAGCTTTGCTGCACAGCTTCTTCTTCGTCCTTCTTCGTAGGTTGCAGGAATCTGAGGCTCAAGGTTCAGGGGTGCCCCTAAATATTGAATTTAAGGGCGTTACTGGTACTGGCGGGTAGTGGCCAATGGGCTACTTACCTTTAGGGTGGCTACATCCTTTGTATGTCCCCTCCCTTTCGGTAGGGGGCATCCCCTAACCTGATTGGCTATAATCCTTCCATCCAACATGGAGGATTTTCCAAGAAGGGAGTCACAACAGCTCAGGACTCCCTAGGGGTGGTCCTGGCCGAGAGGAGACACACCTCGCCTGACTACTAATTTTCCAGCCAACCTTGCAGCTAAAAATGGGGCTAAGTCAAGGGGGTGGGCATCTCCACTGGCTGGAGAGGCCCTGGCTAGCATAACAAAGGGCAGGAAGCCTTTGAGGCTTGCCGCCATGAATGCTGTTCCTGCTTGGGGGTAGGTGAGCCTTCAGAGCTGAGAATCACGGGACCAAAAAGGTGTATCGGATGGGTAGGACCCTTGCTGCAAGTGTGAATACAGGGCGACCCCCTCAGCTGCGATATCTTGTGGGAAAAGAGGCCCAACACCAACGGATTGGACTGACAATAAAGAACATAACAAAATAAAGGGCAAGCATACACATGGCCCTCGGATGCAGTCAGGTACTTGCATCCAACCTGTATAATTTCTAAAGTTCCTTGAGCTTACATACCAAGGAGGTGAGATTGATCACTCTGATGAAAGTCCTGGGGCCATAGCTGAAAGATGTTGTCTTTGGGTCATAGGACCATTGTATCCTCAACACCCGACATATTAATTTTTAACATCCCTAACTAATCCATCAATAAAGTTATACCTTGGAGTAGGTTGGAGGATTCTTAATCTTAATGCCCTGTAGTCTTCTTTTAAGTGCTCCCTGAAACACGGTCGAGCCAACCCTGACCTTTAGGAGTCAGGGAGACCCTGCTGATGAAGCATGACACTATTAGAGTGTGTGAGGGTTATTTAAAGAAAAAGAATCCTTTCCTTCCCCGCCTCTAGTAAGGCGGAGCTCCACCCGAAGAAACTAGCGCCCAGCGTGTTAGACATTTACGAGGTGGGATTTCTTTTGTTTATAGGTAGGTGAGACGCACCTTCACCCCAAACAGGTGATGTTCCTGACCCAGGAGAGCACAAGGGCTCCCACCGCAAGGGGTCAGAAACATGTCATGTGCTAGGCTGGTGTAGACTACTCAGCTGTACACTAGGGAGTTAGTGATTTTTCAGGGGCATCTTTAAGATGCTCTTTGAGTGCATTTTACAATAAATCCAAGACTGGCATCAGTGTGGGTTTATTGTACTGAGAAGTTTGATACCAAACTTCTTAGCATTTAATAAAGCCATCATGGAGTTGTGGAGTTCGTAATGACAAACTCCCAGCCCATGTACTCAATATGGGTTCACTGCTCTTATAATGCACTTAGATACTGTAGGGGCATATTGCTCATTCAGCTATGCCCTCACCCTGCACCCTGTTAGGACTGTGTTCCCTACTAGAGGAGTTACTTATGCCACAGGCAGTGTTTGTGGGCATGACACACAGGGATTTGTGCCATGTCAACTTTCAGGTTTTGGCTTTCCCAAAACACACAGTCTTCAATGGCAGCGTATATATGTTAGGTGAGGGGTCTCTTAGGGTGGCACATTCCATTCTCTAGACCCTCTCTGGTTACAAAGGACTTTTTTGTGGGCCAGAGGTGTGCCAATTGTGGAAACAAAGGTACAGTTTTGGGAAAGCACACATGCCCTGTCTTAAGCGTATACTACTAAATTGTAGATTGGCTTTCAAGACACGCAGCCAACTTAGCTGACCTCATTCTCACACAAGAACCGGACCTGCTAATTTTAACCATAACTTGGTTAAATGAATCCTCTGCACCCATCGTTGACATACTAGTACCCCCAAACTATGACATCATCAGACTTGATAGAATTGCTAAGACAGGGGGCGGTATCGCCTGCATACACCGGAAAATTATCTCAGTAAACAGATCCCTATCCCCTGTATTCCCTTCTTGTGAATACATATGCCTTGAAATCACTAGCAATGGCAAACCAATATGCTTTCTACACACCGTCTATCATCCACCAGGTGATAACCTCACCTTTACCGAACATTTCATGGACATAGTCTCTACTAATGCCGGACATCAAAATACCCAAATATTTCTCGGAGACCTCAATCTCCACTGGAATGACCCTAATGATGCAGTGGTCAATAGTCTCAAAAACTTCCTCTCTGACCTCGACCTCACCCAAATTTGCAACAACTCTACACACGATAAAGGATCAATCCTTGATGTAGTAATCTCTAAAGTTGATTCTATCCAGCTAGATACGATCCATCCATGTGATTGGTCTGATCATCATATTATCACCTTCTTCATCAATGAAACAGTGACATTTAACTCGGTTCAACCCACAAGACCTAAAGTATGGAAGAGGGATCTGAAAAACATTGACCCTAACATAATCACAACTTCCAGCTACAACTTACTTCTTCCCCCTGAAGGGATATCCAATGTTCATGATCTCACCAACCACTAGTTCAATTTCATGAACATGATACTAAATGAGGTAGCCCCCCTTCAAATAAAGAGAGTCTCCACAAAAGATTCTAAGCCTTGGTACGATGGAAGACTCAACGAGGACAGACGATCCCTAAGAATAACGGAATGCAGATGGAGATCAGCTTCATCCGCCAACCATCTCAAGATACTAAGAAAGAAGAGAAAAGCATACTGCAGAAAGATCAAGCGCACTAAAGAAGACTTCTTCAGCCACCAATTAGATCAGGCAAAAAATCAGCCCAAAAAACTGTTTGAGTTAATCAAAACTCAATCTAAGGATGCACCTCACGGCCCCCAAGATTAATTAGGCCCACGACCAAACTGTGAAGAATTTGCTTCCTTCTTCACTCAGAAGACCGATAGTATAAAGAAGGACCTTGTTAACGATCTAATCACACACACTGTCTCACTTAGGTTCACCATTCCTTCTAAATGCCCCTCATCGAAACTCATCAAAGTTCGACCTAAAAAATAATGCATTTTGGTCATCTTTCGATACCTAGAATGAAGAATCTATTCTCAAAATGCTTATTGCCCTGAACCCTGCCAATCACTTCACTGACCCTCTCCCAGCAAACTTCGTAAAAGACTTCACCCTGCTGCTGCTGCTGCCTCACTGGACCAAGATCATAAATAACTCTTTACGGCAAGGTTGCATCCCTGACTCACTCAAAACCGGGCAGGTATCCCCCATTCTAAAGAAACCTACTGCTGACCTGGCGGACTTAAACAATTACCGCCCTATATCCAACATCCCTACCTTGGCTAACCTCTTAGAAAAATGTGTACATCTCCAGTTGGTAAGACATATTGAACATTTTAACGTACTCAATAAATACCAATCAGGTTTCCGTACAGGTCACATCACTGAATCAGCCATGACCCATATAATTGACGATGCACTACAAATCCTAGATCAGAACGGAGCTTGTTTACTCATCTTGCTAGACCTCTCCTCTGCCTTTGATACTGTCAAACACGATAACCTGATCGACCTCCTAAAACACAGAATGGGATTATCTGGATCAGTTCTAAATTGGTTTGCTTTATTCCAGCAAGACAGATCGCAACGAGTTAAGGTCAACCACTCCTTGTCCAAACCCATCCCAGTCACTTTAGGAGTCCCACAAGGATATTCACTTTCTCCGACACTGTTCAATCATTTCATGGAATCACTCACTGAAATTCTCTATTCGTCTAACATGCAATATCACATGTACGCTGACAACACACAACTATACCTTAAGATCCATACCCTAGAAGACATCAAATCGCTCAACACAACTCTCGGGAAAACTCAGACCTGGTTGGCAGAAAACCATCTAAAACTGAATGCCCTCAAAACCGAATTCCTCCTAATCGCTCCTCCCGCCCAAGTACCCATAATCCACGACTGGATCAAACACCTTACTGCACTCAACTGGCAACCTCTCATCGTGGACTCAGCGAAATCTCTGGGAATAACACTGGACAAAAACCTCAATATGCAAAAACACGTCAGCAACGCAACAAAAGGAGCAAACTTTCAGATAAATACTTTAAGAAAACTGAAACCTTTCCTGTCGGAAAAGGACTTCAAACTGGCAGTACAAGCTCTAGTCATCCCAAGAGTGGATTACGGGAGTGTCTCTCTCTGCGGCCTGCCCAGAGCTGCAACGGCCCCTCTAAGAGCCTCAATCAACGCCGCAGTGAGACTTATCACTGGCTCCAAAAGAAGCTCCCACATATCTCCTGACCTAAAATCCCTTAATTGGCTACCTTTTGAAGCCAGAATTCATTTGAAAATAGCATGTATGACACATAAAGTCATTCATCAAAATGCACCCAGCTATCTGGCACAGAAACTGGCGCCCTCATGTGGGGTCAGATCTTCAAGAAGCGCTAAAAACCTTCTACTGAAACCGCAAAGATTCAATAAGAAGAAAACATACAACTGAACCTTTTCAGGGATGGTGCCCAGAATCTGGAATGCTCTGCCCCCAGAAACTAAACTTAATCCCTCTACCGCATCTTTCAAAAAAGAAGTGAAATCACTTCTCATGGCTAAATTCACTTGAGCATGAACTACTGTTATTTTGCTTCTAAATGCATCTTCTACTAGGAACTTAATAATGTCTACTGTCCATATCCTGGATATTGTATCTATATTATGCTTGATATACATGGAACGTTTTGTAATGAATCATATACCTATGTATCTTCGATAGGATGTTTTTAATATCACTGACTAGCTTTGAACTTTATGTTATTTACCCTGTATCTATGTAACTATGACATATACCTTGTAAAGTGCTGTGATACCCGTAAGGGTCTGGTTCGCGCTATATAAAACTTTCAAAATAAAATAAATAAATAAATAAATAACCATGCAAAAAGGGGCACTTTCCCACAGTCAGCACATAAGGTCTAGTTTAATAACTTCTGGACCTGCCTGGATTACAAGAACTTTTGGTAAGGATGTGCAAGATATAAAAGATGTTTGGGATGGTGCGGGTCTTCTTTTTATGATTGCTCCAATTGTTTTTAATTTCTATGTTTTTAGGTATACTGTTGACTAGACCTCAATGTACAATAGCTATATGAGCAAAATACAATCACTCACTGGTCGGGGATTTGATGAGCTATTTGTCGATAGCTATGAAAAGAATAATAAAGAGATATAAACTTTAAAATGAAATTATAGCAAAAATATGAACATTATTCACAAAAATACATAACACAGAATTATGTAATGGAAATGCAGCAGTGGGGCCCTGATTTCAAGCAAAGGAGGTCTAAAGTGCATGCAGAGCTATTTAATGTGAAACCGAGGACAGGCAGAGAAGAATTTAAGTACTTTGATAGCAGGTGGAGGGAAAATGAAGGCAGGTTAAGGGTTTCTGATGCTGTGTAAATATGGATCTGATAGAGACTACTAGCCGCATCGCAGATTCCTTACCTTAGAATTATCCCCAGGCGTCAGACTGGATCTGGAAATATTTTGTGAGCAGTACCCCTTTGCGTCAGTTGAGACGTCGTTCCGTTCTGTGTGGCGTCGTCTGCATTGTCCGCACTGAAAGTGACATATGCGGTGCCTACTTGCGGGCAACTCCAGCACGCTGACGTCAGTTCTTTTCTTTCCGAGCCAGGCAGCACAAATCACTTTTTGACGAACTCTTTTTCAACTTGTTTTTTCTGAGACTTATCTCTTGGTGATGCAGGGATATCCACGAGGCAGGATGGATTCAAGCGCTGCAGCACCTGTCGCCAGTAAATGTCGGTGACAGACTTGCACCTCATTTCTCTGTTGTGCCTTCAGCATGACCGCAATGCCAAGATCTGCGCTGATTGACATGCCATGCACCCCAAGGTTTTGAAGGAGAGATCCATCAAGCTACTTGCTGCTCAATGTACGACGCCTGGACGGTCTTGATTCCGGTTGAGCAGAAGGTCCCGGAATCAGTTGCGGAGCCATAGATCCTCATGGAAGTCATCCCACTCAGGTTAAGTCCCACAAGAAGAAAAAGAACAAGAAGTCAAAGAAGCCTTTGACTTCCCCCGTCTGTCAAAGTCATCCGGTGAGACGAGAAAGTGTCATCATTCACTCCCTAGCTCCATGGTTGAGCCCGTGCCAGGCCATCTCCGCGACTCCCTGAGTTTCCAGGAGCCTGAGCGACCCCTGCCCAACTCTAAGAATTCTGAGATGCCATGCACCTCATATTTGGATGGCTCGTCCCTACTGAAGTGCCTTCGGGCCCAGCAGGTTCGGGAAGGGCCCCTACTAGGTTATAGCTGGCAGGTCTGCCCTTGGCACCAGTTGGGCCCCTTGTCAGTGGCGGCTGGTGACATTTGAAAGTGGTGAAGCGTAAAATTATCGCAGTACTGCACTGAGGCGAGCGAGCGTAGCGAGCGAGCTTAAACAACCTACGAGGGGTTCGGGGGTTCTCCCCCTGCGAAACTTTTGAAAAGATTGTGAATAAATGTAGCATTTTCAAGCAAATATGAGGAAGCAGGAAGGTTAATAATGCAATACAGTCTCTTTCTAAATGTTATCACTCTCAAAAAGTGCTTTTCTTCCATGTAATGTCCCTTTGATGGGAAGAGGAGGTTTCTGAGGTGGGAGTATCTAGCAAGTTACTCTACTCGGGCTCCCTCTGTGCGAGCCTTCAGGGAGAAACCCTCTTCATTACTACCTCCACCTGACCCCTGACTCTGCAGTGCACTCCCTTACAGGCTTGATTATCCACTTTTCTACCACCCCTCTCCATTACACCTTATCTCACAGCTGACCTTGGGCCCCAGCCCCATATCATTCACTTTCATTATTCCCAGTAAAAAACAATAGTAAAGTCACCTTCAAACGTGAAACATTGAATATAGCAGTAAATGTAATTAGCATGCATGCTAAAGTATGCTCCACAGTTGTCCTAATCACCTGACTAATAATTAAATAAACAAAAACAGAAAGGCCATGACAGGGCCGGCTTTAGTGCTGGTGCAAAAGTCTTTCTGACCTCTTTCTCTGTAGATAACTTAACAACCACCCTCCACCAGTGCCCCTCATCTCTCTGTAGTTCCCCCCACCCCGTGACCTCCTCCTCTGATTCCCTCGCTGCCACCCGGCACCAGCACCTTTCATTTCTCCGTAGCTCCCCCCACCCAATGACCTCTTCCTGAGATTCCCTCACTGCCACCCTCCACTAGTGCCCCTCATCTCTCTGTTGCCCCTCTCTCATATCCATTCCATTATTTGTATAGCGCTACTCATATGAGTGTAGGGTGTCACAGTACGTTACATAACAGCACACATTATACAGAGACAAATCGGTTTACGCGGAATGTCACATAAACAAATGAGGATTACAAGGTGTAGAAATCACGTCATACATACTGGTGGTGGGCAATATATTTTATGGGGGTTTGGTCTGGAAAAGCACAAACTCAGGATTTAAAGAGTACTCCAGTGGTTGGGGGATGGCTTTACTGATATAAATGTATATTTGCCCGAACAAACTCTTTTTAGTAGAATAATGAAAGAATGGAGAAGTTCTAACTATATCATAACACAAAAAAATGAAGTTTGTAGGCAACTCTTTGATGACAGTTCACTGGTCACTGTCCTATGTTAGGACAGTAACTTCTGAACTACAAGTAACACAAGTATCTCTGAGACAGACGCAGTAAACCACTGAGCTATTCCCATAAAATTCAGTTTATCTGCATTTAAAAATTACCAACAGACAAATGGTTGCCCTCCTCTTATTGAAAGCCTGTGTTTATTAGGATCAAAGACAGTCAGCATCAGCGCTTCTATAAGGCAAGGGCTGGCTGCTGGTGGCGCGTTTTATCACAGAAATAACCCCAGTGAAAGAATCAAAACACAACTCGCACTACACCGTGTAGTGCGAGTTGTGTTTTGATTCTTTCACTGGGGTTATTTCTGTGATAAAACGCGCCACCAGCACACCACAGTGCAAACAAAGTACTTTAAAAATAAAAAGAGGGAATGCAGAGCGCACATACCATGTGCTCTTCAACACCCACCCAACACCATACACATCGAGCACCACACATTGGCAGCGTCCTTTTCAAGGGATTCCAGATCTCTTGGGCAAAGGCTAGTTTACAGGAGGCATAAAGGAGCTCACATTTTCAAAATGTACTCAATGCTTGCAGAAAGAGCTGCTCGCAGGCTTAGACCTACTCCTCTAGGTGATTTTCACTGTTCCACCTGTTACATTGTTCAACGGCGCAGTTTCCGTCCAAGTGCATGGAAAGTGGAAACCCAGAATTACTTCTAATATGCTATTCGTAATTCTCCGACTCTCTGTTAAAAGCATATCTGAACTTCAAGCATTCAGCCATCAAAGTTTGCACTTGTGCCTCGCCAAGTTTATTGCACATACTACAAGAGTTTGTACATCGTTTGATTTTTTATTTCTTATAACAGCACAAAACTCTGTAATCTATAAAAATACATTCAGACTGTTACTTTATTTTACTTGAAGAACACTGAATGCACTGCCTCTGAAAACACGAGTTAACAATTCTAAAAAGAAAGTGAGCACTTTAAACCAAAGCACGCGGTATATTCAAAGAAAACGTAGATTGCAGGCTCTCTGACAGTTGTATTCAAAAGCATCAGAGTTGGAAAAGGAGTTTACAAATTATTGTAACCATAGCATGTTAATGACAATTAAACGTTTCCTATTTCCAATTACATTGAAGTATGCGATGCTTGACCATAGCCCCGCCGCCTCATACATTGAACATTAATTTAGGTTTTAAAAAAAAAAAATACAAAAAAGGCTACACTATACCATGCATTTCATGTTTGCAAATGTTGGAAGCCTCGAGTGCTTGCTCCACGGCGATACAGACTTATTGCTCAGCTTATTAACCAAGGTACAGGCTCACTCGGCCAAAACGCACTGATGCTGACTTTCTGGCTCATAAATTACCCTGTTTAGACACATGCCCTGACTGAACATGGTGTCGCGTTTCCGGCATGCCGGGCATCTGGACAAGCCTCCTGCTTTAGGCACCAGGAATTAGTGGGGGGTGCATGACGGTGACTTGAGTGACGAGTCAGGTGCATTGAAAGGGAGAAACACCAGTTGCGGGCGGCGGGCATGACTGGGGGGGGGGGGGAGGTACGCGCGGGGAGGGGGGTGGGTGGGGGTTTAATTTAATGATAAAACTTACCAGGCATCTCCTCCTCCTCCAGTGAGTCCAGTCCCGAGTTGCATCACGTCCCCTCTGCAACGTGGTGGACCGCGGAACAAACTTCTCCCAGCTCTTTCTTTTGCCGCTCAACAGGAATACCAACTGCCAAATCAGGAGACTGGATGCGACGGGGGGCCGGGCGGCTAGCATTTGATAGGGCATGGGGCGACTTGACGAAAAACACGTCACCGCCCGAGCAGTAGCCTATCTCCAGACTCCTACACTACACTAGGCATGCGCAGCATGCCTAATGCTTTGTCAATGTGAGTGAGGGGCTTTGCTCCTCTCTCACATGCGCAGACAGTCCATCTAGACTCCTGCTATCGCCTGCGTGCGCTGTGCCTTGACACATGCGCACTTTCACCCCTGAAGCACAGGCCGTCCCGGAAATGTAAACAGACGAATTGTAAAAGCTGTCAATTCGTCTGCTTACATTCCTGTTGTAGGGCGCTGCCCCAACGCCCCTAATGGACCATCCGCCACTGCCCCTTGTATTCTCAGATGGATCCGGACCAGAGCTGGTCATACCACCTCAACCTTCCTCGGTCCAGTCCCACTGTTGGTTATTCCAGCTCCGCTGTCCCCATTCTTATCCCCGACTCTGAGGAGTGTTGTCCGACACCAACTCTGGCACTGACTGGAGCCATTTCCTCCAGGCCGGGTCCTGGGCCCTATTTCTATGAAGTAGAACTTGGAGAAGATTGGGATGGGCCACTGCACCTAAAGAATAACAGCCCCTAGACCCGAATATCGATTTGTTTAAGGAATTGGCGGATGCTAATGTCTTAATGGAGGTGCTTCATCCGGGAGTCACCCCTTAAGAACCGCTTCTCCCATTTAATGAAGCCCTTACGGACTTTCTACTCCGGGCCTGGTCCACGCCCTGCGCAGGGACTCCTGTGGACAGGACAATTGCCTGTTGCCATCGCCCGCACCAAGGAAACCCTCTTTCCACACCCAGCACCCTACCCGGGTGAACTTGGAAGTCCAAACCTTCACTTCCAGAGCAATTCCTGGCACATTCTCTACAGCTACACCGGATAGGGAATCCAGAAGGTAAGAAAATGTTTTCTTCTGCCAATCTAGCATTAAGGTCTTTAAATACAGCATACCTTTTGGCTATTACTCCCATTGCCTTTGGGATTCATTTGAGCAGGTGCTGCCTATGGTGCCAGAGGATGCCTTGGCCATCCTGTCCCAAGCTACGGCTGATAAGAGAGACGCAGCGAAGTTCGCCATCAGATGTGAGCTAGACACAACCGACTCACTTGACAGAGCAGTTTCTTCATCTGTGTCCTTACGACACAACGCCTGGCTGAGGTCTGGCTTTTCAGGGGATCTCCGAGCTTCGCTTATGGACATGCCCTTTGATAGCCCCTGTCTGTTCAGAGGCAAGGCAGACTCAACACTGGAGTGCTTCAAGGACAGCAGAGCTGCGGCCAGATCCTTGGGCTTTTCCATGGGCCCGTCAACCCCAGTCCGCATTTCGCTCCTTTCGTGGCCACGGAAGAGGCTTCCCACTGCCATGGCCTGCAAACTTCCCAGCTGCTGCAAGGATGTGGCACCCACAGATGTAATGGGTCAGGCAGACAGAGGCCAACCCAGTCCACCACCACTCCGGCAGCCACAGCCTCCAGGCCTCTTTAGTTTATCCTCCCGCCCATCCTCCGACCATCATGGGTAACCAGTGAGAGGCAGGATATGCCATCACCTTCACCACTAGAGGTCAATAACATTAGATCACTTGGTTCTCCAGATTTTCTGAAGGGACTACTCCCTCTCCTTCGTGACTACCCCTCCACCCATTCCACCCACTTACAACAGCCTGACTGAGGAACATCTGTCTTTGCGCCTCTAGGAAGTAGCAGCTCTCTTGGCCAATGGAGCCATAGCGAGGGTGCCAGCATCAGAGGTAGGTCATGGTTGCTATTCCTGCTACTTTCTGGTGCCCAAGAAGGATGGAGGCCTTTGTCATATCCTAGACTTGCATTATCTCAATTTCTTCCTGAAGATGGAGAAATTCAAAATGCTCTTGCTTGCACAGGTCTTGTCTGCGCTGGACCCGGGGGACTGTATGGTAGCATTGGCATTGCAGGACGCTTATTTCCACATCCCCATCCTGCCTGTCCACAGACATTACCTGCAGTTTAGGTGATGGCGGTGGTTGCAGCTCATCTGCAGAGATTAGGAGTGCCAGTCTTCCCCTAATTCGACTACTGTTGAAGGCGGGCTCATCCCAGACAGTCGTCTCCCACCTCCAGACTACGGCAGACCTCCTACACTCATGGGGTTCACTATCAATGTGCCGTAGTCACACCTGACCCCTTCTCAGGTGCTCCTTTTTATCACAGCGGTTCTGGACACAGTGCAGTTTCAAGCTTATCCTTCCAAACGAGTTCAGGATATTCAGACTACGATACCAATGTTTCAGCCTCTAGCCTATGTTTCAGTGAGACTGACTCTGAGACCACTCGGGCTCATGACCTACTGCATCCTGCTTGTGACACATGCCTGTTGGCATATGCGGTCTATGCAGTGGGACCTGAAGTTCCAGTGGGCCACTGCATCCGGGGAATCTCTCCTTCATGATCCAGATCTCGGAGGGCACTGCAAAAGATCAGCAGTGGTGGTTAACAAACAATGATTGGGTCAGCGGCAGACCTTTCTCCTTTCCCCAACCAGTTCTGACAGTAGTGATATAGTAGGGATATTAAGAATTTCATACTTGAAATAGTATACTCTTACCTCAAGTATGACCTTCATAAGATCAATAATCTGAGCAGTCTTAATTTGGGGTATCAAGGGCGCTCACGTAGAAAATGTATACATTTCTCAGACACTTCATCAGATTTCGAAGAAGAAGCTTATAGCACTCATAATCCAAACTTTTAATATCCAGGGGCCCAACCTTATCAAGACAGAGGTGGCTGCAGAGGGAGAGGGGGCGGAGTATGGAGAGGCCAATTTCAGGAGCAAGGAGAGTTCAGGACCAGGAGGAGAGTGTACAGAAGGTAGATAATTATGTGAAGGACTCGAATAAGCTCATCCCAATTTATAATTTGTCATTACAGACATCGAAAAACAAGTGTTAAGCAAAGGGTTATCTTTTGTTCCACTGAGAATACAAGACCTGGTAGAGACTAAAACCGAGGTCCTACAGTTTCTAAGAAAGGTTAGACTAAAAGTATTCTTTGCTGGAATCGACGAAATATCAGAAAACAACACCAGTGGCCTTAAAAACAAATCTACATTCTGCCCTGAGAAGGAAAGCAGGCTATCAGAGATACTTGTCTTTAAAGACAATGTAATTCATGAAATAGATAATCTGAATTACAAAAAAATATTTTCCATCAGAACAGCTATAAGGCCGAGTCTTCAGCCATTGGAAACCTGGTTAGCAATAAAAACATTGTGATGAAATCTGCAGATAAAGGCGGAGGAATAGTCGTGATGGACAATCAATTCTATGAGGTGGAGGTAATGTGACAGTTAAACAATCAGGCATATTATCGTCCTATACAAGACAACCCCACCCAGGTTTTAGCTGCAAAGATTAGAGAACTCACCACTGAGGGCCTGAGAAGCATCTGGATATGTAAGAAAGAATTTGAGTTCTTGAATAGAAAGAAGAACAGGATACAGTTGTAATCAAATGAAAGTCCAGTACTCCAGGTGTAGATTAGGTAAGATGATTTATTAAGATGTTAAGATCTAGATATATCATGAAGAGCCCCACCAGGAGCTGCATTCCTGCTGCTCAGCCCATTTTCCAACTGACTCACATCCAACATTCCACAGTATCAGCACACACCAACATTCCACACCCCAGTTACACTGTCTGAGCAGCAGGTACAACAGATACCTTTGATATATATTTTACCTAAAGGTCAAAAAGATCCAGTGAAACCCCCAGGACGTCCCATTATCTCTGCCTCTGGTTCTATGTTAGAACCATTGGCTCAGTACATAAATGTTTTTTTGAAACCGTTTGTGGCAAAGATTCAAGCGTTTGTACGAGATAAAGTGGATATCATTAATAAGCTAGAGGGCTGTCTTTTCGATGAAAATAGACAACTATTAGTGACTTTTGATATTGAAGCCCTCTAGACCAATATCCCTCAGGATGAAGCATAAGAGGTGATAAGAGACATACTAGACACAAGACCTAGACCACACACTGAGCCAACAGATTTTTAAACATCAATTGCCTCCTTATGTCTTAGAAACATTTTTTTCAGTTTAAAGAACAACTTTATTTACAAAACAAGGGAGTAGCAGTGGGGTGCAGCTTTGCTCCGTAAATAGCTAATATAGCCTTGTCATACTTTGAGAAAAAAGTGGGTGTATAAAGTGTTAAGGTGCAAGGAACAATACACCATTACACAAGCAATTTATAAACAAAGTATTTATTGCAAATAAGAAGGCCCACTATCAGCTGGTAGAATGTGGACATGAAGCAACAGCTGGTGGGAAGCAGAATGCCAACAGTAACGGTGACGTGAGCTAAATAAGGGGTGAGGATTCCAAGTGACGTAGGATGCATCAACCGATAAGATGAAGCGTATACAATTCGCTTCATAACCACAACTAGATATACAACATCTCCCTTTCTTTATAAATAAACCTTAATATACAATGTAATCTCTATACAAGTTTGGAAAACGAGATACTCTTCCAGAGGTGGTACACATACCCTCAACTACATTAGAAGAAACATTAATATACAATGTAATCTCTATACAAGTTTGGAAAACGAGATACTCTTCCAGGGGTGGTGCATGTACCCTCAACTACATTAGAAGGCAGAGCCTCATTAGTCAATGCAATACTGCTACTTGTGT
This sequence comes from Triturus cristatus, assembly GCF_964204655.1. Taxonomy (NCBI): domain Eukaryota; kingdom Metazoa; phylum Chordata; class Amphibia; order Caudata; family Salamandridae; genus Triturus; species Triturus cristatus. Next base: position 295,680,660 of record NC_140590.1, on the reverse strand, counting down.
CTTCAACATTTGGAACGCTTGCCTCTTGATCAACAGCTTGGGATACATTTTGTTTATAGCCCTCCCACTCCTCTTCAGAACAGTGATGTGCTGGTGGCCTTGCAATTCCATTAATGGTGGAAGCTCCGGATTTGAGTACCTCATTGGTAGAATGGTCTTTAGTTCCTAATACCTCATTTTCCATTCCACCAAAGTTATACCACACGTTACTTTGTTTAGAATCTGCACCTTCTTTATATGCTTTGAGTATCAAGTCTTTCTGGTTGCATTTGAGCTTTTGTGCCTCCATCCTAACTTTAGCAAACAAACTGAACTACTCGACACTTCCACCACTTCATTAGGCTCATAGTATTTTGATTCTCCTTTATACTTGACAAAAGGTTTCTTGACTATCACCCAGTCGCCAATGAGAATGTCCTTCATAGTGGCTCTATGAATCTTATCATGGTATTCCTTAGATTTTAACTGGTGTTCCAGAATTCTTTCTTTTACATTAAGTTGTGAATCCTGAACTTCAATCACTTTGGAGATCCTTTCATCTAGAAAAATGAACTTAGGGGTAATAGTTGTGTTACTATGTCTGCCCCTCATGAGGAAAAATGGAGAATGTCGGGTTCCACTGTTGGTTGTGTTGTTGTACATATCTACTCTTTCCTGAGTGAACTCTTTAATTGGAAAACCTGCTGCAAGTGCGAGTTGAATACTTTGTTTTAGGAAATCGTTGACCCTTTCAACGTGTCCGTCGGATTTAGGTGAGTAAAAGGGAGTTTTCTCCTGCTGGATACTTTTTTGACTTAACCCCTTGAGTGCCCCGCCCTTTCCACGCCCTGTGCCGGGCGTTTCATTAGCGGGCGGGGCTCATGACGAGATAGTCTCGTCATGGGCACAGCGCAACCGCGGCCCATGACGAGACCATCTCGTCATGGGCACTCAAGGGGTTAAAAACGTGACCATCTTCTCTGAGACCAGTTGTTTCCCATTATCCGAGCTCTCCCTATGGATGCTGTTTCCAGTCCTGGACTTTTCACCTATAAATCATTGTTTTCATACGTGTTAGTCTACCCAAGTCAATGGAAGCATTGACAATACCAGAATGCATTAAGTTGTCTGATGAAAGCCCATGACTGGAAGCAGTGTATTTAATGAGCTGGAGGGCGATGGCCAACTTAGCTGCATCAGATCGTGAATAAACCTAGTAACAGCGATACTTTGGTCTAGTAAACAAAGGGATAGCTTATTCAAAGATATGTACAGGAGGTCAGCTAAAACTGTAAGAATCACAAGACATCAGCTATCAAGCAGGGTCTCTTTCAATTTTGTGTGTTTGCTGAATCCTCTTCCCTTTGCCCTCTTATTCTGACCCACTCTCTCTGAGATAATGTATTGGAACACCCCAAGTAATTTCCAGTGTGTCGAGAATGTCAGAAGGCAACTCTACAGGGCAGCTTACTCAACTACAAACTGGCGGTAATGAGTCCATGACTGTGATAAGTATTTCAGAGGGCTGATGAGGCAACGGGGATAATCAGAGTTGGCGGCGGAAGATACGATTTGAATTGGTAATCAGATAAAACTGGGAGCAGGATCTATATTGGACGATTTGTTTGGTAAGTGTTATGGTTAGCAGTCTTCTATGGAGCCCTCCTGACTTGCTGCTTCTTGAAGCACATCCTCCTGATTTGGATCTCTTGACTTTAGTGACCAGATAAGTCTGATGGTCGAATGAGGAGAGCTTTTTTGGACCTGGTAAGCATGACAGAGTAACTCTTCTCCTTTTTCAGCATTGTCCTCCATGTAATTCTTTATGTGTGTGTCACCCTGCAGTATGCTTTCTTTTTCATGAGAGGATTTTTGACTTTGCCTGAGGTATGCATGGGCTCGTTTTTCATTTCTAAAAAGCAGTTCAGCAGATTTGTCTGTGGTGTTCTGAGGAGTGTTTTAATAGACTCAAGGTCTGACATAAGACTTTGTGGGCAATTCTTTTCAGTTATACTATTACATTTACTAGTGGCCACTAATAGACTAATTTTGTGATTGTGGAATCTCATGTACTCTAAAAAGTCCATGACGTCTTTCCCAATGAAAGGTGGCCCAGTGTTTGATTTGACCTCTGGAGGTATGCCATTGAAAATTCTTTTCAGGGCATATTTGACCGCCTCAGCAGCCGTGCTTGGCACAGAAACAGTACCAAGACATCTGGAAAGTTCATCCATGGCCTCTAGGAGATAAAGTCCAGAGGTGTATCTTTGTGGCCATGATCCCTCTGTGTCTCTCATAAGGTGGCTCAACAACTTTTCTTCTCCATAACTGATAGATGATGAGACAAGTCCATTGAAGAAATAGACTCTTGTGATGTCTCTGCTCACCTTATAGACGATGAAAAGCATTTGGAATTGTCAGGTTTTTTTTACATGCTCCAGATCTGTTCACTGTTGAATTTCCATAAGGCCATTCAGAGCCAGCACTGTAAGATCTGTACAGGTAACCCGAATAATGTCACTTTCACTTATCAATATTGTGTGTGTGGGGGGGGTGGTCTATTTGATGATATATTGTTTGCTGGGAGAAAGCAAAAAAAGTACGTTATGAAGATCAGCAGGCTTTTGAAACTTTACAGGTTTGAGAACACACACACCCCTGCATTCAACTCTGGGTAGAATCTTACAAATAGAGTTGTAGAAGTTGTCAGAGAACAGCATGAACTTCTGATGTCTTGATGCTTGCAATGAGTCAGTTGAGCACCCATAGTGAACTCAGTTTAAAGGAACTCATTCATGGGTGTCAATGGGGGCAAGGAGGGCGCATGCCCTCCCCCGATCACGCAGGGGGCCTGGTGGATTTCACAGCGCAGTGCAGTGCAACACTACGGCTGCCGGCCTCCATTGCACCAAAAACAGTCTGGACCCTGGCCTGGGTCAACTCACGACAGGTGGGTAGTTGGGGTCCATAATCCTGATGGCAGCCAGTTACCAGTAGACTACTGTCATTGGTAGCTGAGCGCTAGTATGCTACAAGTTGAGGTTCTCATTGGTAGTAGCATAGCGCTCAGCTACCAATGACAGTTCTGTACTCAGTCCACAGGCAGCACTGTCATTGGTTGCTGAGCGCTACCATCGAGAGCCACCCCACAGTGTCCTGACTTGGAGTTGGTCCAATCATGGTCTGACCTGCCCCATCTCAGCTCCCAGACGTGGGACCCGTGCTCACTACGCCACTGGAGTCAAGCTATCCTGGCTGATGACGGCTGATAGCCAGAAACCGGTCCTAGGATGCTTGATTCCGGTCCAGGGAAGACATGGCTTGGCAGTTCGGGCTGGACTGTTCCCATGAGGCACAGGGTCAAGACTGATTTGCATATGGCCATGTCTAAACTGGGGTGGTGTAGTGGGCAAAAGAACGATGGATTTAACCCAGATCTCTTGACTGGGGGAGAATGTCTGCATTGTCAGCATTCCATCCATCATTTGTTTGTTGTAACGCTTTTCGCCCTAAGTGGGATGGGTATTCCCAGACGTGGGACCCGTGCTCACTACGCCACTGGAGTCAAGCTATCCTGGCTGATGACGGCTGATAGCCAGAAACCGGTCCTAGGATGCTTGATTCCGGTCCAGGGAAGACATGGCTTGGCAGTTTGGGCTGGACTGTTCCCATGAGGCACAGGGTCAAGACTGATTTGCATATGGCCATGTCTAAACTGGGGTGGTGTAGTGGGCAAAAGAACGATGGATTTAACCCAGATCTCTTGACTGGGGGAGAATGTCTGCATTGTCAGCATTCCGTCCATCATTTGTTTGTTGTAACGCCCATCTCAGCTCCCAGAATAGTGCGCACTGTGCAGGCTTGCACATCATAAAGACAGAGGACTTCCAGAGACTAGCAGCATCTGTGTTGTGCACTGCAGCAGCAGCATTAACAGACCCTTCACTTACTGGCTTGTCTTCTCTGGCTCATATCACTTTTTGGCCCCTGAACGACCTGCAGCCAATCCTGGCAACTGTAGCCTGTATGTCAAAGTTTGCTGTCTTAGGCATTTGTTGGGCAGTTTATATTCCCTGTGCAGCACTGTAAAAAACACAAGCAGCTGTGAAAAACTAGGGAAAGCAGGTGGTCAGAAAAACAGGTAAAAGAAAAAAGCAGTAAAAAACGAGGCAGAAGCATGAGAAAGCACAGAAAGATGGGGGAGAGGAAGGAGAAAGCACAAAAATGGGGCAAAAGCAGGACAAAGCACTCAGAAAAATGTGGGGAGAGGAAGGAGAAAGCAGTAAAAAATGGGGCCAAATCAGGAGGAGGCACTCAGAAAAACGGGGAGTGGAAGTAGAGTGCAGAAAAAAAGGAGGCAAAGCATGAAAAAGCACTCAGAAAAAGGGGGTAGAGGAAGGAGAAAGCAGTAAAAAAAAGTGGGCCAAACGCAGGAGAAAGCACTCAGAAAAACAGGAGAGTGGAAGGAGAGAGCAGAAAAAACCGAGGCAAAAGCATGAGAAAGCACTCAGAACAATGGGGGAGAGGAAGGAGAAAGCAGTAAAAAACTAGCAAAATCAGGAGAAGTTCATCAGAATAATGGGGCAAGAGGAAGGAGAAATCAGTAAAAAAAATAAGGCAAAGGCAAGAGAAAGCACTTAGAAAAATTGGGGCGAGCAAGGAGAAAGCAGTAACAAACAAGGCAAGAGCAGGAAAAAGCACTCAGAAAAACAGGAGGAGAGAAAGGAAAAATCAGTAAAGAAACAAGGCAAAAGCAGGAGAAAGCACTCATAAAACAGAAGTAGTGGAAGGAGAGAGCAGAAAAAAACTGTAAAAGCATGAGAAACCACTCAGAAAAATGGGGTAGAGGAATGAGAAAGCAGTAAAAAATGGGGCAAGCACTCAGAAAAACAGGGGAAGTGGAAGGAGATTAGAAAAAATGAGGCAAAGGCATGAGAACGCACTCAGAATAATGGGACTGAGGAAAGAGAAAGCAGTAAAAAAGTGGCAAAAACACTCAGAAAACAGGGGAGTGGAAGGAGAGAGCAGAAAAAAATTACGCAAAAGCATGAGAAACCATCAAAATAATGGGGCAAGAGGAAGAAGAAAGTAGGTAAAAAAATTAGACAAATGGGGGAGAGGAAGGAGAAAGTAGTAAAAAGCAAGGCAAAAGCAAAAGAAAGCACTCAGAAAAATGGTGGAGATGAAGGAGTAAGCAGTAAAAAATGAGTCAAAAGCAGGAGAAAGCAGTGAGTTTATATTTTGTGCTCCCCTGGGGGGGGGGGGGGGGGGGGTTATAAATTATCTGGTCTGTTGGGGTTTATACCTGGTGATGTGGGATTATATCTGGTGAATGATGTAAATGGCATCCAGTACCAAGGCAAGTGCAGAATAATGGGGCAAGAGGAAGAGAAAACAGAAAAAAACTAGGCAAAAGCTTGAGAAAGCTCTAAGACATGGGGGAGGGTACGGAGAAAGCAGTAAAAAACAGGGCAAAAGCATTAGAAAGAACTCAGAAAACAGGGAAATGGAAGGGGACAGCCGGAAAAAAAAATCAAGGCAAAAGCATGAGAAAGCACTCAGAAAAATGAGGAGATAAAGAAGAAAGCAGTAAAAAATGGGGCAAAAGCAGGAGACAGCACTCAGAAAAACAGGTGGAGTGGAAGTAGAGAACAGAAAAAATGAGGCAAAAGCATGAGAAAGCACACAGAAAAATTGGAGAGAGGAAGGAGAACACAATAAAAAATTGAGCAAAAGCAGGAGAATGCCATCACAATAATGGGGCAAGAGGAAGGAAAAGCAATGACTAAACAAAACAGAAGCAGGACAAAGCACTCAGAAAAATGGGGGAGAGCAAGTAGAAAGCAGTAAAAAACAGGCAAAAGCAGGAAAAAGCATTTATAAAAATGGGGTAGTGGAAGGAGAGAGCAGAAAAGAACGAGGCAAAAGCATGAGAAAGCACTCACAAAGATGGGGGAAATGAATGAGAAAGCAGTAAAAAAAAATGGGGCAATAGCAGGAGAAAGCACTTAGAAAAACGTGGCGTGGAAGTAGAAAGCAGAAAAATGATGCAAAGCATGAGCAAGCAATCAGAAAAACAGGGTAGAGGAAGGAGAAAGCAGTAAAAAAAAATTGGGCAAAAGCAAGAGAAAGCACTCAGAAAAACAGGAGAGTGGAAGGAGAGAGCAGAAAAACACGAGACAAAAGGATGAGAAAGCACTCCAAAAAATGTGCGGGAGGAAGGAGAAAGCAGTAAAAAAACGAGGCAAAAGCAGAAGAAAGTCATCAGAATAAAGGGGCAAGAGGAAGGAGAAAGCAGTAAAAAAAATGGCAAAACCAGGAGAAACCACTCATAACAAGCATTTTCAATGCAATAGGTCTCGATTTTGTGACTGTTTAAGTGATTGACATTGTAAATGACAATGCCATTTATTTATGTGTTTTAAACCCAATACATATGTAAAACGCATTATTATTTTTTAACGCCAATAGCTCAAACTCTTGCAAATGTGAGAGCATTTTAATGTTGGCCACGCCCATTTCTTTAGATGCTGCTCGCCATATTCAGGTTACAGTGAGCAGCGTCTAAACAAAGAGGCACGGACAATATAAAAGTGAAAACGCATAAAGTGCGTTTTAACACAAAGCAAAGTATAATATTTTAGAAACGTTCCGCGCGGCCGCTGAAGTGAAAGTGGCCAGCACTATTAATTTATAAAATAAAGCGTGGCCGCTAAAGTGAAAGCTGCTGCCTTTAAAATAAATCATTAAATAGGCGCTGCCGCTAAACTGAAAGCGGACCGTGCCGTAAATAAAATAATTGAATAAGTGCAGCCGCTATAGTTAAAGCGGACCATGTAGTAATTTAAATCAATACAGTAGTAAGCATGCAGCGTGCTGTGATGTCATGGGTGGAATAGGGGAAGAGCATTAAGGAAAATAGTGTTCACCAACTTATATTGCAGACCATGTAACAACACCAGTAAAAGGTCCAGTTCTCATGGGCGGTAACAAATGGAGACAAGGCGGTATCAAGGAGGGACTAACAAGCCTCATAATGAATTGGAAGCCAGCATTTACAAAGGACAATGACACAAGCCAATTAAAAATATGGGCGAAGAGTGAACGGGGCTTGAAAGCCATACTAGTATAGTATAGCATAGTATAGTATAGTATAGTATAGTAGTACGGTGTGTGGATTGACTGGTCTCTCCTTTCAGACCTCTCTCTCAGATGACAGGTGTGCATAGTAGTGTGTCGGCAGGGACAGCTCTCTCCGGTCACACTTCGCTCTCTGATGATGGGTGTGCATAGTAGGGTGTGTGGATGGACTGACCTCTCCTTTCAGACCTCTCTCTCAGATGGCGGGTGTGCGTAGTAGGGTGTGTGGATGGACTGGCCTCTCCTTTCAGATCTCTCTCTCCCTCTCAGATGACAGGTGTGCATAGTAGGGTTATGGGGAGTGGCAGACCTCTCTTGTCAGACCTCTTTCTCAGATGATGAGTGTGCGTAGTGGGGTGTGTGTGGGAAGAGCCTTAACTCTACTCACAACTCTTCCCAAACCAATCAGCGTAAACAGTAGACTCTGATAAACACTAACTCCAGTAAGATTCCTTCCTACAGTAACAAGTGTGCATACCAGAGTGTATTCAAAGACCACCTACTCCTTCCTACTTTTAAGCAGCGGCTGCTGCAGGTAAGAGCGGTGAGGTGGTGTGGCCAGGTGAGGGGGGATTTCAAGAGACGACCACGAGGGGAAATTAAATAAATAATTAATTTTCCCTCCAAGTCGTCTCCAGAAATCCCTCATCACCTGGCCACACCGCCCCACTGCTCTTACCTGCAGCAGCCGCGGCTGCTACTTTTCATGATCCCACAAGAGTCTAGCGAGATCTTAACTTTTTTTTTAATAAGAAATAATCTTCTACTCATCATAATGCCTATCTATTACACACTTCCTCTCAAAAACAAGCACTAAAATATGCATTTCTACTAGTAGAGTGTATCGAGAACTCATCTACTCCTTTTTACTATTCACAATCCCGCGAGGGTCCCGCAAGATAGAAAAAATTAGTTAACAACAATATACATTTATTTTCTTCAAAGTAGTTATCCCTTAGACACCTCCTCTCTAAATCTACTAGGACAGCATAGTTTTATGCTAACCCCTTTTGTAGTTTTTTTTTAACTTAATTTCCACAACACCTCCAATTTTTCACAGTAAACAGCAACCGTGGCCATTTCATTTCTAAAATTCCAACAGCCAGCAAATCAGAGCGCTCGCTCTCACGGGACCTGCGGGGGCCTCTCCCTCCTGCAAGAGTATGAAGTCTCACTGTAAAAAATGGGTCCCTCCACCAATCACAGGGCTCTATTTTTGATTTTGCGCTCTTGTGGGACATTCACCAGACTCTCATGAGCACAACTGCCAAAATATATAATTATTTGTTACCCTTGAAATGTCCAAAACTATTAAACGGATTTACATCAAGCCACAAAAAGCACAATCTGCGGACCAAGATCTGGCTATCTGCCGCATTTAGTGTTATTCCGTTCAGCAGTTTTTGCTATAACCTGGGGAAAGTCGGAAAACGCGAGGGGGAAAGGAGTCCTCACCCACCTGAGTCCTGCTAGGTGCTGCTGGCGCTCTACGGCGGTCCCTCGGCCTGCGTTGCCGCCACCGCATCGCCCCGGCGTGGGCAGAACTACATTTCCCAGGCGCCCTAGCGCCCCACACACGCAATCCAAGCGCCCGGAAGCGCTTAAAAGAACGTCGCTCCTCTGGTGGAGCGGGAAAGTCGGAAAACGCGAGGGGGAAAGGAATCCTCACCCACCTGAGTCCTGCTAGGTGCTGCTGGCGCTCTACGGCGGTCCCTCGGCCTGCGTTGCCGCCACCGCATCGCCCCGGCGTGGGCAGAACTACATTTCCCAGGCGCCCTAGCGCCCCACACACGCAATCCAAGCGCCCGGAAGCGCTTAAAAGAACGTCGCTCCTTCCGCGTCGCGGGACGCGCGCGGGCAGGCGCCGGACGAAGCCCGGACAAAGGGCGGGCCCTCTGTGGCCCTCAGAGGACCGATTGAGGCCGGGACGGGCCACCTCACTAACGTGTAAGACTGTACAAGACTATATTATTAATTACACGGTGGGGGTAATCTGCCCTATTTACGGTATATTGGTTCTGTAGCATTGGTTTTAGCTTGTTCATATCTGGTTCATATTTGGCTATCAGGCATCATTATATGTGTTGGTGTTGCCACATTGTGGAAAAGTTTAATTAAGTTTAATCTAAGTTTTAGGTTTTCCCAGGGGTATGTCAAACATGGCTAAAGCTGTAGCAGCCAGCAAATCCACGACTACGGCAACGTAAGATAACTACTTAGTTAAAGTTGTCACCAAAATCAACAGTGATAGGCGCAAATCTTTAGGCCAGGGATCAAACTTAACGACTACTAGCCCTTTGTTAAATAACACAGTCACTTTATCCTCTTCTCCATCTCATGCCACGAATTGTTTAAATGAGAATAATGATTTATTAACCCTGGATGATCATTTTCCTAGTGAACAAGAATCACTTGAAGTCAATAGAGATTTAGTAACTGATGTTAATGAGACCGTAGAAGACTCTCCGGACCGGCCAACCCAGAGAGTGCTAAGATCCCGCAAACGGACTCATCTGAAACAGGGTTGCCTACGAAGTACTCATAAAAAGACGGGTCCTGCTCCAATAACTCAGGTTACCAAGGAACTAGCCACCCCTAACAACCCTATGGCCAAGTTAGATTCTCATCAACTTGATTTGATTCCTTGTTAGGTCTTTTAGAGTCCAAAATTTTGAAAATTGTTGAACCCTTAGTTACCAAGATTGGCGAACTATCTGTTGAGATTGAAGGCCTACGTAATCTTTTGGCACGTAAGATTACTTCCTCTGGGAACATGACTAGAGCAGCAGAGGGTCCACCTGTTTCGGCTGATACCACTAGGCCCTCAAAGGATACCCTAAATAGTATAGTTCCATTGGTTGTCGAATCCACAGCAAATGAGAATAACACTTCACCTCCTGGAAGTTGCTTAAATAGTAATAACGCAACGGCAAGTACTTATTCAGGAGGAGCAAAACCAGATCTCCCCCCTGACTGTGCCCCATTTGTTGTAGTGTTGACAAATGTTCCCCCCTTGAAGGACGTCGCCCAGAACTCTTTCTCTGAAACCCATGAATCCCTTAAAAATAAATCAGTATCGTGGCTAAATAAGAATTATGGTTTCCCATCACATTTATCCCATCTGATTTTAACCACGAGAAGAGTTTCCTGGGTTGGGCGCTCGCGTAAGACTATAAAGGGGGATTGTGTAGTAATAAACTTTAGAAATCCCCACATAGTGCATAATATCTTATCAAAAGCTACTCTGCTCCCCCACACTGACGAGGGTATTACCCTTCACTCATTGGGTTACTTTTATAAACAACAGATAAATTTACCCCGCAGTGTTCCATGGGAGGTCAGAGCAAGTTACCCTGAAAGCCAGTTTCCTCAAGGTTTTGTCATCTCAAATCGTTTTCAGGCTCTGAGTAACTTAGATTCCAATGATTGACTGCACTCTGTTGGGGCTACCTCAAGACCTATTATGGAAAGTTTATCCTCTATAGAGGGAGAGGACACGGTTCCCAGTGGTTCTGTGCCAGTTACAAGTAGAGAGGGCACTCAAAATGTTACGCCCGTATTGGGGACTGTCATTGATGAAAGAGTGGATGCTAATGTCAGTGCCCCGCGAATGCCTCTAGGCACAAGTGTCCTTAGCTGGAATATAGCTGGCCTAAACAACAAAACTCATGACCCTACTTGGAGGGACAGTCTATTAGGCCACAAAATTATTGGCCTACAAGAAACTTGGGACACTGAAAATACCTTTTTGCTGGATGGGTTTTCTGCTTTTTGGTCACCAGCGGTGGCCTCCAGTAGGGGGAGGGCTAAATCCGGACTTTTAACCCTTATCGCATTGACCATTGATGGTAAATACAGTAAAGTGGAGACAGGCTCGCCTCACTGTTTAGCAGTAGAAATCCACTCCAACTCAAATGGGATCTGGGTCATTGTAAATTTTTATAATTCATTTATTCAGAATATGCCAAATGAACATTTACTCAGTCTATTTGATTTTTTACAAATGTATAATGAATCTTGTAAAAATCCTTATTCGGTTGTTGTGCTTGGTGATTTTAATGTTCATCCCTGTTTTAAAAATTGTTTTATATGGGACAGTTTGGGTCCACATAATCAAGGTAACCTACACTTTGAACACACACCACAGGGGATATTTTTAGACGAGCTTCTTGTTGGGAATCATTTGGCCTATCCCGTCAATGACATTAATGACATCCTGACCTATAAAGGAAGTGGCACAGGATCCACTATTGACCACATCTTTGTTACATCTAACTTAGCTGGAAATGTAAGTCAATATACGGTTAAATGGTCTGTTCATAGTGACCACAATCCCGTCCAGTTAATTCTCACTGATGATCTCAAAAAAAGAAAATCTGATAATTCTACTGTCAGTATACTGGACATAAGGCCAACTGATCAAACTCGACGCCTGAAATGGTGTCAGTTGGTCCCAGAGGATTTTATTAAAAACCTGTGGGACACGGTTGGGGATGAAATACTTTTGTGTTCACAAGACGGGATTTGTAGTGATGCAGTTCTGACAGCCTATGATAAAATTTGCTGTCAGGTAAATAGTGATCTCAAAAAAGTATGCAAGGACAAACCCAAAATTGGGGAGAAATGGTTTGATCACAGCTGCTCATCTTCCCAACGGAAGCTTATGTCAGCTCTTAAAGCGGTTCCACCTGACAGAGCAGAAATTGCCATTTGTAGGAAGGCCTATAAAATGGCTCAGAAAAAACGTAAAAATGAAATTAGGGATGAGGCATGGAATGAACTCCTGTCCATTGATGTCATCAAAAATAGTGCGAAATTTTGGTCTATTGTAAACAAGCCTTTTTTTAACGGTAAAACCAATACCGAGCTTGAATGTGGTATCCAAGAGGACGATTGGTATACTCATTTTAAACAGGTGTATGATGGAGATGGTTCGAGGGCGGGGCCCTTATTTAACTCTGACAGTTATACTTTGACCTTTACAGAATTAGAGGTGACAAATGCTATTTTGCAAATGACAAGTAATAAGGCGCCGGGACCTGATGGAGTCCCGGCTGATCTTTTTAAATCAGATATAAAACTCTGGTCCAAAATCCTTTTTAATGTTTTTACAAATGCTTGTCAACAGGGCCTCCCATCAACGTGGGCGAAATCGGTCATCGTTCCTATTTTTAAAAAGGGGGATAGAGGCGACCCGAGCTGTTATCGACCAATTTCCCTCATAGACTCCTCAGTGAAAGTTTTGGGGAGGGTGGTCCTCGCCCAACTAAACGGTTGGCTAGAGGAATCTGGAAAACTCTCTATGGTCCAGTATGGATTTAGGAAAGGGATGGGTACCATAGACCAATGTTTAAATCTACAACTCTTAATTGGTAAATACACGGTGGCCAAGAAAGGAACCTTGCTGATCGCCTTCATGGACTTGTCTTCGGCCTTTGACCGTGTAAATAGATCAAAACTATGGCCCTTGCTCCTTGCACTTGGTGTAGACAAAGATATCGTCCACTTTTTAGCGGACCTACATAGAGAGTTAATTGCTACAGTTCGCTACGATCAAAAGGGTAATTGCACAAAAGATATACCCATATCTTATGGGGTTAGGCAGGGGTGCATTTTGGCACCTCTCCTTTTTACACTGTATATAAATGACTTAGACAATACCCTTATCGCCTCATGTAAAGATATCCCCCGTGCAGGGAAATATTCAGTCCCTGCTCTTCTATATGCTGACGATGCCGCCCTAATCGCTAGAACGGGAGTGGGCCTCCAGCTATTGTTAAATTCATTTGCCGATTTTATGAAGGCTCTGGACTTATCTGTTAATTTTGCCAAATCACATGTCATGGTCATTGGCCCTAAATCCGCTAAATCTAAAACCTTTTTATGTGGGGGTCATCAATTATCCAGGGTCTCTTCTTTTCCTTATTTGGGTGTTCTTTTTGATGATCGAGATTCCGGGGTAACCCAAATAATGGCTAAAAAGATTGTGTTTTCAAGAGCAACAGTAGGTGTTCTGGGCTTTGCCAGAAAACTGGGTGCTAGACCAATGAAGGCCCTTATCCAGGTGTACAAAGCTAAGTGTCTCTCCATAGCCTTGTACGGAGCTGAGGTCTGGGGCATTAACAACGCCAAAAGCATTCAGACTGTTGAGGATAGATTTTTAAAAAACCTCCTCTCAGTCCCGATCTCAACCGCCAACTATATTGTCCATCAGGAACTTGGTATCGGTTTTCTTGAAGACAGTATTGCTCTGGCCCCGATGCTTAAATGGATCAGCATTTGGCTTAACCCGGACTTACACCTGAATCACACTATTTTGAGAGACTGTCTTTTGCTTGATCATGGTTTGCACATACCCTGGTTGAAATATATTCGGAACCTGGCCAAAAAGCTTGGTAGACCAGAGCTGTTTCTTTTTCCCGAGACCCTGGTAAAAGGTGACATTAATTGGTGCAAAGAAACTCATATGTACATATCTACCTCGGCAAGGGAAGAGAAGGAGCTGGTTAAGGGCTCCGTTAGGACCCATCAGCTCTGCAAAACAACACCTTTTATGGAACCTTATCTTGGATATGTAACAAATGTAAATCACCGTTTTCTTTTAACCAGATTTAGATTGAATCAACTACACCTATTGATTGGAGCTAAGAAAGACTGGAAAAGGGCGTTGGACCCTGGCCCTTGTTCCTGTGATAACTTCTCCCCCCAGGATATAATACACCTTTTTTTCTTCTGTGAGCACTTTATTGACATTAGGAAACGTTTTTTAATCCCAATATTAAGAGATAAAGGCTTTGTTCAAGTGAGACCTGCTTTCTTGTACTTACAGCTTTTAAACAATGTTTGGGAAACTTTCAATATTGCAAGTTTTTTAACTGTGGTAATTCGTACCTTGAAGAAATGAACTGTACCCTTTTAATGTTTTTAATTGGACACGTCACCTTGTTAAAACAATTGGTGTAATTGTGTTTCTTTTTAAGCTTGGTAATTCCCTAAAAATGAAATTTTTGTTTTTAACATGTATTTATTGTAGTATGCTTTTATGGTTTGCACTTAAACCGAATAAAGACTTTATGACTGACTGGCTATAACCTGCCTTAAAGAAGTCTATGGAAAATGCATGGGGATTTTATGTTATGATTTTATGTTGTGGGACCCCCCATTTTTTCTTGGCCCCCCTCCTTTGACGGATCACCCTGAAACTTTCCAGGATGGAGCTAAGGTTAGTGATCTTTTTGGGAGAAAGTTTTGGGAAGATTCATCAAATGGGGCCAAAGTTGTTAGCAAACCATAAAACGCTCCGTCTATGGAAAAACAAACCTAGCCCTAGTGACGACTGTCACTAGCTGATACGTTCTGACCCTGTCAACTCAAATTAAAGGACATTAAAGGATCCTTAAAAAGACAATACAATACAAAGTCTTTATTAACAAGCATTATTACTGTCAATGTTTTTTGTTGTATGATATATGAAAACTGTGTGCTTAAGCCTTTCATCGCTAGAGTTTCTATGGAAACAGTCTGTCGAATAGGTGCATTTGTCCTGCTTTTCATGTACTGCTGATCTTAGTTTGTTCGGATTATGCACACTTACAGAACTGCCACTGCCTACTCCGTTTTACAATTTTTTATTACTAGTGTATACCACTTTCAGTTTTTTTTAAGGTTCCATTTGTTTTGCCTGAGTAAAAAGTGATTTAAAGTGTCATGAGAAGTACTGTACAGGAAAATCACCATGCAATAGTTCGAAATCATAAAACTGTTGCCTTATAAAAATGCTCGTGAGCGGTTGTGAAAGGTGTTTTTAATAGTGTCAAATGTTGTCGGTTAAGGGTGTTTGAACTCAAGGTTGCAGGATTAAGTGCCGATACTCTAAATAGAGTTTGAGAGAACGATTTGTGGGTGGAAAATATTCAACCTCGCTGGAATTATGTGACTCTGTGACCGCAAACTTATTCATATAACTTGCATTTCACACCCTCCCCTAATAAACCTCCATCTACTGCATAATTTACTGATTAAAAATGCTTCTACCTAAAACAAATCGAAACTCACTTAGATAACACATGCGGTGCTGCACAGTGACAGACAGTTTGCGAAGGTTAGACCATCACTATTCAGTTGCTGATTTCTGTAACCATGTGCTAAACCTATACTAATGAGAAGAAACTTTTGGCCATACAACATTACGTAGTGTTAAAATGACCATTTACATGTACACAAAGGAGCGTATTTACAAGACCCTTGCGTCACCAGTAGGCCACGTTTTCCCATATTAAAAGTGACACACCGAGTGGAACATGGTGGACGCGTCTCTATAGAGCTCCGCTGTTCGCTCCCTTCCAGGGCCAATATCTGCAACGATCCTGGTCCCCAATCCCGTTCCTGTGAGCGACTTCCTAACGGGAATGCAGTGATCCCCCAGCAGCTACTAGACGGCGACAAGGGGCCT
Source organism: Triturus cristatus (assembly GCF_964204655.1). Lineage (NCBI taxonomy): Eukaryota > Metazoa > Chordata > Amphibia > Caudata > Salamandridae > Triturus > Triturus cristatus. The sequence goes on along the minus strand of NC_140590.1, from coordinate 295,665,089 downwards.
GCTTCAGCCGCCACAGGTCCGGACCGCGCTCGCACTGGTGGGCGGTTTTGGCCGGGCCGAGGCGGCTGCGCATCAACGGCAGGGCGCCGCGGTGGGCACCGCCCCATCCAAGAGCCCCCGCGAGGTCTGTGATCAGGACCTGGTCCCCAGAGGCGGCAGACGGTGGGTCCACAGGCCGGTGCCGCATTTCCCGGATGCTCACATCGTGGCGCCCCTCCCTCGGCGGCGCCAGCATTGGACTCCGCTTCGGCCTAGGCTTTGCTGAAGGGGCCTAGACGGACATCAACAGTGCGGTGAGCTGGGAAAGGGGCACACACTGGGGTTGGTCTCATCGTGGCACACAGTGCACACATCGCCGGTGGCCCACGCGCCGAGATCCCGTATACCGGAGCGGGGGCCCAGCAAGTCGGGGGTGGGACCCCATCGCCTAGCTGCACCCCCCCCCCCCCCGGGCAGACGGCTAACAAAGGAAGCGGCATCCATCGCCCTATCATTGGAGTCCTTGGGGGCTCTCGGAGGGGCATCCTGCTGGACACAACTGGGCTTGGGGGCCCGGGCCGGGGACGCGGCCACAGCGCCCTGCTAGGCCCGGCGGTGGGTGGTGCATCCCATCACCCCTCCCTGTATTCACTACTGGCTGAGGCGCAGGTGCTCCGGAGCGAGCCCCCAGAGAGGGGCCCCATATCATCATGGGCAAGGGCAATCCAGGTACGGCGGCACCCAAACAACCCACCATGGACCATTATACTACGGTGACCCCGACGAGTAAGGGAGCTGCAGAGAGCGTCTCCTCGGACACAGCAACACTCCTAGAGGCCATCAATCAATCGAGAACCACCCTAGAGGCCCTGATAGGGGCGGTGGGGTCCGAAGTGTCGTTCCTTCGCCAGGACCTTCGGAAGGCAGTCGATCGAATCACTGAGGCCGAGGCGCGGGTCTCTACGGTGGAGGATACCGTCTCCGCCCTCCAGAAGAAGGTAGATAAGCTGGCCATGGTGTTCAAAGAGTTGGCGGCGAGAGCCGAAGATGCAGAAGGGCGGGCCCGCCGCAATACCATCCGTCTGGTGGGTTTTCCGGAGGGTTGAGAGGGAACCTCGATGGGCGGCTTCCTCACAGACTGGCTCAAGACGCTGCTACCCCCTGAGGACCTCTCCTCCTGCTTCATGATCGAGAGAGCTCATCGTGCCCTGACTAAGAAGCCACCGCCCGGGGAACGCCCATGGCCAGTAATTGCTCGCCTCCTTAACTACGCTGATCGTGATGCCATCCTTCGCTTTGCCAGGACACACAAGGACAGAATGGTTTTTGAGACCCACCCCATCATGGCCTTCCCAGATTACACGCAGACTGTCCAGCAGCGGCGTCAATCCTTTGTGGCGGCGGCTGCGCGACCTGAACCTCTCCTATGCGCTCATGTTCCCGGCCCGCCTGAAGGTCATCCACAATTCGAAAACACACTTCATCGATACCCCTGAGGAGGTATTTGCGTGGAGCGATGAGCGACGCCACCTCAAGTCACACTCTTCACCCCCCTTCGACTCCGACTCTTCCCAGGGCTCGCACCGGAACGGTCGTCAGGATGGAGACGCGACACTTCGACGACATCGATCCCGTTCCAACTGGCGCTCCCAGAATAGGAAAGATGCTGCGGACTAAGGCGACCCTGGTGCAGGGACACTCTTGGATATGTCGACCCTGACTCATTTCTCATTTGACTGAGGGGTTCGCAGGCTGCGGACATATGTTGGGGTATTTTGCTCTGGTGAATTGGGGGCCTCTGCTATTCCCTGGAAAGGGCGAGACCTTACACGCCTTCCCTCTTTTGAGTTCTTATGGGTGATGTTGGGAGGGGGGATCCATTGGGGGTTCCGCCAGGGCCTTCACGTTTGGGGGCCAAGACGAGATTCCTCTGCGACAGGCACTCCAAGTTTACGGATGTATGGGGATTCGGGGGTGGCGGGTGGGGCTGGGGGGGCGTTTGGTTGGTTGTTTGTTTTCTACTTGTTTGACACACTGCACACACCATCCCATGTCCACATCGTACTGCACACTACACCTTAAAACCCGGTCATGGCACCCACAGTGGGTGACAACCCTCTGGGAGACCTCAGCATTCTCTCCTGGAATGTACGGGGCCTCCTGAATAAGATCAAACGGGGGCGGTACTGCAACTGGCAATTCGATACACAGCTGATGTCTTGCTACTGAAATAAACTCATATGCTAGGCAACAAGGCCCCATGTCTCTCTCGCCCGGCATCTCCAGGGGGGCACGCGGTACCGCCATACTGATACATTGTAGAGTCCCATTTCAAGTTACTCCGCATTGGTCTGACCCCTTCGAAGCTTCACGGTCATTACTGGTACTCTAGCTGGGGAACGGATCTCGTTCGGAAGCATATACGCCCCACCTCCTCTAGGCCAGACGTTTATCGGCAGACTGACGCAGCTCTGGGGGGATCTCCCTGACGGTCTGTCTAGCCTGGGTGGGGACTGGAATGACGTAATGACTCCCTCGGATAGATGGCGCGCACAACCTCCGGTCACTCCTCCTCCTAGGTCCAAACTCAATATCTTGACACATACATTGGGTTGGGTAGACACTTGGCGGGCCTTCCATCCCTCTGAGGCTGGGTTCACTTATGCATCGTCCGTACATCCCACCCTTTCACGCTTGGATTACCTTTTCCTTCCATGTAGCTATGTCCATAGGGTGTCCCATACCTCTATTCTACCACGCAGCTTATCTGAGCACTCACCAATCCAGCTCAAACTCTGCCTGCAGACCGGCCGTGCCCCATACCGTTGGCGTATGTCTCCATGGCTACTTAGGGATACCGGGTATCAGGAGATGCTCCAGCGGGCCACGGCAGATTACTTCACCTTTAACACCGAGTCTACTCAATCCCCGATAATCATGTGGGAAGCCTTTAAACCTACTATTCGGGGGGCCGATATCAGTTATCGTACCGGTCAAAAGCGGCGCCATATGGCACAGGTCCATGACCTGGAGGATAGACAGCTGGCCCTTCAAACTGCGTTAGTGGAAGGCTCCGACGATAGTGCTCGCCGCAACTTGCTCCATGTCCAGCAGCAGCTACGCCAGCTGCTTACGGACAACGCCAAAGAGGCCTGGCTGGCGACGCAATATAGGATCTAACAGAGGAGTGATAGCCAGATGCTCCACAGACTATGCCAGGCTCGGGCCGCCCTGACTCAGGTCCCCCTCCTGAGATCTCCTGCGGACGACCTGTGCACCTCCTGGGGGCGGTGGTATGGGCTTTCTCCGAGTTTTACGCAGACCTATACAGCGACCGCGAGGGTCTTGCTGAATCGCTTATAGACGGCTTTTTATTAGATATTCCCCCCAGGCGCCTCTTGATAAGCCCATCTCTCTAGAGGAGCTGCAGGCGGCCCTCGCTGCTACACACCCGGGCCCTGCACCGGGACCAAACGGGTTCCCCTGTGATTTTTTGTGTCCTCGTATAGGGACCCTCGGCCCCCACCTCCTCAGCGCGTTGCACCACACATCAGAACAGGAGATCTTGCCCCCAGACTGGCGCCACACTGAAATAGTCGTTTTCCTTAAGCCGGGTCGTCCCCGGGCACATTTCGCCCCATTTCCTTACTAAACTTTGAGCCAAAATTACTGGGAAAGCTGTTGGCGGATCGCCTCTGCACCTGCATTCTTGATCTCGTACACCCAGATCAATCTGGCTTTATGCCACACCGTTCTACCAGACATAACATCAGGCGCGTGCACACTGCTGTAGCTGAGGCTCACAGTCTAGGACGCCCTGCGGCAGTCCTGCTCACTGACATCGACAAGACGTTCGACTCCCTCAGTTGGACCTACCTTTTTAAACTTTTAGAAGCGGTTAACCTAGGGCCTCGGTTCCGCTCCTATGTAAAGTTATTATACACAGATCTTACGGCCTCAATTCGCGTGGCCGGCTACCATTCCGCTCCCTTCCCCATCTGCCGAGGGACTAGGCAGGGTTGCCCCCTCTCCCCGCTCCTCTTCGCCTTAGCTATAGAGCCCTTGGCTTCGTGGGTGCGCCTTGATGCGATTTATCGGGGACTGGAATGGTCGCCTGCATGCGCAGACAGGATAGCACTGTATGCTGACGACGCGCTGTTCTTCTTTTCCGATCCTTGGGTTACTGGGCCGAGGGTGCTTGAGATTCTGCGGGTATTCGGCGACACAACCGGCCTCCATGCCAACCCGTCCAAATCGGTTCTCTTCCCTATCTGTGGCGTAAAGGGGAATTAAACCTGGGCCGCACAGCTAGTTATTGCGGACAAGGGGTTTAAATGCCTTGGTGTCCATATAACCAGATGTCCCACCGCAGCGTGGTCGCGCAACATGGCCCCCCTGCTCGCTGCGGTACATGAGGAGACGACGGTATGGTCCCACCTCCCCTTATCATTATACGGTAGGTCTGCTATTTTTAAAATGGTGTCCTTACCAAACTTGCTTTATAGGCTGCAGAATTACCCATATCCTATCCCCCGTCGTGGTTCCTTCAAATCAACGCGCTTCTCAACAGATTCCTCTGGGGGGAGGGGCGATAAGGTTGGCCCTGGTGACCTGTATCCAGTCCACTTATTGAGGCGGGATTGCGGCAGCTGACGTTCGGGCGTATTATTGGGCGTCGCAGCTCCTAATAATCAACGACTGGTGGGACAATCCCCAAACTGATCCGGCCTATGCTGTGGAACGGCTCTCCGTGGCAGAATACCCACTGCTTGGTCTTCTATACAGTAACTCGCCCTTAGAAGCCCTTACACCGGCCTGCCGTACTGTACTTCAGGTCTGGCGACGGGTGTCCCGGAGCATGGGTTGGTGGGGCATGTTGACGGGCATGGCTCCCCTTTGGCAGGGCACGCACCTCCAGCCCGTCTCCACTCTAACCGGATTTCATAGGTGGGATATTATAGGAATTTCTACACTGGGAGACGTGATGCGTGGGCCCACACTCAAATATTTTCAGAGGCTGCAGGAGGAGTTTGACCTTCATAAATCTCAGTTTCATAAGTATCTTCAGCTCCGCCATGCCCTGTCGCCCCTGATAAAGCACCTTAAGTCCCTGCTCGAATTCCACCCACTGGAGGGTAGACTATTACTGGGGGATCTAGGAGGACACAAAATTCGTCAAATCTATCAAACTTTGACTACACACTCCAAGACGAACATACATAAGACTAGGGCGGCGTGGGAGGCAGATTTACCGGCCCTGACAGACAACGATTGGACAGAGGCCCTTGCCAGCCCTAGATATGCTGCTGTCTCCTCTCGGTACAGGCTGATTCCGTTTAAATACATACACAGAATATATTACACTCGCCTTCGCCTGTGGAAGAAGGGAGCTATTCGGTCCCCTATATGCCTTCGCTGCAACTCTGAGGATGGGTCGTTTCTCTACACCATCTGGGGATATGGCGCACTACAACAGTTTTGCTCAGGTGTGTTGTCCTGTCTGAGCCGGGTGTTAGGTTGGGACATCCCGGCAGACCCTAGACTTACACTTCTTCACGGCACAGAAGACATCGGGGGAAATAGCTATAAGCGACATCTTCTGTTCCTAGGCCTCATATTGGCCAAGTGCGACATTGCGCAGCATTGGAAATCTCCCTTCCCACCTGTGGTGGCGGCATGGAAAACGGCCTTAGACAAATGTATGTCGGCCGAGGTGGCGGTATTTTCAGGCACGGGGGTGCCCACAGAAACATGGGAAAATTTGGACTAGGTGGGCAAAATACAGGGGTATCGACCTGTCCTTCCTTGTACAGCCTGCTAACCCTGACCCTATTGAGCGGCTGGTTGTCAGTGACTCCCCAGTCTAAAGTTTTTCTTGGTTGCAGCTGTGGACTTCTTTCTTGTGATAATATTCGTCTATATTGTTCTTCTTGGGAAATGTGGTGCGGGGTGTGGGGTGGGTTGTTGGACCGAATGCGTTACAGATCTTCTGGTGAGACCCTCTCCAGTATCTTTTGTCCTCGCATTTTGTTATTTGCCTCTCTGATGCATATTGGGGTTTGCCCACTGGAGGTTGTAAACTCAATAAAATTTGTTGTTAAAAAAAAAGTGACACACCGGCGGCGCAAGGGGCTTCTAAATAAGACCCAAAATGTCCACAGTATTTTCCTTTTCATGCCATATAATTTAGTTATATCACTATCAAAGGAGAGAGAGAGAACTAGGTAGCTATTCCGTATCCCCGGGGTTTATATGTGAGATCAAAAAGGACTAGCCTATAGCCTATTTGTGAATTTACATAGACTCAAGACTGTAAGGCAGGGTACAAACCATTTTGTTTGTTCGTGAAGCCCTCACCCACCAACCTAGATGGTGGTATGTGTACAGTCGTAGGACAGTCTAGTGGTCCGAGGGGCGGAGTAGAGGGGTGGAGAGTAAAGGGAGGAGCTAGACGGGACGGCGGGCAGTTAGAAAGAGATCGAGTAAGAGAGAAGACGTGATAATAAAGATCCTGTGCATAGACCACGGTGTCTGTCGTTATTTGGCCTGGTAGACACAACAGCTGGCGACGAGGGTGGGATGCATGTGATGCTCCCCTGAACCCGGAGAAGACCGTGGTCTGCACCCTGGCCGAGGCGCAAGCGGAGACGCCTGAAAGCGGCCCTTCCGGAACGCGACCGGAACCTGTGCGGGATCAAAGGCCCTGTGAAAGCGGGACGACAGCGAGAGCCCAGCCCCGAGCCTGACCCTTGCTGCGTGTGTCAGAGAGCAGCGCTGACCGGAGAGAAGAAAATCCGCCATCCGAAGGTGAGCCCAGCGTGAAGCCGGAGCCTCGTGTGTGTGCAGACAAGAGAGTGACAGCAACTGCGCGCGTGCTCACCTGGAAGGAGGAAGGCCCAGGGAGCGAGTGAATGAAGCTGCCAGCAGCGCTCTGCAGGGAAGGAATCCGGGGGATGAGTCAGCCTCGTGTCTAGCACCGCGTGTAGCATCAGCCCGGCGGCCATCTTTAAACCAGGCGGCCATCATAGGACAGAGCCCTGCAAACAGGTGGGCGGCCATCTTGGAGTCAGGCGCCAAACAAACCCAAGCAAAGGCAAGAAAGAAAAAAAGAAGCACGAGCGAGAGCAAGCGAACAAGAAGAGAAACGCAAGCACCAACAAGCTGTAGAGACCCCGCAAACTCGTACCACACAAGATGTCGAACCAAGGATCGCCTGCACGGCAAGAGGCGAAGCCCGTCGTGATGGGACTGTCTCACCTGCGTCCTCCAGAGCCTCTAGCGCTGGTGGTCGGGAGCAGCATGGGCCCCCGCTGGGAGGAGTGGATTGAAGACTTTGAAGACTACATCAAAGGCTCCAAAGAAACTGGTGATGAAGACCAAATAATCGCGCTTCGCAACCTAGCGGGAAAAGACATCAGCAAAATGATCAAGGAACTCCCGGCTGCGGACGCAGGGACATACGCCAAGGTACGGGAGGCCCTCGACAAGAAATTCCTGCATAAGAAGAATGTGGACTACGAAAGGTATGTGTTCCAGCGGGCGCGCCAAGAAAAAGATGAGAGGATGAATACCTACATAACACGACTGCGCAGACTAGCGCGACATTGTAATTTTGAAGCGTTCTCGACGGATGATGCCATACGACTGCGCGTCATTGATGGCTGCCTGTCCGAGACCCTTCGGAGGAAGTTATTGAAGAAAAGTCACACCCTCGACGAGATCGAAGAAATGACGAGGGTGCATGATCAAGTTGAGGAACAGGCCAAGACCATCGAAGCAGGGAGTACAGAACGCAGAGAACAGATATGCCAGGTGCGAACCAGCCGGCCCCGCCGAGGGTCCCGAGAGCACAGACGTCACACCCGGCCGCCGTCGCGCCGCCGCCACTCGGGACGTCGACGGCCAGACTCAGGGAGGAGAAGCAAGCGCCATGACCCCGTGCGAAAGACACCAGCCCGAAGATGCTATAGATGCGGGTATGATTTCCCACACACCGGAGCATGTCCAGCCATGGGACAGCAATGTCGCAAGTGTGGCCGAAGCAACCACTTTGAGGCCATTTGCGGAGAGTATCGCCGCGAGAAGGAAAAGGACAGACCCGAGCCGTCGCGAGGCGACTCCCACCGGCACCACGCACGAGCGGTGCGTGATCGCCCGAGGTCGTCGTCAAGGTCGTCACAGTCCAGCGGGGAGTCGAGGACGTCGCGGACATCGCGATTGTCGAGGAAGTCGCCGTCGCGGGACTCCAGATCGACATCCGAGGAACGAGACTACTCTGTGGAGTATGCAAACATGATCGCTGACCCAGATCAGCTCAAGAAATATCCCCGACTGGACATTAGTGTCGGTGAACACAACACAAAGTTCGTAATGGACAGTGGGGCGTCACTAAACTACCTCCCAGTGACTGAATACAATAAGATGAAACCCCGTCCGCGACTGAGCCCCGCGCACGTCCGTGTCTACACCTGGATGTCCAGGAAGCCACTTCCGTGCCTCGGGAAGTTCTCAACCACACTACGACACAAAACAACATCTGTCCCTGCCGTGATACACGTCATAGAAGGACCGGAGGCCGACTGCCTCCTTAGTCTGCCGACGGCCGAACGTCTCCGGCTAGTGGAAGTCCTATACCGCTTCAGCAATGACAGTGATATTGTCCACAAGTTCCCGAAGCTGTTCCTGGGGCTGGGGAAAATGAACAGAAACCAGATTCGTCTTCACATCAATGAACAGGTTCGGCCAGTCGCCCAGCACCCCCGGAAGGTGCCATTCCATCTTCAGCAGGCCGTGGAGGATGAACTGCAAGACCTCCTGCAAGCTGACATCATTGAACGCACGGAGGGTCCCACGCAATGGGTGTCGCCCGTAGTGATCGTCCCAAAGAAAGGGACCCCGGGGAAGGTACGGCTGTGTGTGGACATGCGGATGCCCAATACCGCTATCGAAAGAGAGCGTCACCCAGGCCCACACTTAAGTGACATGATTGCCGCGCTGAATGGTGCTCGAGTATTCTCCAAGTTGGACCTCAATAAAGGGTACCACCAGCTGGAACTCCATGACAGCTCTCGGTATATTACAACCTTTGCGACGCACCTGGGGTTGTACAGATACAAGAGGTTGAGTTTCGGAATTTCCTCGGCCGCCGAAATATTCCAAGAAGCGATTCGGCAAACCATTCACCATATCCCCAACACACTGAACTACAGTGACGACATCTTAGTGTATGGGGCAACTGTCCAAGACCACGACACGGCCTTAGATCGAGTCTGTCACGCCCTCCTAGAGGCAAACCTAACACTCAACAAAGAGAAATGTGAACTACATCAATCGAAGCTGAAATTATTTGGGCACATCTTTTCAGGGGCTGGGATGAAGCCTGACCCGGACAAAGTGAGCACGCTAAACGACACCAAAAGCCCGCAGGATGTCAGCGATGTGAGATCCTTCCTGGGCATGGCGAGCTACTGCTCAAGGTACATAAAAGACTATGCCACACTAAGTCACCCACTCCGAACCTTGACCAAACAAGGGCAGAAATTTGAATGGACCTCTGAGTGCGAGCAAGCCTTCCAAGAGATTAAACAAGCGGTCGGAGCCGCCGAGAGCCTGGCCTATTTCAACCCCAGCCGCAAGACAGAAATCACAGTAGATGCCAGCCCGGTCGGTCTAGGTGCCATCCTAGCCCAATATGACGAGGACACTGATCAACGCCACATAGTGGCCCACGCCAGCCGGAGTCTCTCCGACACAGAAAAAGCATACTCACAACCGGAGAAGGAAAGCCTCGCGGTTGTATGGGCCTGTGAACACTTCCACGTGTTCATATATGGGAATCATTTCACCCTAGTGACGGATCACCAAGCGCTAGTCACCATCTTTGGCAATCCACGCTCTAAGATGCCTCCTCGCATTGAACGATGGGGACTTCGGTTGCAGGAGTACACTTACACCATTGTACACAAGCCAGGAAAGTCAGCCAACCCGGCTGACTACATGTCGCGGCACCCGGAGCCATCCCAATCCTCCAGACCGTCAGTTGCTGAGGAATATGTTCACTTTGTGGTGGACCAGGCGCGGCCACCGGCTGTTCCCCTGGATGTCATCCAACAAGCCACCTCGCAAGATGAGACATTACAGAGAGTGATTCGCAAGGTTCAGGCACACCGATGGCGGCATGACGATACCGAGGAAGGGAGTGATCCAGTGACGAGGCAAGAACTGCAAGCATTCAGGAACGTGAGTGAGAAGCTGTCTGTCACTTCAGAAGGTCTGCTACTGCGAGACCACCGCATCGTCATTCCCAGTCTACTGCGCCAAGGAGTCATCAACTTGGCGCATGAAAGCCACCGAGGAGTAGTTGCGACCAAGAGGGCCCTTCGTGAGCGTGTCTGGTTCCCCTCTCTCGACAGGATGGTAGAACTCACCCTGAAAGACTGTCCGCAGTGCCAGGTGGTGGGGCAGGGAGACCCTCCGGCCCCACTCCAGATGACGCCACTACCATCGGGTGTGTGGCGCGAGCTAGCCATGGACTTCTATGGCCCCATGCAATCGGGCAAGTATGTTCTGGTGGTGATTGATGAATACTCGCGTTTCCCCATTGCTCAGTTTGTGTCGTCTACCAGCGCAGCCGTGACCATTCCAGTGCTAGATGAAATCTTTGCAGCCTGGGGTGTGCCTACAGAACTGAAAACGGACAATGGCCCGCCTTTCAACAGTCAGGAGTTTGGGGAGTTCATGAGACTCATGGATATTCGACACCGGCGGATAACCCCGCTATGGCCACAAGCCAACGGTACGGTCGAGAGGTTCATGGCCACTCTCAAGAAAATGTTCCAACAGGCCACGCTAGACAAAAGAGATCTGCAAACAGCCCTCAACGATGTACTCCGGTCATACCGGACGACGCCCCATGCCACCACGGGCAAATGTCCTGCGACGCTCATGTTAGGACGTCCTGCTCGGACCAGGATACCTACCTGGGAAGGGGCCTTTCGACCAGTATCACCCAACCGTATACATCATGAAGTAAGGGTCGCAGACAGAGCCCGCAAAGACAGTATGAAAGCGTATGCTGATGGCCGGAGACGTGCACGGTCACTCTCACTTCGGAAAGGGGACTGTGTGATAGTCACGCAGGAGCAGAGCAGAAAGACTGACAGCAGGTTCAGGGCGGAACCCCTGACTGTCATCCGACAAAAGGGCACAATGCTGACTGCGGAATCAGACAACAGGCGCATCACCCGCAATGTGTCGCACTTTCATAAGTGTAGTCCTGCCCTACAGGAAGCCTTTGGGTCCCCAGCAGTGACACCGAGGACTGAGCAGATTGAGGAACGAGCCGAGGGTGTCACAAGCCCGGAAAGGGGAGAACGGGGCACTCCGAGAGAATGGGCAGGAAGTCGGTCTCTCAGACCCCGACAAACAATTCAACGGCCCAAAAGGTTAATTGAAGAGATGTAACACAGGGTTTCTTTGTTCTGTTAACAAAGGGGAGATGTACAGTCGTAGGACAGTCTAGTGGTCCGAGGGGCGGAGTAGAGGGGTGGAGAGTAAAGGGAGGAGCTAGACGGGACGGCGGGCAGTTAGAAAGAGATCGAGTAAGAGAGAAGACGTGATAATAAAGATCCTGTGCATAGACCACGGTGTCTGTCGTTATTTGGCCTGGTAGACACGACAGTATGCTTCATCATCGGGCCCACCCAGTGACACCGAGTGTGTCCCGGGTGTGCTACGACGCCTGGATACAGCGGAGCAGGTATGTATCTGAGTGTACAGTGTAGTGACGTGAAGGTGACGATTTAAAAGCTATGCAGGGATCCCAGTACCCGAGGGTAAATTATATTTTAATAACTGGGTCACTGCTAGCATTAAAAAAGGCTGTTGGATGTTATAGGAATGTTAATTAGGGTTTCCTACATCCAGGTGTGGTCTACATGTTTCAGGCAGGCCTTTATGGTTAAAACTGGCTTTCCTCAGGACCAAAGTGTGTAGGTGCAAATTACTTAGATTTAAGTGATTATGTAATTTTAATAAATGTGTAGCACTCGCTAAGGTGCTTTACATGTGAGAGGGGGATTCCCTCTTAGAGCATTACTGGACACACAACAAGTATGACAGGACACACATACAGGGGAGAGTCTCAGTATGGTTACATATTCACAAGACAGATTGATTGCCGATATCTATTGTGCTGTGTAGACGATAAATAAGCGGCAAATGGTGTAGCCATATTGGTGGTATGGCTAAGGTGAGAGTTATCATATGTACACCAAGTTTTGTGGTGGGCTAAGCATCGTAAGCGCATCAACACACAAATAAACGGTGGAAAGTGCATGAAAGGAAGATTATCCTCACGATGGCTTGTTTCCAATATGCCCCATGGAGTAGTCCGGCAGAGGAATGGACCCTGGGAAGATAAAGGGTCCTTAGGGGGTTAGGGACCTGTGGAAAAAGAGCTTACCCGGCTTGTAGCTGAAGCGCTTGGTTTACTCACGATACTTTCGGTCAGTGTCTGCGTTGAGCCTCCGGTCTTCTCTGCAGTCTCCGTTGGGCTGTCCTCGGCTGTGTTTGTGCTTTAAATGCAGGCTGCATCATTCTGAACACCTGTTCGGGGAAGGACAGAGAAGACAGACTGTGTGAGGACACGCTGAGTCATGGCTGTACTGCACATGGGCAGGAGAGCAGTGTATCCTGTTGTGAGCATGCCCAGGAGAGTATCCTGCTGCGAGCATGCCCATGTGCGGGGGAGTAGTGTGCTCTGCTGTGAGCATGTGCGGTGCTGAATGTCGACGCCTGCGCATTAGGATGGCACAGGTGTTCAGAATGATGCAGCCTGTATTTAAAGCGCAAAACCGGCCGAGGACAGCCCAACGGAGGCCGCAGAGACGACTGGAGGCTCAACACAGACATTGACCGAAAGTATCTGTGGAAAAAAGAATTAAGTCCCATCAAGGAGTAATAAATGACGAAGAGAAGAAGTCATGATACGCAGGAAGATTTAATCCATGCTCCTCAGTCAGGGTCCATTACATCAATCCCTCAAAACCGCAGCCCAAGTCTTTACACTCGAGAATCTCCCTTGAAAGCAAACACCCAGCGTGATTGCCACGAGCGCGGAAATACAAGCGCTCGCGGAAACCACACTCACCAGTAAAGTTTATCTAACACATCTTCCCCCCTTTGTTTTTTTTTGTTTTTTGTACATACTAATCCATCACATAATCTTTGAATCTCTCAGGACGGTGATGTTCGTGTTTCCTCCTCGGAAAATCACTGTCCTGAATGGAGCAACCAGGGTTTTGTCTAGGTAAAACATCATTATGTACATCATCCAAACATGTATTCTTGCCAGGATTCTTAGGAAAGTTGGAAATGCCCTTAAATAAAGATATCCTGTTCAAATTCCAAACACTTCCACCCTCTATTCTCACCGCACTGTTAAACACTTCTATAACTTTCTTTGGGTCTGACCAACATTGAAAACCTTTTGGAACATTTTCTTTTCTTTTCAAACGAACAAGGTCACCAATAACAATTTTATATTTGCTTCCAGATCCTCTTTTCTTTTCTTATCCATGACCTGTTTCATTTTTTTTTTTGTACATTTGGACTCTTTGTTTAACTATATCAAAGTCAATTGCAGTCAATTTATTGTCATCTAAACCTTTTTTTTTTAACCACCACGGAACTAAACTGGTACTTGGTTTACGTCCCCTCAAAAGTTCAAATGGACTAGCCAAGGTGACTGAATTGGGATAAGTCCTATATGCTAATAACATGGATTGTAAGGCATTGCTACAATTTAGTCCCCCTTTAATGGACAGTTGGATCGCTTCCTTCACAACACGATTAAAGCGTTCCACCTGGCCATTGCCTTCTGGATGGAACATAGCAATTCTCCTATGGTTTATGCCACATTTTACAAAGAAAGACTCCATCTCCCTACTAATGAATTGAGGTCCATTGTCCGTAACAATTTCTTCCGGAATTCCTTCTCTGCAAAAAATATTGTCTAAGAATTCAATCACAGGTAGAGATACTATAGATCATATCCGCCGAGTAATCTCTCTTTTGGATTGGTCTCAGGTGTCAGAAGTCCCAATAGGGGTAGCCCTGTTGGATGCCGAGAAGGCATTCAACAGGGTTTCCTGGGAATTTCTTTGGGCCGTCCTCCAGTGGAAAGGATTTCCATTATCCTTTATCAAAGCAGTACAAGCTCTCTATACCAGGCCGGCAGCCTCAATTCGTATATCTGGGCAGCACTCTGCGGAGTTTCAGATCTATAGAGGCACCCGGCAGGGCTGCCCCTGCTCTCCTCTTCTTTTCGCTCTTTATATTGAACCTCTCTTGGTAAAAATTGAGCAGGATTCAGAGATTATACCAGTTAAACCTATGTCTCATTCCATCAAAGTGTTAGCCTATGCTGATGATGTGGCAGTTGTCACAATGGATGTCGTTAAAGCGTTAAGTCGTATCAAAATAGTGACCATGGAATTTGGATCTCTATCCGGCTACAAACTGAATCGACATAAGACGCAAGTTCTCTTTACTGGCACTGATCCTCTTTCAGGTGTCAACACTGTCTCGGAGGCTGTATACTTAGGGGTCAAAATTGCCCCGAAGGTTGAAACAATTGTCAGTCTCAATCTCGATCCAATTCTAATTTCATCTAATAGAATGCTGGAAAATCTGGACTATTTAATTTATCTATTTATGGTAGGTGTAATGTCATTGGTGGTTTTCCCAAGATTTCTTTATTTCTTCCGCTCAATTCCTCTTCTTATACCTAACCTAGTTTTTACAAAAATAGAAAGAATGTGTTCCCGTTTTATTTGGGGGTAGAAGAGGACAAGAAGAGCCATTAAGAAACTTACTCTACCAATGGCAAGGGGGGGGTTGGGTATCCCCCAGTTTCAGTATTATTTTTGGGCGGCAATGCTCCAATATATTGGGATTTTATTTTTTGGTCCACAGGTATATTTTGATCCTGCTTCTTTACCCTCCATATACGAGCTTGTTTTAGGGCCAGAAGCCAATTATTTATTCTCTAAATTTTTTGAGCCCAGCTATTACAAAATAACCCGTTTTAAGATCTTGGTGGCTGCAGCTGCAGTCTGGTTAAAAGTGCATAAACTTTTTACTATAAAGGAATATAATCGATACATGCCACTAGGAGAAATAGGGAAACTTCCTATGATTTTTTCAGATTCAATCATGCATAGATGGAACACTCAGGGGATTAGAGCCATTGGGGACTTATTCTCTAATAACCAGCTGATGTCTTTCTCTGAACTTCAAGAGAAATATGGGCTACATCATATGGATTTTTTTAAACACCTTCAGATTCAAAGCTTTTTAGCTAAACTTATCTCAAGAGGTCGGATTAGTTTAGAAAAGAATCCAATTTTGGAATGTATAAAAAGGAAATGTAAGATATCCCAACTGTCCAAAACTATAACTGCAACCAAACAGGACGATCTTGCCTATTTTGAGCAACGCTGGGAATTGCGGCTGGGGATAGTCGGTGTTGATTTACAAGTAGTTTTGAATCTTTTGGATGCTGTTATATTCTCAGGCAGCTATAAAAGCCAATGCTATATGGCAATCTTTGATTTGTACTATTCTCCAGCGAAGATAGCCAAATGGGGTATAAATAAGGGGGATCGATGTCCTAGATGCAGCCAGAGGGCTGCTGATCTGTTGCACATGCTATTTGAATGTCCTGTACTTACCTCTTTTTTTAAAGAAATACACTGCTTTTTGAACTCAGGTTTAGGAGTCTCGGTTGATATCACACCACAATTAGTACTCTTTGGTTATGATTTTGTTCCCAACAGCAGAAATCGCTCAACCCCAGAGAAAGGTTTCTTGTTTCTGTGTATGGCTATTTCTCGTTTATGTATTACCTCACAATGGCTTAGCTCGGAGGCACCTTCTTTTTCTATATGGAAAGCTAAATTGTTATCTTTGTATAATTTGGAAATTTCTCTATATAATCATAAAAGCTCACGAAGGAAAGAATTTGGGTTCGCATTATGGGCCCCAGTGAGGAACTGGATTTGATTATTATACTTCTTTTCTGTGTATGCTCACTTATTATTGAATGATTATTGGTTGTTTTTTCTCTTTCTTTCTGATTGTAAACTTGCTTCATCGATGCTGATTTATTAAAAATAAAAAAAAAAATAAAAAAAAAAAGAATTCAATCACACTTTGTGAGGTGACTTCTTTAACCATCTTGACCTCAGGCCATTTTGAGAAATAATCAATTAAGACAATACCAAAACTTTTATCCTTGGGAAGGACATGAAATGGGCCAATGATATCTATACGCAATTTCCTCCATTGACCAGCAGGAAAATCAACTGGATGAGATTCAACCCGCAAAGAAGCAACTGATTTATCACTACTCGAACACTTACTACACTCACGTACCAAGTGCTCAACAGAGGAATCTATGCCGGGCCACCAAAATGCCTCCCTAATTCGTCTCCTAGTAAAAGAAATTTCCAGGTGCCCCTCATGAGCAATCTCCATGATGGTGTTTCTCAGAGGAAAAGGCGGAATTATTTTATCAGTTCTCATAACTAGTCCATTTTCAATGGCTAATTCATCGTGAATCTTTGCAAAACTCATCATATCACCTGACAATTTCCTTAATTCCGGCCACCCCTGTATAATGTATTTTTTTACAGTATTTAATTCAACATCCTTTTCCATTTCAGAGATCCAGACACCTTCACATAATTTTGATTCCCCACCGTGTATTAAGTTCACATCTTGTGTAGTAAAAGCCACTTCACAATCATCATCCTGAAAATTTCCCTCGCTAGCAATGGGTAACCTGGACATACAATCAGCATGCATGTTCGCCTTCCCTTGAACATACTCAATACAAAAACGGAAAGATTGCAATCTCGAGGATAATCTAGCTTACCTTGCAGACATAGATCTACCACCACCAAGAGACATTAAAAATACAAGTGGTTTATGGTCGGTTTTGATGATAAACTCAGTACCCCACAGGAAACTCCTAAAGTGTTCTGCCCCCATACGCAAGCAAGCAACTCTCTTTCAATAACAGAATAGTTTTTTTCTGCATCTCTTAAAGCCCTAGAAGCGTAGGCTACAATCCATTCACTGCAATTGTCTTTTTGCAGTAGAACGCCACCAAGGCCCAAATTGCTGGCATCTACCATGATTATGCATTTTTTCCCAGGGACAAATGGTCTTAAACAATGTGCATTAACGATAAGTTTCTTCAATTTTTCAAAAGCTTCTGTCATACCATTAGACCATGTGGATTTAACATTTTTCTTAAGTAAACACCTAAAAGGATCAACTTTAACTGAGTAATTTGGGATAAACTTGGCGTAGAATTCAGTTAACCCTAGGAAAGCTACTAATTGTTCTTTTGAAGAAGGTAAAGGGGCATTAACTATGCTTTCAATGTGTTTTTGTTTTGGTTTAATGCCCTTCCTACTGATTGTGTGTCCTAAGTATTCCACTTCCCTTGCTTTTATTTTGCACTTATCCAAACGAAGTGTAAGCCCTTTCTCAGCTAAAGCTGCAATGACATTATATAGGTTGCGGTCATGCTCCTCATCATCCTTCCCGTAGACCAAAATGTCGTCTTGGAACGCAATGGCGCCAGATAGCCCCTCCAATGTTACTTTCATCAATCTCTGAAAAACTGATGCAGCGCTGGCTAGGCCAAACGGCATATGGCAATATCTGAAAAGACCCTCAGGTGTAATAAATGCTGTAAAGTTTTTCAAATTTTTAGAAAGAACGACTTGATGATACGCACTTGCTAAATCAATGCAAGAAAATACTTGCGCATCAGCTAAAGTAGAAACCATTTCATGCAAATTGGGAAGAGGGTGCGCATCAACCCAAATGGCACGGTGTAAACTGCGTAAATCCACACACAACCTGAGTTCGCCTGAAGATTTTACCGAAATAACTATGGGAGAAACCCAGGGGGAGGACTCTATAGGTTCTATGATGCCCTCTTTGCAGAGATTCTTTAGCATATCCTTCAACTTGTCCCTGTAAGAGAGTGGAACATTTCTCACTTTGTGACGAAAGGGAATGGCATTCTCGTGAAGTTTAATAACATGCTCAAATCCCTCATATTTCCCTAGCTTCCCACTGAAAACCCTTGGAAACTCTCTTATCAAATTGTCAACTGGCATGGGTTCATAACGAGCAGAATGCTCAATGGAAAAAAGAGGGGGGTTGGCTCTGGGATCAAGTTTAATGCCTAATTCATGTTGGTGTGGCCAGCCAAGGAGAGATTTCCCTGACTTTGCAACATAAATCTTACTGAATGTGTGGCTGCCAGAAAATTTTAAATCTGCAGAGAAATAACCAATTAAGTCAATCTTGTGCCCACTGTAGCCTCCAGGAGATACATCAGGGTGAGTAAGGGGTCTATTTGGCCAATTCTCATAGAAAACATTCGCGGAAATAATGGAATACCAAGCACAAGAGTCTACTAAAAATTTCAAATTGATACCATCAACACTGATGAAACAGGAAGGAAATTTTGAAACCCCGTCATCACTGCACACATTAATAACAGTATTAATCTCATTTTCATCGTTTTCATTGTTATCATCATCTGAGCATTGTATGTAATTAACCTTCCTAGGGATAGTTTTACAGCACTTACTAAAATGGCCTTTCTTATTGCATTTAGAACAGACTCTATCAATGGCTGAACAACCCCTAAAGTTCGCTAAATGGCTATTACTTCCACATCTAAAACATAGTAAAGGTGGGTTATGCCTTTCAATATTGGTGTTCGAACTCTTGTACTTGTTCTCATGTTTGTTGGGATTATTAAACTTGGAATTGAGAAACTTTTTGTGTTTATCAGAGTCTTTTGGATTCCTTGTTGACACTAAACACGTCTCCTTTTTCATTTCCTCTGATTTGTTTTACAAATTCCTCAGAGTGTTTGATGGATTTGGCGATGTCAATAGCCGCATTTAATGATAGGTCAGAAGTGGACCACAGTTTTTCTTGAACTTTTTTTGCTATTGGTTCGCATTAAAATTTGGTCCCTCAGTACCTGTTCATATGAGATGCGTTCGAAATTGCAAGAGGCTGCAAGAGACCTGAGTGCTGAAACGTAATCTTCAATCGATTCATCAGGACGTTGTTTGCGTGAGTAAAAAATAAATCTTTCCATGACCACATTTTTTTTTTCCAAAACGTATGTTGAGTTGTGAAGAAGCATACTGATAAACATTAATTCTTCCAGGACTGACTAAAGGGGGTAGTGTTTTAAATTCTTTTAGTCCAAATCCTCCTAGACAATGTTTTAACAAGGATAATTTCCTTTCTGCTTCACACTCCTCTCCTTCTAAAACCTCAACATAAGATAAAAACACGGGTTCGCACACCTCCCATGGCAAAGGAGGATCGCCCGATGATGGGAGGAAGGAAGGAGGTGGTACAATACCAGACATATCACCTAACAATTTTAAATACTAACAAGTGACGTGGCAGATTAATGTGGAATGCTTAAGCGCACAATTGTATTTATATTGATAGTAGATCAGTCACTTTCTTCTTTTTGTATATATATATGTATATATAAATATAAATATCCTTGTAAAATTATTTAAAGTAAAACAGGACGTGTTATTGACAATTGCCTTCCTCTATATTTGGTGCTACACCATAGATGACGATCGTGCAGCAGGAGGTAACCAATTTGAAAGGAGAATGTAAAGGCAGCACTTTTAAATGAACAGTATTTAAAACCAATAAGGTACCTCCCTACAAGCAGTATGCGTGTTATTTAACGTTTTCCTTCTTCTGTATTTGATTCTTCCCCAAATACGACGATCATTCTGCAGCTGGTAATCGTATAAGAAAAAAAAACTTTTAAGCGGAGACGTTAGTCGTTCTCCATGATACATATAATTAAAAAAAAAAAAATGCTAATTAAAAATGGAGGCACGTAGGGTCAAAGTACGGCGTGTAGAGAAGCGTCACGACGTCTTGATCTCCGTTATGACGTGCGTGCGTGTTGGTGATCCCAGAAGAATAATGTGGAAGATAGACGGGTCCGAGGATTCTATTCCAAATTGGTGAGTGAACCGCAGAGTAATTTTAAAAGATGCAATGCAGCATTTAACACTCACCATCTGATTATTGGTTGTTTTTTCTCTTTCTTTCTGATTGTAAACTTGCTTCATCGATGCTGATTTATTAAAAATAAAAAATAAAAATAAAAAAAAAAGAATTCAATCACACTTTGTGAGGTGACTTCTTTAACCATCTTGACCTCAGGCCATTTTGAGAAATAATCAATTAAGACAATACCAAAACTTTTATCCTTGGGAAGGACATGAAATGGGCCAATGATATCTATACGCAATTTCCTCCATTGACCAGCAGGAAAATCAACTGGATGAGATTCAACCCGCAAAGAAGCAACTGATTTATCACTACTCGAACACTTACTACACTCACGTACCAAGTGCTCAACAGAGGAATCTATGCCGGGCCACCAAAATGCCTCCCTAATTCGTCTCCTAGTAAAAGAAATTTCCAGGTGCCCCTCATGAGCAATCTCCATGATGGTGTTTCTCAGAGGAAAAGGCGGAATTATTTTATCAGTTCTCATAACTAGTCCATTTTCAATGGCTAATTCATCGTGAATCTTTGCAAAACTCATCATATCACCTGACAATTTCCTTAATTCCGGCCACCCCTGTATAATGTATTTTTTTACAGTATTTAATTCAACATCCTTTTCCATTTCAGAGATCCAGACACCTTCACATAATTTTGATTCCCCACCGTGTATTAAGTTCACATCTTGTGTAGTAAAAGCCACTTCACAATCATCATCCTGAAAATTTCCCTCGCTAGCAATGGGTAACCTGGACATACAATCAGCATGCATGTTCGCCTTCCCTTGAACATACTCAATACAAAAACGGAAAGATTGCAATCTCGAGGATAATCTAGCTTACCTTGCAGACATAGATCTACCACCACCAAGAGACATTAAAAATACAAGTGGTTTATGGTCGGTTTTGATGATAAACTCAGTACCCCACAGGAAACTCCTAAAGTGTTCTGCCCCCATACGCAAGCAAGCAACTCTCTTTCAATAACAGAATAGTTTTTTTCTGCATCTCTTAACCCCTTCAGCGCTGGGCGAATTCCGCCGCGGTGCTGAAGGGTTCGTGCGCGGGCGGGCCGATGACGGAACGGTTCCGTCATGAGCACAGCTCAACCGTGGCTCATGACGGAACCGTTCCGTCATGAGCATGGAAGGGGTTAAAGCCCTAGAAGCGTAGGCTAATATCCATTCACTGCAATTGTCTTTTTGCAGTAGAACGCCACCAAGGCCCAAATTGCTGGCATCTACCATGATTATGCATTTTTTCCCAGGGACAAATGGTCTTAAACAATGTGCATTAACGATAAGTTTCTTCAATTTTTCAAAAGCTTCTGTCATACCATTAGACCATGTGGATTTAACATTTTTCTTAAGTAAACACCTAAAAGGATCAACTTTAACTGAGTAATTTGGGATAAACTTGGCGTAGAATTCAGTTAACCCTAGGAAAGCTACTAATTGTTCTTTTGAAGAAGGTAAAGGGGCATTAACTATGCTTTCAATGTGTTTTTGTTTTGGTTTAATGCCCTTCCTACTGATTGTGTGTCCTAAGTATTCCACTTCCCTTGCTTTTATTTTGCACTTATCCAAACGAAGTGTAAGCCCTTTCTCAGCTAAAGCTGCAATGACATTATATAGGTTGCGGTCATGCTCCTCATCATCCTTCCCGTAGACCAAAATGTCGTCTTGGAACGCAATGGCGCCAGATAGCCCCTCCAATGTTACTTTCATCAATCTCTGAAAAACTGATGCAGCGCTGGCTAGGCCAAACGGCATATGGCAATATCTGAAAAGACCCTCAGGTGTAATAAATGCTGTAAAGTTTTTCAAATTTTTAGAAAGAACGACTTGATGATACGCACTTGCTAAATCAATGCAAGAAAATACTTGCGCATCAGCTAAAGTAGAAACCATTTCATGCAAATTGGGAAGAGGGTGCGCATCAACCCAAATGGCACGGTGTAAACTGCGTAAATCCACACACAACCTGAGTTCGCCTGAAGATTTTACCGAAATAACTATGGGAGAAACCCAGGGGGAGGACTCTATAGGTTCTATGATGCCCTCTTTGCAGAGATTCTTTAGCATATCCTTCAACTTGTCCCTGTAAGAGAGTGGAACATTTCTCACTTTGTGACGAAAGGGAATGGCATTCTCGTGAAGTTTAATAACATGCTCAAATCCCTCATATTTCCCTAGCTTCCCACTGAAAACCCTTGGAAACTCTCTTATCAAATTGTCAACTGACATGGGTTCATAACGAGCAGAATGCTCAATGGAAAAAAGAGGGGGGTTGGCTCTGGGATCAAGTTTAATGCCTAATTCATGTTGGTGTGGCCAGCCAAGGAGAGATTTCCCTGACTTTGCAACATAAATCTTACTGAATGTGTGGCTGCCAGAAAATTTTAAATCTGCAGAGAAATAACCAATTAAGTCAATCTTGTGCCCACTGTAGCCTCCAGGAGATACATCAGGGTGAGTAAGGGGTCTATTTGGCCAATTCTCATAGAAAACATTCGCGGAAATAATGGAATACCAAGCACAAGAGTCTACTAAAAATTTCAAATTGATACCATCAACACTGATGAAACAGGAAGGAAATTTTGAAACCCCGTCATCACTGCACACATTAATAACAGTATTAATCTCATTTTCATCGTTTTCATTGTTATCATCATCTGAGCATTGTATGTAATTAACCTTCCTAGGGATAGTTTTACAGCACTTACTAAAATGGCCTTTCTTATTGCATTTAGAACAGACTCTATCAATGGCTGAACAACCCCTAAAGTTCGCTAAATGGCTATTACTTCCACATCTAAAACATAGTAAAGGTGGGTTATGCCTTTCAATATTGGTGTTCGAACTCTTGTACTTGTTCTCATGTTTGTTGGGATTATTAAACTTGGAATTGAGAAACTTTTTGTGTTTATCAGAGTCTTTTGGATTCCTTGTTGACACTAAACACGTCTCCTTTTTCATTTCCTCTGATTTGTTTTACAAATTCCTCAGAGTGTTTGATGGATTTGGCGATGTCAATAGCCGCATTTAATGATAGGTCAGAAGTGGACCACAGTTTTTCTTGAACTTTTTTTGCTATTGGTTCGCATTAAAATTTGGTCCCTCAGTACCTGTTCATATGAGATGCGTTCGAAATTGCAAGAGGCTGCAAGAGACCTGAGTGCTGAAACGTAATCTTCAATCGATTCATCAGGACGTTGTTTGCGTGAGTAAAAAATAAATCTTTCCATGACCACATTTTTTTTTTCCAAAACGTATGTTGAGTTGTGAAGAAGCATACTGATAAACATTAATTCTTCCAGGACTGACTAAAGGGGGTAGTGTTTTAAATTCTTTTAGTCCAAATCCTCCTAGACAATGTTTTAACAAGGATAATTTCCTTTCTGCTTCACACTCCTCTCCTTCTAAAACCTCAACATAAGATAAAAACACGGGTTCCCACACCTCCCATGGCAAAGGAGGATCGCCCGATGATGGGAGGAAGGAAGGAGGTGGTACAATACCAGACATATCACCTAACAATTTTAAATACTAACAAGTGACGTGGCAGATTAATGTGGAATGCTTAAGCGCACAATTGTATTTATATTGATAGTAGATCAGTCACTTTCTTCTTTTTGTATATATATATGTATATATAAATATAAATATCCTTGTAAAATTATTTAAAGTAAAACAGGACGTGTTATTGACAATTGCCTTCCTCTATATTTGGTGCTACACCATAGATGACGATCGTGCAGCAGGAGGTAACCAATTTGAAAGGAGAATGTAAAGGCAGCACTTTTAAATGAACAGTATTTAAAACCAATAAGGTACCTCCCTACAAGCAGTATGCGTGTTATTTAACGTTTTCCTTCTTCTGTATTTGATTCTTCCCCAAATACGACGATCATTCTGCAGCTGGTAATCGTATAAGAAAAAAAAACTTTTAAGCTGAGACGTTAGTCGTTCTCCATGATACATATAATAAAATAAAAAAAATGCTAATTAAAAATGGAGGCACGTAGGGTCAAAGTACGGCGTGTAGAGAAGCGTCACGACGTCTTGATCTCCGTTATGACGTGCGTGCGTGTTGGTGATCCCAGAAGAATAATGTGGAAGATAGACGGGTCCGAGGATTCTATTCCAAATTGGTGAGTGAACCGCAGAGTAATTTTAAAAGATGCAATGCAGCATTTAACACTCACCATCTGAAATATTTTATGTTACCCTCTGCCGCTTCCGAATCCATACATTCACCTCGTTCTCAACGATGTCTAGTGCTCAGAATGTCCACTCCGAAATCGGCAGTTCCAATGAGCCTAGTCGCGATCACTGACAGGCAGGAAGACCCGAACTTGAACCTGTTGGCAGCCGCTCTGTTGCGTTAAAGCAAAAATTGCGAGGCAAGCCGTGCCCGCTCGTCGCCAATGTGGAAAAAAGAATTAAGTCCCATCAAGGAGTAATAAATGACGAAGAGAAGAAGTCATGATACCCAGGAAGATTTAATCCATGCTCCTCAGTCAGGGTCCATTACATCAATCCCTCACAACCGCAGCCCAAGTCTTTACACTCGAGAATCTCCCTTGAAAGCAAACACCCAGCGTGATTCCCACGAGCGCGGAAATACAAGCGCTCGTGGAAACCACACTCACCAGTAAAGTTTATGTAACAGTATCGTGAGTAAACCAAGCGCTTCAGCTACAAGCCGGGTAAACTCTTTTTCCACAGGTCCCTAACCCCCTAAGGACCCTTTATCTTCCCAGGGTCCATTCCTCTGCCGGACTACTCCATGGGGCATGTTTGGCAACAAGCCAACGTGAGGATAATCTTCCTTTCATGCACTTTCCACCGTTTTTTTCCCCCTGTATGTGTGTCCTGTCATACTTGTTGTATGTCCAGTAATGCTCTAAGAGGGAATCCCCCTCTCACATGTAAAGCACCTTAGCGAGTGCTACACATTTCTCAAAATTACACAATCACTTAAATCTAAGTAATTTGCACCTACATACTTTGGTCCTGAGGAAAGCCAGTTTTAACCATAAAGGCCTGGCTGAAACATGTAGACCACACCTGGATGTAGGAAACCCTAATTAACATTCCTATAACATCCAACAGCCTTTTTTAATGCTAGTAGTGACCCAGTTATTAAAATATAATTTACCTTCGGGTACTGGGATCCCTGCATAGCTTTTAAATCGTCACCTTCACGTCACTACACTGCACACTCAGATACATACCTGCTCCGCTGTATCCAGGCGTCGAAGCACACCCGGGACACACTCGGTGTCACTGGGTGGGCCCAATGATGAAGCATGCCACCAACTAGGTTGGTGGGTGAGGGCTTCATGAACAAACAAAATGGTTTGTACCCTGCCTTACAGTCTTGAGTCTATATAATTTAGTCACCCTTGACGTATAATTTGGTCTCCCTAATACCAGCGGCCTCGTGAGTAAAGCACAATTTGGGATCATTGACACTAAATACTAAGACCAATTTAACAAGCATTGGAAATGCAATCGGTTTCGCATTTGTTTGTGTTGAAGCTATTGGCATTGTAAATGGCAATGACTGGTGTCACACAAAGAGTACTGTCTTTCTGAGAAAGCGTAGCTGCTGCCACTTCAACGCAAGCTAATTGGTGACTGGCAGCATGATTCTGAACGCCAAGGATCCGAGACACGCCGTGAACGCGTTCTTCTCCACAATACACTGATGCAAAGATGACGTACTCAAAGTCCTTGCATTATCCTTTTGGAATATTTGATTTGACCCAGAACCAAGTATTTT
Source organism: Triturus cristatus (assembly GCF_964204655.1). Taxonomy (NCBI): domain Eukaryota; kingdom Metazoa; phylum Chordata; class Amphibia; order Caudata; family Salamandridae; genus Triturus; species Triturus cristatus. Next base: position 295,639,164 of record NC_140590.1, on the reverse strand, counting down.
CTTGTGTACATTTCAGAGAATACTTTTGAGGCCCTGATGAAGTCTGATGTTAAATTTAAAATAACAGACGAAACAAGTGTTGGCATCTGACAGATCCAAGAATAAAGGGAAACCGGGATCTGTCTGTGGAATTTTAATCTTTATCCCCAAAAACATCTCACTAAGCGCTCCTTGAAAGATGGTCGAGCCCACCCTGACTTCTAGGCGCCAGGGTGTCCCATTGATGAAGCATGACACCACTAGGGTATGTGAGGGAATATAAAACAAAAGGACATGCCTCCTTTCCCACTCAATAGTGGTGTTCTATTAGTTGCTTGATATAGGGTTTTACACCTATTGTTAGTTCAGGGATTGTCCCGGTAAGCTTGACTACTTAACAGCGGTTAAGCAATCAGGGGGAGTACTTATTGGTGATTTGGTGTTATAACACGGGAGGGTGCACTCCCCTCTAGAATTCCTCTCGGCCCCTCACCAAGCGGGGAAGTTTCCTCGCTTAATTTGTGTATGCAGTCTTATTGGCCAACAGCACTTCACATCTAGACACAGTGGAGCCCACACTTCTATTAGAAAAAAAGCAAAACTTCAAGTCAAATAAAGCAAACAACCGTTAACTTGAAATCCAAACCATTTCAATAAGCCACTTCAGCTTCGTCTGCTAAAAATCAAATATACATTCACTGAAGTGCCCATTCTTATCAGGCAGCAAAAAGAACAAATGATGGACAGAATACTGAATAAAGCAAACATTCATCCACAGTCACAGATCTGGGTTCATTCCATTCTTATCCAGTGACACAGGAAAACTATCATGCATCCTAGTGCAAGCCCAGAAAATCAAACTCCCTGTCTCAGTTAGTAGTAAATGACAATAATCATTGAGGTCCAGTTGGACTCTCAACTTCCTGGCCCAGAGACCACTATTGACGGCTACTGCCCATGGTAACTGCTGATAACTCTTTAATATTGAATATAGAGAGAGAATTCGAGAATAATACATGAAAACATATTTAATTTGATTCCATAGTTCATCTTCATACTAGTCTGGACTGAGAAGAACATTTAGAACGGTAAAATGGGGAAGTAGATGCAATTTACTCAGCAACCACAATGGCTTAAAAAGAAACTCACAGAAAGCAGACAGGAGGAGAAAATGGAGTAAAAGCAAATCACATGTCAATCATATCTTTAACTACAGTATGAGAGTTAAATGAACATCTCCTGGACCAGGCACCGAGATCCAATTATATTAATCCCCATTCCAAGAAGAATAACATGAAGGCAACGCAAATCGCAGCTTACGAATGTATGGCTTTGTGACTGTGATGCGGGAGTGGCAGGCAAAGATGAGATGAAGTCGTAGCCAAACAACTGTGTGGATGCGGGACGGGTGGGCAAGGACATGTCAAAGTCCAGCAGGATGAAAGTGTGTACTTGAAGTGTGAATAAAGACATTAAAATCCAGATTCAGGCGTTAAGTAGGTGAGGTGTAGAGATTAGATAATTGTGACAAGATTGTACCTGCTTGGGGTCTGGTCGCAAGTCTGGGATTAAAAGGATGTCCGTATTTGTTAAGCCTTAAATATCCTCAAAAGGGACCCATACTGTCCCACAAGGGAATGAACTGTAGTCCAAAGGCTCAAATGCAAGAATGAGCTCGAGAATTTGTAGGTCATAACATTTTCACATAAGTATAAAAAAAAATATATTTGCTGCTCTTTAATTGCATTGGTTTTTAAAGAACCCAGGGCGATTTCAGATTCCATCAAACTTTATCAATTCTTCGGGTAATGCAGCCCATATTTCTCTCATACACATTCATACTTTGTCTTCACATATTTTAATAGGCTCACCACAAAACTCAACTAGTATCTAGCTTAGTGAACGAAACATTTAGAATGTCATGTCCTAGAACACAGTGGCGCTGAACTCCAATACTGATAGACTGTGACCAACAAGTGTTAATTAACATCAATATGTTTACTATGTTCTTCGGGTTCCATTACACTCACATGCTAAGAAACGTTTGGTCAAATTAATAAAATTCAAGACAAATGAAAGGACACTTTGAATTCTATGATTGGCATAGAATTGGACCCAGTGAAAAAAACAGCATTCTTTCGTCCACAAATGCAGTGGATTTTGGGCTCTGAACTGGAAAAGTTGCAGATATGGCTTAAAAAAAACTATTAAAAAAAAACACAACACCTAAAAACTTCCAACACTTACAAGCATAAAGACAGGGGTAGTCTAATGTTACCTCACTGGCATTTGTGTAGCACATGTTACTAAGCTGCTAATGCCTCATCTCATCCTATTCAGTTTAATCGTATAAACAAGTCCCTTAAAATATATGCATTTCAATCATAAACCTGAAAATTCCGAGGCCTAGTTTCAGTGTTCTTTACATTATGGTACGTGTAGTTATGGACGTATGACGAGGTCAGCAAAAACACATCTATCAGAATACAAATACAACAAGAATAAAGGACTGCCTCTCTCATCAGTGTCCTGGTTACTGATTTGTCACAGCACACGACCCATGCTCAAATGCCCCTAAATCCGTGTCTGCCTGTCCTAATGTCTGTGTGTCAGTGGCTGTAGGTGCGAAGCCAGAGTCAGTGAGATTAGTGCGTACATGTAAGGTTTCCAGATGATTCCATGTTATTAGCGACATTGTGGTTTCAGCCCTGGATTTACATTTTACAATTTTTTATTTTCAAGCCAGTTCACTGGGTGAATTAATTAAACCTCCATCTCTGAGGATTCATTAGTTCTTATAGGAATGAACCGTGTTGGATGTATTTTCCACTGCAGGCACATTATGGGGGAAGACATAAGTGCGGGTACAGTGACATGCATTAGAATGTATGCAAGGGATCCTCCGCTGAGTTGCAACACAGGATAAGTGCTGTAGCCGACCAGGCAATCATCTGGTTGAGAGATGTAGGTCGCCAGGGACGCAAGAGAGGTGTGGTCAATGTGTGTAGGTGTGGACATGACAAGGAAATAAGGCAAGTTAGCGCAGTGTGTGCAATGTGCATGTATCTTGATGGTGGTGATGGTACCCGTGGTGAAACACAAGAGGAGTGTAAACTGAGCAGAACTCACCTGTCTTTTTCTGCTTCATGGCTGGCAGCACCTGGCGGCAGTGACATGAAATCCAGGAGTAGTGAAGTCTTGTGTGACACGACAATGGCGTGTTTACTCCTAGGAGCTGGAACACGTGGCCCCTTTTGGCCACCGTCACTTGGGAGGTTTCTCCTCAGCTTAAATGGCAGCCATCTTAAAAGGGTGAACAAACCAGCGACCCACCAGCGCCTCCAAATTTTAATATAAAAACATTCTTGCAACAAACTGACTGAGGAAAATTACAGTCGAGACTACTGCTGCGATTATCTGTTTAGAAACTGCATTTAGTATTAGTTCACATTAAAAATCTGACATATCAATGTAAATATATATTAAAGATTTTTTATTCCAAAACTGTGAAATTGGCCATTATAGTGTCCATCATGGATTTACATTGTCCACAGAGGCATTGATAGGCCTGTCTTCTTTTTATGTCGCTTGCGAAGCCCAATATCCGGAGGTCTGACCGTCTGAAAAGGATCCGTCTCAGAGGAAATACAACATACCGGCTGCATCTTGATCGAGTGCTTATAGGTGATGGCCCAAAAAAAAAGCATTTTGCAATGCAATAGGACTCGCATTTATGCGAGACCTATTGCATTGCAAACGAGAGAGTGCATGTGGGCCACAAGGCAAAAAAGTGGGGGGCAGGCTAGAAGGAATCAGTCTGCGGGAGGGGGGGCAAGGGAAGAAAGTAGTCAGTGCTGTAAAGGGGCCAGTAGCCATGGAATGACACTAATGACGACATGCTTGTCATAAGGAGGGACTAACAAGCCTACAACCAATTGGAAGGCAGGGTTTAAGACAGAAGCCAATGAAAATAATGGGTGGATAGTGGGCTGAGCTTCCACGAAGCTTCCATGCTAAAGTGTATACTACATGCCTCGCAAAGTGAGCAGCGCATGTGCTGCAACGCTAGGCGGGACCTAAAAACAGAAATAGTGGAAGGAGAGAGCAGAAAAGAAACAAGTCAAAAGCTTGAGAAAGCACTCAGTAAATTGGGGGAAGTGGAAGGAGATTAGAAAAAAATGAGGCAAAAGCATGAGAAAGTCATCAAAATATTGGGGCAAGAGGAAGGAGAAAGCAGTACAAAAAATAAGCAAAAGCAGGAGAAAGCACTCAGAAAAATGGGGGAGAGGAATGAGAAAGTAGTAAAAAAACGGGGCAAAAGCAGGAGAAAGCACCCAGTAAAACGGGGGAAGTGGAAGGAGATTAGAAAAAAATGAGGCAAAAGCATGAGAAAGCACTCAGAAAAATGGGACAGAGGCAGGAGAAAGCAGTAAAAACAGGGCAAAAGCAGGAAAAAGCACTCAGAAAATGGGGGAGTGGGAGGAGAGAGCAGAAAGAAAATTGGCAAAAGCATGAGAAAAGCTATAAAAATAATGGGACAGAGGAAGGAGAAAAAGCAGTAAAAACGGGGCAAAGGCAGGAGAAAGCACTCAGAAAACAGGGGAGTGGGTGGAGAGAGCAGAAAAAAAATGAGGCAAAAGCATGAGAAAGCCATCAAAATATTAGGGCAAGAGGAAGGAGAAAGCAGAAAAAAATTAGGCAAAAGAAGGAGGAAGCACTCAGACAAATAGGGGAAAGGAAGGAGAAAGTAGTAAAAAACAAGGCAGAAGCAAAAGGAAGGATAGGAAGGTGAAAGCAGTAAAACATGAGGCAAAAGCAGGAGAAAGCAGTGGGTTTATATTTGTGCCTCCCCGGGGAGTTATATAGTTATCTGGTCTGTTGGTGTTTATACCTGGTGATGTGGGATTATATCTGGTGAATGAAGTAGATGGCATCCAGTACCAAGGTAAGTGCTGTGGGGTTGAAGCTGGTGCAGTGGCAAGTGTTTTGGGTGCAATCTGGTGCTGTGGGTGCAATCTAGTGTTGTGGCAACTGCTGTATGTGCACTCTATTGTTGCCACAAGTTAAATCTGATAATACAGTGTGTTCATATGTGTGTATATATATATAGGAAAACCAGCAATCTGTGAGCAAGGGCATCTGCCTGAAACGCGTCAGATTTTGCAGCTCGAGGAACAAAGTTATCGTGCCTAAAAGACTTTGGCGCTCGTGTTGTCTTGTGTTCGCCGAGAGGAAGTACCAAGACAGCCTACTTTTCGTTGATATATATATATATATATATATATATAAACACCACGAGTTGCCCCACTGAAGCAGTCACACACGAGGGGGCATATCCATGCTGCTGCCACAGGCGGTTACATCACAGCGCTTCTGCCGCGCTTCCTCTTTTAAAGCCAAACGCGTTTCGAGTTTGTCAACCCTTGGTCACTGGCAGGCAATTCATGCAATGGTGCACAGACAGGCAGATCGTTTTTCAGGACCTCATTTATTAAAGATATAAGCCCCGCCCCAATGGGCGTACACAGTTCTCATGGCATGCTGGTTGTGGTAGTTCCTCAGTATTCAGCCAGGCTTAAAGTCCCATTAAAAACCCCAGTGGGTCACTGCAATGTCCGTGATATCCCAATCACCATTGTTCATTTATTAAAACTAAAATAGTTGAGAAGCGGTAGACGGATTTGCTGCAATGCGGCCAATATCTACCTGTGGCTCCGGTCCCCCTCGTTTCGTTAGCAAGTCCACAAGTGCAGGACTTGAGAATCCGCCATCCACGGCGGCGGGACTGCTTCGCGGCTGGACAGGCCGCTAAACATAAACACCACGAGTTGCCCCACTGAAGCAGTCACACACGAGGGGGCATATCCATACTGCTGCCACAGGCGGTTACATCACAGCGCTTCTGCCGCGCTTCCTCTTTTAAAGCCAAACGCGTTTCGAGTTTGTCAACCCTTGGTCACTGGCAGGCAATTCATGCAATGGTGCACAGACAGGCAGATCGTTTTTCAGGACCTCATTTATTAAAGATATAAGCCCCGCCCCAATGGGCGTACACAGTTCTCATGGCATGCTGGTTGTGGTAGTTCCTCAGTATTCAGCCAGGCTTAAAGTCCCATTAAAAACCCCAGTGGGTCACTGCAATGTCCGTGATATCCCAATCACCATTGTTCATTTATTAAAACTAAAATAGTTGAGAAGCGGTAGACGGATTTGCTGCAATGCGGCTAATATCTACCTGTGGCTCCGGTCCCCCTCGTTTCGTTAGCAAGTCCACAAGTGCAGGACTTGAGAATCCGCCATCCACGGCGGCGGGACTGCTTCGCGGCTGGACAGGCCGCTAAACATAAACACCACGAGTTGCCCCACTGAAGCAGTCACACACGAGGGGGCATATCCATACTGCTGCCACAGGCGGTTACATCACAGCGCTTCTGCCGCGCTTCCTCTTTTAAAGCCAAACGCGTTTCGAGTTTGTCAACCCTTGGTCACTGGCAGGCAATTCATGCAATGGTGCACAGACAGGCAGATCGTTTTTCAGGACCTCATTTATTAAAGATATAAGCCCCGCCCCAATGGGCGTACACAGTTCTCATGGCATGCTGGTTGTGGTAGTTCCTCAGTATTCAGCCAGGCTTAAAGTCCCATTAAAAACCCCAGTGGGTCACTGCAATGTCCGTGATATCCCAATCACCATTGTTCATTTATTAAAACTAAAATAGTTGAGAAGCGGTAGACGGATTTGCTGCAATGCGGCCAATATCTACCTGTGGCTCCGGTCCCCCTCGTTTCGTTAGCAAGTCCACAAGTGCAGGACTTGAGAATCCGCCATCCACGGCGGCGGGACTGCTTCGCGGCTGGACAGGCCGCTAAACATAAACACCACGAGTTGCCCCACTGAAGCAGTCACACACGAGGGGGCATATCCATACTGCTGCCACAGGCGGTTACATCACAGCGCTTCTGCCGCGCTTCCTCTTTTAAAGCCAAACGCGTTTCGAGTTTGTCAACCCTTGGTCACTGGCAACCCTTGGTTAAAAGAGGAAGCGCGGCAGAAGCGCTGTGATGTAACCGCCTGTGGCAGTAGTATGGATATGCCCCCTCGTGTGTGACTGCTTCAGTGGGGCAACTCGTGGTGTTTATGTTTAGCGGCCTGTCCAGCCGCGAAGCAGTCCCGCCGCCGTGGATGGCGGATTCTCAAGTCCTGCACTTGTGGACTTGCTAACGAAACGAGGGGGACCGGAGCCACAGGTAGATATTGGCCGCATTGCAGCAAATCCGTCTACCGCTTCTCAACTATTTTAGTTTTAATAAATGAACAATGGTGATTGGGATATCACGGACATTGCAGTGACCCACTGGGGTTTTTAATGGGACTTTAAGCCTGGCTGAATACTGAGGAACTACCACAACCAGCATGCCATGAGAACTGTGTACGCCCATTGGGGCGGGGCTTATATCTTTAATAAATGAGGTCCTGAAAAACGATCTGCCTGTCTGTGCACCATTGCATGAATTGCCTGCCAGTGACCAAGGGTTGACAAACTCGAAACGCGTTTGGCTTTAAAAGAGGAAGCGCGGCAGAAGCGCTGTGATGTAACCGCCTGTGGCAGTAGTATGGATATGCCCCCTCGTGTGTGACTGCTTCAGTGGGGCAACTCGTGGTGTTTATGTTTAGCGGCCTGTCCAGCCGCGAAGCAGTCCCGCCGCCGTGGATGGCGGATTCTCAAGTCCTGCACTTGTGGACTTGCTAACGAAACGAGGGGGACCGGAGCCACAGGTAGATATTGGCCGCATTGCAGCAAATCCGTCTACCGCTTCTCAACTATTTTAGTTTTAATAAATGAACAATGGTGATTGGGATATCACGGACATTGCAGTGACCCACTGGGGTTTTTAATGGGACTTTAAGCCTGGCTGAATACTGAGGAACTACCACAACCAGCATGCCATGAGAACTGTGTACGCCCTTTGGGGCGGGGCTTATATCTTTAATAAATGAGGTCCTGAAAAACGATCTGCCTGTCTGTGCACCATTGCATGAATTGCCTGCCAGTGACCAAGGGTTGACAAACTCGAAACGCGTTTGGCTTTAAAAGAGGAAGCGCGGCAGAAGCGCTGTGATGTAACCGCCTGTGGCAGTAGTATGGATATGCCCCCTCGTGTGTGACTGCTTCAGTGGGGCAACTCGTGGTGTTTATATATATATATATATATATATATATATATTTATTTATATATATATATATATTATGTGTGTGCATGTGTGTGTGTACATAGACCCACAAGCCATACACGTTTCCTTTTTCAAGTTTCTATTACTGCATATAGGGTTGTATTCAGTGAATATTGCATTGTAGGTGAGTTATTTGACGTTCGGAAATATCATCTTACCAATATAACTATGCATTATGCAAGGAAAGCTTGGTTCTCCTTGCAGGGGACATTTAAAGGCATTATTCAACTTCCTGCAGCTCATCTACAATTCACAGTTTATTTAATACAGCCAGCCTGGTGATCAGCAGAGTATTTAATGATCCCCATTTCTTTTTAGAAGTGGACATTTGCATTGCAGTTTTTTTTTTGCAAAACCAAAATTGGATGATTTTTAATCTGATATTAAGGATGCAAGAAAATAATCTAGACATAATAAACAGGAGGCAGAAGAACCAAGCACAAGCAGTTCTGCAGGTCCAGTTTCAGCTCCAACAGAATGTAGCCATGATGGTGATGCTCCTGTAAATGATATTGGATTGTATTTTAATTCTTCAAAAAAATGAGCAGATGATTTTATACTCAATCTACTAATAAATACGTATACCCCACCAGAAAAGTATGACTTCAAGAAGAATTTAGGTGGACCATGTTGTTTCTGTTATGTGTTCATCAATCAATATTTACCATGGCTTAGCTATTCTCCACAACTGAAAGGTGTGATTTGCAAGTATTGCACAGTCTTTCCACAGCCAGTTCATCATGGGACACAAGGAACATTCATAACTACGCCTTTCACTAAATATAAAGGCTTCCATGAAAGTGCATGCAACCTTGTTTTATCGTCTTGGCATAAAAGCGCACAAGTGGATGAAACTCTTTTTTGGGCGGGCAGAAAGAAACCGGAAACAAGTATTGCCAAATAAACAGCACTGTGAAAATGCTTGTTGAAGAAAATTGGAAAAAGTAATTTCCAATTTTTTCCACTATCTTATTTTGTGGCACAAATGACATTGCTACGTGTGTGAAAAAATGTACAACCGGATACGTGCAAAGTATGTAACAATTTTGCATTGAAGTAGCAGATGTGATCCTAAATAATCATCTGGAAAATGCACCAGTTCATGCATTTTATACATTAGTTTGAGTTGAACATGAATTGATTAACTTATGTGAAGAAATATTAAGTGAAGATCTAGTATCGTTAGTCAATATGTCATTGCTGATGAAAGTGCTTACATATCTGGAAAAGAACAGATGTCACTTGGAGTATGTTTTGTAGACACAAGTAGCACTCATCAGAGAAGAATGCCTTGGATTAGCAACCTTAAAAGAAATGGATGCTATCTCAATTGCAAATATGATTATGAACACCTGTTCTAAATTTGGATTAAACTTTAAAAAACTGTATGGCCATGGATTTGATGGATGCTCTACAATGGTTTGAAAGGAAGTTGGCGTTCAACCCATAATTAAGAGAAAATATCCTGAAGCTGCTTTTGCTCACTGTGCTACACATAAACTTAATTTGGTGGCTAATGACCTGAATGCTGTTCCTGATATAGGAATTCTATTGGCACAGTGAAAGCCATCATCAAGTTTTTCTGTGAGAGTAAAAGAAAGAACTATTATTCCCAATGTGCCATTGCTGAGTGAAATGCAATGGACAGCAAAATACAAGAGCATTAGAATTTGTAGCTCAAACTTTGAAGAGATTTTTAAGCAATTGAGGTTACTGGTTACTAAAGCATCAGGAAAAACACATCAGGATGCATATCAAGTGCAATATTCCTCAAGCCAAGTGAGCTTTCTCTTTTGCTTCTCCATAATTTTAGATTGCTCATCAAGAATGAATCTGTAAGCCAGGCTCTCCAAGCTGTTCAGCTTGATATCCTCAAGGTTTGTAATCACGTCAAGACCTTCTGACTGTGTTCAGTGATCATAGACAAAAATCGGAAGACCAATATAATGATTTTTTTTCAAATGTTCAACCATTGGCAGAAAAACTGAAAATCGAACTTTGTGTTGCCAGACAGTGCATCCGGGAAGTATTTCATACTAATTTTGGTTCCTCTTCTGTGGAAGAATACTATCACCAGTCTATCTCTCATTGCGTTATTAGAAAGCCGGTTTGGCTATAAAAACAAGAAAAAATTTAGTCTGTTCTCACTTTACGCAAAACACATAGCAAAAATGACACTTGCGCAACACAAATGCCATATTGCAAACATCAGGGACATTTACGACATTGGTTTGAGATCTGGTCAACAAAGGATGGACAGTTTGGCAATGGATTTCTGGATTTGCTAAACAATGTAGATTTATTTCCATCAGTCCAGCAAACAATTCTCAATGCTGTCACACTACCAATGACCACGTGTGCAGCGGAAAGGTCTTTAAGCACAATGAGAAGGGTGAAAACCTTGTTGAGGTCGACAATAGCAGATGACATCTTATCAGGTTTGTGCATGATCAGCATACATCGAGGTAAAATTGATGAAAACAAACAGCTGATTGAAAAAGTAATTGATAAATTTGCATAAGACTACGGTTGTTTATAGTTCCTTTTTTTGAGATCCCTAACCAGTGAACAAAAACTGTATAAAACTACTAATTGAAAAATGTAATTGTTACATTTTAGCCAGAGTGTAGATGTTTGCAGTTCCTGAGCGGTCTAGCGGTCTTCTACACACGCGGGCACCCTATTTCAACCAGTCCTCAAGCGCGCAGCGGTTACGCGCAGCGGGAGCGCCTTCCCTGTGCCTGAGTCGTGCCAGAGTCCTGCCCGTCTGCGCCCGTCAGCGCTAAGGAGGCGCGAGGTGCGGAACACTCTATAGGTAGGTGGTACATATCCGATGTGGTGATGGCTGCCGCGAGGGGATACTCCAGGGAAGAGTTGCTGCACCTTGGGGGGTGGCTTTACGTTGTGCCTATGAGCCCGTTAGCCCCCTTCGTGGTCAGTATAAGTGCGCCGGCTGTAACTGGTCGCTAAATGACCCCTCCCTAATCTCCGCTTTAACGGACTCTTCCCCGCGTAAGCCTTCGGGCAATAGGTCACTAACCCCTTGAAACATTATTATCTGGAATTTAAATATTAGGTCCCTATCGTAGTATCATTTAGAAATATGGGATCTCTTACGTGATGAGAGACCTGAGCCTTTTTTATGACGGAGACTTGGCTTCAGGAAGCTGACACCGCAGTGGTGAATCTGGCTCTCCCCTCAGACTACTCCATCTACACCCTTAATCGGGTATCTAGGGGGGGTGGAATTGCTGTGGCTGTCAAATCTTGCTACCCTTGTGACTGGAGGGCAGTAAACCTGGTAGGATGTGAAAGTGCATTCTTTAAGATCTCTATTACCCATCATTTTGCACTATCTGGTCTTCTTATTTATCGTCCTCCTAGATGTGATACTGCGTTTCGAAAGGCTCTCCTGGAATGTATTAGCTCGCTTGCATTGGGGTGCGCTAATTTTAGCATCCTGGGTGACCTCAATCTTCATTTTGATTGCCCTCATATCCTGGCCATCAGCAGCACGTTGGCGGATTTGGAGGCTCTCCAGCTTAATCAACTGGTCACTCTTCCAACGCAGGTGGGTGGTCATATACTCGACCCGTTATTTACTAATTTGTCAGGGGCCACGGTAGCTATACCAAGCCCTGTTGCTTGGTCCGACCATTTCTTGGTTAGAATTTCGCTCTCAACTGCTGAACATCCGAATAAGCCCCAGGATAAAGTAGTGTACAAACGCCAAACGTGAAATTTGCGGAGTTTCCACTTACTTGCGGTCCTGCTGGCTTCTTTCCTGGTGTTCTTGCTGCTCCTGGGTCCCTGACACTGAGGGTCTCCCCCGACGCCGCTTCCTTGTACCGCGGTTGTGACAGGGGGAGACTACAGCTCCCAGGCTGCATAGCGGCCAACTTCCTGCCGCATTGGCGCCCGGAGGCGCTTAAAAGGCTAAAGCTTCCTCCGCGTCGCGGGACGCGCGCGGGCGGTGCCGGGCTATGCCCGGGCAAAGGGCGGGCCCGTTTAAGCCCGTTAAAGACCGGGTAAGACTGGACTGGGCCCCCCCTCTTATATTCACTCTATGGACTGCCGTGTTATTCTATGATCTAGATTGTACTATTGCTGCTTATTTGATATAGCTGCAATTATCTTCTGGTAGTCTTTATCGCATTAGTAATGGTATGATGACTAGAGGCAGCAAGAGTAAAACTGCACAAGGGGTAGTGCATGCAATTGGCCCAATTGACCAATTTATCACCAGGGCTAATGAGGCGATAAACCAAGGCATGTCTCTTTTGGAACGTAGGGTGTCCCAGGATCTAGCCTTAGCCAGGCGATCTTCCATAGGCCCTTTGGCATTAGCTAAGACACCTACTAACCAAAAGGGAGATTAGGCCCCTAATTGAAGTTCCAGTGGAATTACACGGCGTCCCAAACATGGTTGATCTTTCGGTATCTCTGGCACTTTCGGACACGCAACTAAGCGAGGTGCCCGAGAAGACGCCGCAACTCGTTGTGAGCCCGAGGCAGGAGGCCCCCAATATTGACCATTCAAGGGGGAAGAGGGAGGGTGCTGTCCCCAAACGGAAGAAGTCCAAGGCAGCGATTAAATGTAATCCTATTAAAAAACCTCCCATTATCCATAGGCCAAGCAAGAGTGCACTCCCTCAGAGCACCTCTATCAATGTAGTAGCGGATATGATAACCCTTTCTTCGAACCCAATCAATCCTAGTGAGTCTGATAGTCCGGGTGTGGTAAATAATTTAATTACCGGAACTTAATTTGATGCGGAAAAATCTATAATAATAGCTCAGTAAAATAAGAGGCAGAATCCGTGGTATTAGAGGTTCGGAACGGGCTTTATTCCAAAATCAATTCGAATTGATGGACTCCATATTCCCTCACCACGAAGGTTCAGGAAGTGAAGGACCCCACTTTATTGACAAGTAATCATTTTTATACAGAGGCATTATAGTGAAAACAGATGCAGGAGGCGTAACAATTGATAACAAAGATAAAACATACATGCGTAACTAAAGTGGGTGTAACTAGGCGTAACTAAAGAACGTCATTAAGTATGATGTCACAAGTAGGTGGCACCATGAAAGAATTTCGCAATGTCAGCAGAAATACTTGGCAGAGATGCGCGCGCAGCAGCATGACGTGTGATTGACGTGCAACTAGGGGGTGAAGGGGACTTGACATTTAGCTCTATATGTGGAGACAGAAGTCTGGGGTTATGTCAACCTAATCCCAAATCATATCTAACATCCTATGTTTAAAGAACTATGTTATCCAAAAAGAGAGGTCTCTTTAGAATAGAATCTCATTCTATACTGACTATACTGACTGTTAGTGCGTGTACAAGCGTCTAAGTGTCTACACTAGATGCGAGGGCAGAAATCTTCCATAGTAACAGGGCTATGAATTACTTGCATAAAGACAGAGAAGCCGGGCCTTTTGCTCGGTAGCTAGAAGAATGTTTACTTAAACTACTAGACAGGAATGCATTGGATAGGGAGCGGAGCAGATAATCTCGAAGGTGAAATACGGTTTTTGGCAAGCAGACAGGTTGAGTCAGACACCGTTAGCCGCGCAGGGAGTAGGACAAAGTTCATGGATACAGATGCGAGCTCAGACTGGAGCTTTCAGAGGCAGAAGGCAGGGAAAGGCTTAATGGCAGAATCAGGGCCTACTCGCCTGGATTGTAAAATGGCATAAATGAACCATATAAAGCCGGTGGCCTTTCATACTTAGGAATAGAATATCCGGCCCATTCATGGCGGATCTGAAAGAGGACATGTTGACGGTGGACGCACATGTGTTTGCGTCTTCATAACTGGAACTGGAGGAAACATACATGTACTTGTAATTTATACATGAAACCGTTGGGGTCCAAGATAGGGGACATAACTGATCATAAAAATCCATATTTCCACATTCCCTCCTTGTCCCCTACTTGCCCTTAAGAGATATCAATCTTCATCAATCCGTTGATCTGTTCATATAGCATCATTTGTTCTTCTTTCTTCTTCCGGGATGAATGAAATCTTGGTGGTGGAATACACGATGTGGCACACAGACTACAAATCGCTGGTCCACATTGTAGGCATAAACAGCAACTGAATAGTATGAGAAAGCCAATACCTAGGAAGGATAGGACCCTCCATCCAAAGGTTGACAATACACTCCAAAACCAACCGGACCAAGTCCAGGTGCCTGGATTCTGGTGTATCTGGCTTACAATCTTATGAAGGCGAGTTATGGCTTTATATACAGATGGCGAATTTTCTGGTATGAAAATGCAACAGCTTGATCCGATGACCCTACAAGCTCCGCCCCTATCGGCCAGGATGACGTCAAGGACAAGACGATTTTGAAGCACAACAATCCGCATAGCAGACTGCTCTTCTGTTAAATTGCCTAAGGCGGAAATAGTTTCGTTCACTACTGCTTCAAGGGTTCTAGTTAATCTACGTATCAGCTTACTATTAGTAACTGTACCTATATAGGGAAAGAGACCTTTATTGAAATCTGTGTATTTTTCCCATGCTGTTTCAGTGTAATCGACGATTGGGAGATCTCTCCGTTCTCTATTGTGTACTAAATGAGTATTTCTGTGATAATCAGGAGGAGCTAGGAAAACAGGTGGCAAAAGGAATCCGATGTAGCAGGTACCATCCCAATCTAGAGGCAAACGTATATATGCAGTCTGACCACATATGAAGTAGGAATGGCGAGAAGCTCTAAATGTAGACTTGCCTTGATCACTGAATTCTATTACAGTGGTGCATCTACTATGGCCCATATGTATGGAACCATTCTTTCTTACACATAATTCACCTTTAACTGGAAATACTGACATAGCGGGCAAAATTGGTGCAGCTTCGGATTCAACATTCAGGATCATGAGATTAAGCGTGAAATTCCCTAATCCATATACCTCATTTTCTAGATCAGTTCCTGTTCTTCTGGGAAGTCCCTCCTTGTTAGGGTAGCAGACTTTAAGCAAAACTAAGTTCAGGTTTCCCCATACCCAGTTGTCTTGATAAACTGCGGAATTCGAATCTAGGGAATTAATTAAACTAAACCATGCTCCACAGGAGCCATTGTGTGTGAACGGGTATGGAAAGAGAGGCAGAATTCCCTTATAGTTCTGATAGGGAGGGAGTCGGCCACATATCCAACAATTTGTAGCATTGCTAGCCTGATGGGAATGATGTAACATACTAATAAAAGTGTTATTGCGCAGCGCAAATCTATAGGACAACTCATGCGGGGGTAATTCACTAAAAGAATGTTCAGCAGTAATATTGTAAACATGTTTAGAAATAGGATAATATATGTGCAACAATATACTTGCAGCGATTATTAAAAGACTTAAGAAAAACAAAATTAATAACGTCACTGTGCAATGACTACGCAGTGATTTACAGTACGCATGTTGTTTCAACTGCATCCTTCGGTTTCTTTCTCTATTCAGGTCTAAGGGATACATGTCAGAGACAAATTCGACCGATTCACCTTGGAGAGGACTTAAACAATCAAATTGTCTGACTTGTTAGACCGTAGTTTTAGTTTATATTGTTCCTTGTCATTCAGTTCAATCAAAGGAAGCTTTGAGTCAATCGGTGAAGACACGCGAGGTGTATCGTCTACATCAGACGGAAGTCCATGAAATTTCTTGATATGACTTGAATGTATCCAGCCTTTGCGACCTTCGATCTTCACGGCTGTCCTCGTGGTTAACAGTACGAGTTGAGGCGATTTCCACCTAGGATCCAGCTGAGACTTCCGGTCAAAGTTCCTCACTAACACCAGGTCCCCGGGAATTACGTCATGGGGTTTCACCTCGGTGTTATCGGGAAAGGCTGCAGCTACCTGTGAACGACAAGATTGTAGTGCAGACATCAAGGAAGCCAGGTAATCTGTCAGCATATTACAGTCAACATCAGTTATTTTGCGTGGTATAGGCGTCCCCCACATATTTGGTGGTCTACCGAAGATCACCTCATAAGGGGATAGCCCTGTTCGAGAGTGCGCTACCATTCTCATGTAAAAGAGTGCAACTGGTAAGGCTACTACCCAGTCGACACCTTTCTCTCTACATATTTTGGACAATCTAATTTTCAGAGTTTGATTATGTCGTTCCACGAGACCTGCTGCCTCGGGGTGTCGGACACAGTGAAATCTCCACTGATAGCCTAACAAAAGTGAAACGTGTTTCATTAGTTCGGAGGAGAACGGCTGGCCGTTATCTGAGTAGACAACACGTGGTAAACCGTACCGTGGGAAGAATTCTCGAACCAACTGTTTGGCAGTAGTCGGGGCAGTGTAATCTGAAACCGGGTATGCCTCTGTCCAACGGGAAAGAGCACAGACAACTACGAGGACATATTTGAATCCTCGACATCGTTCCATCTGGATATAATCCATCTGGAGGACTTCAAAAGGGTGATCAGGAGGCTGAAATCCGCCTTGTTCTACGGGAATGCTTTTACCTGGGTTAAACTGACAACAGATCATACAGGTACGAACTTTTTGTTTAGCTGCTGCTCGTAAATGTTTGTTGAACCAAATGTGTTGAATGCTGTCTAGCATAGCTTTTTCTCCTAGGTGGGCTGGACTATGTACAGTATTAATGATAACTTGGACCATTGAATCAGGAAGGAACCATACAGATTTTTCCTTCGTCATCCATCCTTGATCCGTTTGGATCCCTCCTAATTCAGTCCATTTCTTTATTTCCTCTGGTGTAGCATGTGTCTGTATGTCAATTACGTCAAGAGCGGGATCCTTAACCATCATGCAATGTGTCGGTGTCGGAACTATTGTCTTTGTCATGTCGGGTGTGTGAGTTTGAGCAGTCTGTTTAGCTGTTCTGTCAGCTAGATCATTGCCTTGGGAAATGATATCAGTAACTTTCGTATGAGCTTTACATTTCATAATTGATATTGCAGTGGGTAGATGTATTGCATCTAATAAGGCATGAATGAGGGGTCCGTGCTGAATGTGAGCACCGTGAGAAGTTAAATAACCTCTCTCTCGCCACAGCACGCCGAAGTCATGTACAACTCCGAATGCATAACGTGAATCAGTGTATATGTTGACTTTTTTATTCGTAGCTTGAATACAGGCTTGTGTCAGAGCGATGAGCTCTGCTGCTTGAGCGGACAAGGTATTTATGCGATTTGTTTCAATGACTTCAGTGTCTGTTGTGACTGCGTAAGCGGCTACTAACTCTCCTGTACTTGTTCTCATACATGAACCATCTACATACAACGTCAGGTCTGGGTCTGACAATGGGACGTCTGTCAAGTCTTGTCTGGGTTTCGTCGTGATAGTGATAACTTCAATACAATCATGTGCTAGTGGGTCTGTTCCGTTTACTGGTAACAGTGTGGCAGGATTCAATGTACTACAACGTCTGATTTCTATGTGTGGCTGAAACAATGTTAATTCGTAACCGGTGAGTCGTGCTATAGTCAAGTGTTGTGTTTGCGTTCGGTTCAAGAGAACCTCTACTGCGTGTGGTACTTGTACTGTCAATGGATGTCCTAACACTATGGCATCGCTTTGTCGGATTGCTAAAGCTGTCGCTGCCACTGATTTCAGGCACGCAGGCAGAGCCTGAGCTACGGGATCTAATGTACTAGAGAAATAAGCACATGGTTTGTGTGATCCTGCTTGTTCCTGTGTGAGTACTGACAAGGCAGTACCTTCGCGTTCTGTAACAAAGAGTGTAAACTGTTTATTATAACATGGTGTTGCTAAAACAGGTGCTTGACATAAAGCTTTCTTTAGGCTTTCAAAAGCTTGTGTATGTTCCTGAGTCCAAGGGAGAACAGTCGATGTGGCTGCCTCCTGTGTTGTCAACTGGATGAGTGGTTTTGCTAGAAATGCATACTGAGGGATCCACTGCCTACAATATGAAGTGAGGCCTATAAAAGCCCGCACCTCCTTTTGTGTCTTGGGTATTGGCATGTTAGCAATTAACTGGATACGATCTGGTGTAAGCTGCCTTCCCTCCTTGGACAGCGAGTGCCCAAGGTAAACAACTCGCTGGACACAGAATTGCAGCTTAGAAGGGGACACCTTGTGCCCCTTTTCGGCCAAAAATTGTAGAACCGTCAGTGAGGCTTTTTCACATTCAGGTTCGCTTCTAGCGGTGATCAGCAGATCATCGACATATTGAAGCAGGGCAGTGTTGACCGGCATGTGGATACTGTCAAGTTCTCGTTTCAGTGCTTGGCTATAGATGCTGGGGCTTTCTGTGAATCCTTGAGGTGCGCGTGTGAATTTAAAGCTTCGTCCATTTAAACTAAATCCGAACAAGTATTGGCTTTCTGGATCTATTGGGACGCTGAAAACGGCATTCTTGAGGTCAATTACAGTAAAGAATGTCGCTTCGGAATCGATGGCTGTCAGTAATGAAGAAATGTCTGGGACTACGGGGTATTGTGGTACAATACATTTATTTAATTCGCGCAGATCAATAACCAATCGATATACTGGCGGGGCTTTCGGATCAGTTTGTTTAAGAATCGGAATTATCGGGGAATTACATACATTGGAGTCGGTTTCCACAACCACTCCTTGGGTAATAAGCTCGTCAATGATTTGCAGTAAAGCCACTACAGCATCTGGGGGTAACTTGTATTGTCGCATTCGTGGTAGTACCACTCCTGCCTTTAGTGTGACTCAATATGGTGTAATGTTCATGCAACCAACATCTGTAGGACCTTGTGCCCATAGATGTGTGGGTAAAGTCTGCAGTCGGTGATCCATGTCTCGGGACACGTAGTGCCCTTTGAAATCACGTTTAAACAATCTTACTCCTTCCGGAGAACAACATATTATAGCTCCTAGAGCTTTCAATGTTTTTATACCTAACAGGTTTTCTGGACATGATTTAGTAAGCAATAAATCTGTAGTTCGTGTCAAGGGACCAATCGTAAGTGGAAGAGGCTGTGATACTTCGTTAATGATAGGTTTTCCTGAAAAACCAAGGGAAATATTCTGTGAGCCTGAGAGGGGTGCCCCTGGAACTTCACTACGTTTTATGGTTGTTCGGCTTGCCCCTGTATCAAGTAAAAATTTTCTATCTTGGCCTAATAGTTCACTGTGTACGTAAGGTCCTTCTTGATCTACAGGGACCTCGATAAGGGGTAAGCCAACTTCCCTCTCTAGGCTGTTTCATGAGTATCGTTGATAATCAGGATAGTCATACTGTGCGGTCTGGTACATCTGTTGTGTCGTTGTTTGTGTGGCAGCAATAGGCTGCGGTGGTGGAGCTGACATAGACTGTTGCGGAGCTGGCATGGACTGTGCATGCTGCGGAGCTCCTTGTTGGTTCTGATCCTGTCTAAGTGGCCGTGGTCTTTCTTTTGTATTACCTATGGCGATATTATGTTTTAAAACTGGACAATCATGTACATAATGACCTGGCTGTTTACAATAGTTGCATGTCCCTTTTACAGGACCTGCTGAAACACTGGACTGTGTCATACCCTTTTTATGACCGTCAGCTGGAACTGTCTGGGAAACTAGCATTTTCATTTTCGTGTCTTTCATGCGTCTTTGTTCATGTTCTTGTTCCTCTCTAATTCTATTGTGATGGTACTGTAGCATTTGTAACATTTGTGACGGAGTGTTACCTTGCCATGTACTCTCGAATTTCAATACTCTATTCTTAACTTGGGGCAAGGAATTTTCAACTAATTTTGTCACAAACAGATGTGGATACGATTCGCTACTTGCTTTTATTCCACTATTTATACCAAAACATTTTTCGAATCGGGCATAGAAATCACTAGTGTCTTCATCTGGTTTTTGTTTACAGGCTGAGATTGCACCCCAGTCTTTCTTTTTCGTAGTTAATAAACGTGGCAGTACCTGTACTAGTAAACCTGGTAGTGTTTTGGTCTTTTCCCCAAGCCCTGAACCTGGACCTCGAGCTTTTTCTTCGTTTTCTAATGCTGTCCAATCTATCTTCTGGTCTCCCACCTCCCAATCCTTTTCCTTGAGTTTTTCGTAAATGCCCGCAGGCATTAATACCTTCAATATTGTCATAATGTCGGGGTAGGTATACTCTCCCATGAGCAACATGTCTTTAATTTCACGGTGGAAACCCGCTGGGTCTTTGTCATGGCAGGGTACCACTTTCTTCATTTCTAATAGTTCTATTTTGGATATGGGTGTGTATACAAACACACGTTTAAACTGATTGTCCTCACCTTTTATCGGGTGGACTTCGCGTAAGGGATTCTGTCTATCCATGTAATACGTCGTTCTTTCCTTGATGGGCAGTGAGACATGTTCGGGGCATACAAAAAGAATGTACTGCTTTCTGGATTCTAGTATTTCTCTAATTAACTCAGTACCTGAACCTCTCCATTTATTCGTGAGTAATTCAGTCAATATATCAGGTAGGGGACCAGGATCGGAGTGTTGGCTTTTATATAATATAAGGAGTTGTTGAATCATATAGATACCAGCTAAACGCTGTTCATCTGGGGCGAGGTTCAAAAACGTGTGCGCTAATGTATCATCACTATATTTTCCGGGACTATCAACCCAATGAACGGCTGACCTGGCTAATTCTTGTTCGTCCATAGAATCGAGTACATGATAACCCCTTCGTTCTCGGAGTACTTTGTCAGCGGCTTGGAACGAATGTTCGGGGGACCTTATATTTATTATAGAGGTTTGGAAATTTCTGCTATTATCTGGACGTATCGGACGTATCGGATCAGTAAAGCATCTAGTATTATTGCAAGATCTTCCTCTACCTACATAGGCCATGGTTTCTAACTGTCCTGTGGGCAGTTCTAATTCTTCCTCCTCCTCGGTTTGTTCAGGCTCGTCTACTGCTAATCTTTCTTCGTGTATTCGTTCTACTTCTTTGCGGATCTTGCGGCACATAGCTACTATACATGATCGTTTATCATGTCTCCCCTCTGATATATTCCGACTCCATGTGGTAAGAGTTTGCATTTCTTCCGGATTTACCCCTGGTCGGTCTTGATTTCTGATCACACAGTTTATGAGGAAACGTAACAGTTCCCCCTGTATTTCCACTTTCTGGTACTCCATGGCTCTGTTAATACTCTCAGAATCTCGCCCTGACTGGACAAAGTGATATATATTTTCTAAATGTGTAGTCATTCCTGGTAGCCTCCCTAAATATATTGCAGCTCGTCGGATACGTAATGATGCCAGCAGCATTTCGTCCCCTTTTCCGGGCACAGGGTCATATCTACAATCTATTAGAAGTTCCTTGAGCGTGTCGGGAGTTACTAGTTTGGGCGTACGTTGGTGGGCTAATTCTTGAAAGGAAAGTTTATTTACTCTGGGTGGCGTGGAAAAAATGTTTGATGTACCTCCTGTAGCACCACCTGGGGTGCTGGATGTGAAAGGATTCGTTGAACGTGATATAGCAACCATAGGTGTGGATACAGATGTAGAAACAGATGTGCTTGCCGGAACTTGTGTCGGAGTTTGCTGTTGCGGAGGTACAGACGGAGGAGGGTCTTGGCGTTGAACCCCCTCGGCAGGCGGTCTATGTGGCGCAGTATTAGCATACTCGGGAGCTGCGTCGTCTAAATAAGAGGAAAGAAAAACATCTTCTGCGGTTCTGGGATGCCCTTTGGGATGTACTTTTATCGGAAATAATGGGGGTGGCAAGTCTTTTGGTATCTCCGGAGTAGCCTTAGGTAACCCTTCGGCCAGAAGAGGATACATACCATTCATAAGGGCATTTCTTTGTCTGTCTATTTGTTCTGATATTACTCGAGTACCTTCTTCAATTAATAGATTTTTTCGAACTTTATTTGAATTCTCCTTACTTTTCTCTTCCTGTCTGAGCGCTTTTTCTGTACGTCTATATGATTCTTTACGCCATAATTCAATGGCATCTTTCTGTGACTGTCTAGCTTTCTTTTTCCATAATTCTTCCTCTACTTTCATGATGCAATCTGCATCCCAGGTCCCAGCTGCGGGCCACCTCTGACTTTCTGGTAATTCCTTGGTGTAGTCTACCCATAAATCAAGAAATAATATGGCGTCTAGGCCATGTTTCTGATACATGAAGTACCCTGGAGTGTCCCTAGGAGGAATGGGAACAGCTTCTTCGAGTACCCCTTTTCTAGTTTTTATCTGTCTTAATTTCGAAAAGAGCGGCATATTGAGAACTGATCTGATACCTAATTTTGAACACTTTTAATACAACAAGACCCAATAATGAACAGTCATTCACACCACAATATACAGAACGTATTTAAAAACATTTTAACATTTAACATTTAATGAACAACAATGATGGCCATTTAGGGAACTAGTCACTAAGCATAATACTCGGCACTAACTAGGTAATTCTGAATTATATACTAGACATACTTGATATACTGCTAAACAGTACAGATACACTGCTGAAACAGTGCAGACCGGATTTGTGTACCCAAACCCGTCTTGACCGGCACAACCTATGTGCACGTCAGAACGCCTCCCCGACAATGGTACTCACCGGGTAGCTCGAAACGGAAGGCCTCGGAACTGAACTGAACTGGACTTGAACCGGACTGGACTCGACTCGAAACTTTGGAAACTTCGGAACCTGGTGGGCCTCTGTATACCTCGGATCTTGCTCTCTCAGCTAGGCTCTGGTCGGGATACTTCGCACTTCTCACCGCCTCGTCTGGGTGTTGATCGCAGCCTCAGTTACCCCCGCTCGGCAGGAGGGAGATACAGGAAATCCTGTTGGTACGCGTTGTTGTCCGTCCAGCTGTGACAGGAGACCGGGCCTGCAATGCACCTCCGGCGCGTGAGATGAGAAAGTGTCCCTGTTCGGGCGCCATATATGTGGTAAATAATTTAATTACCGGAACTTAATTTGATGCGGAAAAATCTATAATAATAGCTCAGTAAAATAAGAGGCAGAATCCGTGGTATTAGAGGTTCGGAACGGGCTTTATTCCAAAATCAATTCGAATTGATGGACTCCATATTCCCTCACCACGAAGGTTCAGGAAGTGAAGGACCCCACTTTATTGACAAGTAATCATTTTTATACAGAGGCATTATAGTGAAAACAGATGCAGGAGGCGTAACAATTGATAACAAAGATAAAACATACATGCGTAACTAAAGTGGGTGTAACTAGGCGTAACTAAAGAACGTCATTAAGTATGATGTCACAAGTAGGTGGCACCATGAAAGAATTTCGCAATGTCAGCAGAAATACTTGGCAGAGATGCGCGCGCAGCAGCATGACGTGTGATTGACGTGCAACTAGGGGGTGAAGGGGACTTGACATTTAGCTCTATATGTGGAGACAGAAGTCTGGGGTTATGTCAACCTAATCCCAAATCATATCTAACATCCTATGTTTAAAGAACTATGTTATCCAAAAAGAGAGGTCTCTTTAGAATAGAATCTCATTCTATACTGACTATACTGACTGTTAGTGCGTGTACAAGCGTCTAAGTGTCTACACTAGATGCGAGGGCAGAAATCTTCCATAGTAACAGGGCTATGAATTACTTGCATAAAGACAGAGAAGCCGGGCCTTTTGCTCGGTAACTGGAAGAATGTTTACTTAAACTACTAGACAGGAATGCATTGGATAGGGAGCGGAGCAGATAATCTCGAAGGTGAAATACGGTTTTTGGCAAGCAGACAGGCCGAGTCAGGCACCGTTAGCCGCGCAGGGAGTAGGACAAAGTTCATGGATACAGATGCGAGCTCAGACTGGAGCTTTCAGAGGCAGAAGGCAGGGAAAGGCTTAATGGCAGAATCAGGGCCTACTCGCCTGGATTGTAAAATGGCATAAATGAACCATATAAAGCCGGTGGCCTTTCATACTTAGGAATAGAATATCCGGCCCATTCATGGCGGATCTGAAAGAGGACATGTTGACGGTGGACGCACATGTGTTTGCGTCTTCATAACTGGAACTGGAGGAAACATACATGTACTTGTAATTTATACATGAAACCGTTGGGGTCCAAGATAGGGGACATAACTGATCATAAAAATCCATATTTCCACACGGGCACGGGTTGCAAAGTTTGTGAGGCAAATAACCAATTACTATATAGACTGGGTGAACTCATTAAAATTTACTTGCATCCATTAGAACTATCTCTTTCTACTATTGAAAAACAGATAGCCTCTTTGAATGCAGCTTCCAAGATCCAGTCGGGTCCTGGGTTGGCTAAACCAGGGCAGCCTAAAACTAACCACACAAATTCAACGGTGGGGCTGAAAGTGGTAAATGTAGCTCCTAATGGGCCGAATATAAGCACAAAGTCACCCACAGCCGTACTGAAGAAGGGTATAGAGCTAGTTAAATCCCCTGTCCACTTTAATAACACGGAAGCTGCACTACCCAAACCAGTAGGCCCACTGCTTCTCAATGACAAGAATACGGGTGAGAGCTGGCACCCTATTCATTTACCACCAGAAGCAGACCCATATGTTGCAGTTATGACCGGGGTTCCCGAGTTAAACCCAAATACAGAGGAACCAACATGGTTCCTAAAAAATAAGGTACTACATTGGCTTATCGCCAACAGACCGCTCCCAGTCCATTGTGGTAGCAAGATCCTAATGGTGCGTAGGGTGCCCTGGCTAGGAAACGACACGAAATCGACTCGGGGGATTGTGTCATAGTAAATTTTGGCGACCCCCGTACTGCTGACTACATCTGTCGCAGGGGCATGTGGGATAAGATTGATGGAATAGAAGCGAAAAGGCTCTCTTTTTTCTACCCCCCTACAAATCGATACACTGTTAACCCGGTTAGAAGTTGGCCACAAACAAGAAATCGCGACAGAAGAAGGGAGTGGGATGATTGGGATGATTGGTCTGTCCATGAAGTTAGAGACATTGCTCCTTCTGTAGGCTGGAGAGGCATATCAGTTGCTAACAGGTTCAGCTGCTTGGAAGCAGTGGATTGACCACCATTGCGATCAGGTTATGGTTTTGAGGGCTTTGAAAAACTACAGTCCCAATTTGTCACAAGCTCTCGCTAGCCCTAGCCCTATGACCAATAAAAATTCTGATATTTGCTATATATCTCCAGTTTTGCAGACAATCAATCAAGAAATTCTGCAAACCATTGCTCTAAGCCCCCGCCCTACTTCCGAATCAGGGCTTAATGTTGCCCAGGCTATCCCCTCTACTGACATTATGCCTCCTGTTGCACCTCCGCCCTCCATTGAACACTTGGGTCCTCATAATAGTGTTCCTTATGATCCTATGGGTACCTTGAAGATCCTAAGTTGGAATCTAGCAGGCATCCATAGGAAATTGTGTTTACCAGAGTGGAATGCCTTAGTGGAGATGCATAAGATCTGTTTGTTTCAAGAGACTTGGAGCTTGGAACCTTTACATCGAGTTGGATATGCTACATATTTTGTTCCAGCAGTACCCCCCAGAAATGGGAAGGGTCGCCCTTCGGGAGGCCTTCTCATCTGGGTAAACATTGATCTAAATTGCAATATAAAACTTAAGCAAATCAATAGCCCTGACATCCTAGGCATCTCCTTAAGAGGCCCTTGTAGAGGATTAACCATTGACTTGTACAATGTATATGTTAGAGGCACCAAATATGGGTCTATGTCTCCGATAGTGTCAATCCTTGAAACGGAGCTTAGAGAAAATATAGCTGGTGCCCAAGTCCTGGTTGCGGGGGATTTTAATTGCACTTATGAGCCCCTAATGATTGATGATATTTTAGACCCGGGCGAGGAAGATGCCAGATGGGGGATCCCAGCTCTAACTATCCCCCCGATTTAAAAATGGTCCCAATGTGCGATCCAGCTCAATGCTCTTTCGTTGGAGTTTGGCCTAAGAGCCACAAAGGGCCGTACAAGCTCAGACTCCATGGGTACCGTTACATTTAACAGAGCCAACCACACTTCAAGAATTGACTATATTTTGCTAGATTTCATACTTTGGGGTCTGGTACAGGATATGGTTGTCTTACCTACTGTTGAAAGCGACCATAACTCGCTTTCCCTGTCCCTTAAAAATCCTTGGACCAACAAACCAACAAAAGCTTCTTCCAAGCAAACCCAAAACATCTCCGTCTCCTCATGCGGGAGACGTTTGAAGTGGAATATAGTCTCAGTCGATGAAATTAAACTCAACACTATCAATGCTGTCCTTACAGCCTCACAGATGAAGCTGGACAATATTCATTTGGTTTTGTCGACTCCCGGAAAGGTTACACCTATTTTTGAAGGAACACTTACGGCAATTGGGAATGTATTTTTGAAAAAGGAGTGTACGGGCAAGAATATGGTAACTCGGAAATCAAGGGGTAAAAACGTATGGTATACATCGGCTTGCAGGCATGCAAAAACCCTCCTGATTGGGACTATAAAAAGTAAATCTCAAGTAGCTATACAGGGAGCCAGGAATAACTATAAACAATCATTGGCAAGCGCAAGGAAGGAATGGGAAGAAGATTTTTGGCACTCCTTAAAAGAGGCAAGTCACGGGAAAGATCCAAGGCGCTTCTGGGACACAATTAGAGCCAAAAAAAGACCAGATAGCGACCTTATAACATGTAATATCACCAGTCAAGTGTGGGTTAACCATTTTGCAAAATTATACACTCGCCCTCCTGATAACATCACTACTGACATCCCCAAGGATGAACAGGACAGGGAGGTGGCTTCAGCAAACCGTGACCTCACAATGAGAAGAGCAGAGCACGTCACTGGTACAATTGGTACTATCATGCTACAAAAGGACTGGGAGGTTGATTTAGCAGATCCCGATTTCTCTGTAAAAGAAATAGAGTATGCCATCAGTACCATTACGCCCCAAAAGGCGGCCGGGCCAGATGGTATCCCCGGGGACCTGTTACGCTCTGATGTTCCGAAATGGGCTAAACTTATCCATTGTTTGCTTATTGCAATCTGTAGGGGTGCTCCGATTCCTTCAGCCTGGAAAGGGGCGGAGGTTGTCCCCATTTTTAAAAAAGGGGCTAGGGACGACCCAGCAAACTATAGACCTATAAGCCTGCTGGATATAACCCAAAAGGTGGTCGGTAAGGTGTTGTTGGTCAGAATATTACAATGGATCACCGATAACAACATCCTTTCTGACTACCAGGCAGGGTTTAGAGCAGGCACTGGCACAATAGAGCAAGCCTTTAGATTATTGCTAGTATATTGGAAGGTGGTGATCATAGGCAAAGGCAGTCTTTATCTTGCGTTTATTGATCTAAAGACTGCCTTTGACCTCGTTTCCAGGGAGACTCTTTGGAGAGTTCTTGCTGACATGGGGTTACCTCATCACATTTTGCTGTTAATTGTAAGGCTCCACGAAAACACCTTTGCTCAGATCAGATGGGGAACAGATGGCGAGAAGACCAGTAGAATCCCGGTTGAGAGAGGGGTTCGCCAGGGATGCGTTCTAGCTCCCACCCTTTTTTCCTTATATGTCAACGGCGTGGTTGAGCATCTGCTGAAAGATCCTTCAGATGAACCATCCCTGGCGGGGGAGCGTATTCCCACCCTCCTCTTTGCGGATGACACGCTCTTATTGTCTAAATCCCCGATGGGCCTCCAAAAACTACTCAACAACTTACAGCATTTTTGTGTAGAAAGGGGCCTGGTAATTAATACAGAGAAAACTAAGTTCCTTGTGATGAACCCCCCTAAAAAACCTGTGCGTCCCCCAAAGTTGAACACCGTACCCTTGGGGAGGGTGGACGTATTTGACTACCTAGGCATTCGTTTGTCACACAATATGCAGTGGGCTCCCCACCTATGCAAAATGCTGTTAGCCCACAAGAGGGTAACAGGGGCCCTTTTGAAGGAGCAGCGCTCCTGTGTATTTAGACCTATAGCCCCTGTTATTGAAATCTATGCTGCTAGGGGAGTCAGGTCTGCCCTTTACGGGGCCGAACTGTGGGGCTCATACAACACTAGCGAATTAACAAGATCTGAGAGGAAGTTTTACAGAGCGATTATGTCACTTCCCCAAAGCACTCCAATGATCCCACTAATGTTGGATCTAGGCTGTCGCCCCATCAGTGATCTAGCAAAGCTTCGCCCCCTACTTTTATGGGCTAGGTTGTGGAGAGTCCCGGAGCTAGCAAAATATGCACAGGGTCTCTCTGAAGTACTGTCACTTCCCGGGTGGTATAAGATAAAATGGCTGAGAGACATGAAAGCCCTCCTATGGAATTTGGGCCTAAGCGAAGCCTGGGAAAATAGGTCTTCCCCTCCAAAAGCAACACTCAAGAATCTATACTGGAATTGGATTGTGACCCAACGGAATATCAACTGCGCCTTGGGCAGTCTCACGGAGGACTTCTTGAAATTCAAGGACCTGCCACTCCGGCAATCATATTTAGACATTATTGAGAGACCCTTCGAAAGGTCTCTCTATTTTAAATTTAGAACCGGGACTCTTCCACTTCGTGCTTTTACATCTCGGTGGAAAACCCAAGCACAGACCACAGAATTTTGCCCCTTTTGCTCACTTAGGGCCATATGTAGGTAAATTACATTTACCGATTCTTAAATACCGAATTTTACCGATTCGGTATTTATGAATCGGTAAATGTAATGTAGGTAAATTATTACCGATTCGGTAAATATCGGTATTTAAGAATCGGTATTTACCGAATCGGTAATGGCAACTGGCTTCCCATTCATTCCTATGGGCCTGGAGGCCCATAGGAATGAATGGGAAGCAAGTTGCCATTACCGATTCGGTAAATACCGAATCGGTAATAGGGGAGGCATTATCATGGGTGGCAGGGTGTCACATTGACACCCTGTTGCACCCCTGATTCGTGCATGTGTGCACATGTCGCGCACATACATGCCCTAAGGGCATGTATGTCTGCCACATTGCACATTTCAAATAGCACAATAATGCTTTTTTACAGGTATTCGTCATTTACCATCAACTTTTAGTTGGTGGTAAATAACGAATCCACACACCGACGAGACACTCCCCCTACATATCATTTCAGGATTCGGTATTTACCGAATCGGTAATTTTACCGATTCGGTAAATTACCGAATCCTGAAATATGCCCCCTACATAGCAAAAGCCTAAATACCGGCCGGTAACGGGATATTTACCGAAAATCGGCCGTTACCGGCCGGTATTTGGCTTCCTACATATGGCCCTTAGAGAAGAGTCTGTGGCACACTTTTTGTTTGAATGCAAGGAGTATGCTCATCCAAGAAGTAGATGGTTAAAGCAATTGTGCCGCTTGCTAGGAACTAGGCACCACACGGAGGCGCTACGTATTTTAATGTCAGATTCTCGCCCTTTTTATGCTTGTGTTCTTTCTAAATTTTTATCATGGTCTTGGTGTATCAGAAGCAAAAGGCTCAAAGGAAATGTTTAATCTGTTTCTTAAATATTTATGATGTATTCCTTTTTACTGAAAAAGTATGTTTTTAGGGGAAATTGCAATCTAATCAAATTCTTTTTAATTGTGATGCTTTTATGATAATTTCTTATCGAAATAAAGCCTTTTGACTGACTGACTGACAAACGCCATTGGAAAAAACTTAAGCTGGAGGACTTTCACCATTTGTTGGTTTACGAATCCGCTTGGCCCTTTTCACAATGTTGAATCTGGGTATGATCTGTTTTGTGACTGGGTTTCTCAGGCCTTGGACATACTGATCCCTGCTGCCTGGTCGAAATGTCGGTCCAGAGAACCCAGCCCATGGTACGACAGTTCCCTGACATTGTTAAAAAAGGCCTGTAAACAGGCTGAAAGGGAGTGGCGGAAGTCCTATGATGCCGGAAAAAAATCAAGGTATCTCTCCACAGTCAAACACTATCATAGAGCTGTGTGCAGAGCTCGGGCTGCCTTCTACTCACATGAATTCAGAGTAAGTCGTAATCCATCTAAATTAATCTTCAAGGTCCTAAAGGACCTGATGGCTAAAAAAGTTCATTTGGCTGAAATCTGTTCGGTGGCCCATTGCGAAGATCTGGCTTTGTTTTTTCTTGGAAAAATTCAAGCCATTTACCGTGCCTTTTCCACTTCTGAGCCAGTTGTTAAATGTATTAGCCCCACACCAATCATAGGTGACACATTGGAGGTATTTCCCAGTTTATCAATGGATACACTTTTAAAACTAGCCCAGAAGTAGAGGGGTGGATTGGTGCGCGGCTCAGGAGCGGTCGTTGTACGCTGCCCGGGGCTGCCCCAAAAAATTCCGAAAAATATGGGGGAAATGGCTGGGGGGCCTGTTTTGAGGGGTGGGGGCGCAGAGGGCGGGGACAGGGGGTGGGGGAGGAGGGGGGGGGGTTTACATTTGTTTGTCAATGCTTCCCTGATTGAAGTTACTGGTGCCAAGTTCAATGCACTGTTGTATATCATTCTTGATATTGTCCTTTATGCCGAAAATAAAAAAATTTGTTTATCAAAAAAACTAGCCCAGAAGGTAAAATCTTCTATGGATCCCATGAGGCCAGCTCAGTTTAGAGATTCCGCTACTATCTGTCTTCCTCCATTATGTCATCTCTTAAACCTCTCGCTTGCCACGGGTGTTGTTCCAACTAAATGGAAACAGGCTGTCGTAACACCCATTCTGAAAAAGCCTACATCGGATCCATCTAAACTCGAGAACTATCGCCCAATCTCCCTCCTCCCTTGGGCTTCCAAAGTTGTCGAGTCCCATGTGAACGAGGTTCTGACTAAACATCTCATAGGGGCAAACATTCTGGACCCTTCCCAGAATGGTTTTCGGGCTGGTCATAGCACTGAGACCGCCCTGCTCTTTATGACAGAACATCTGCGTGTCACACTTGATTCAGGTCAGACTGCGGCACTGATATTGTTGGATCTCAGTGCCGCATTTGACTCGGTTTCGCATGGGATTTTAATTCAACAACTTAGGGAGGCGGGTGTTATGGGCCCTGCTCTCGATTGGTCCCGTTCTTTTCTCACTGGTCGGACCTTTAAGGTAGCCACGCCGCATTTTGAATCTAAGTCCTATTCGCTGGAGATGGGTGTGCCTCAGGGTTCGTCGCTGAGCCCCACATTGTTTAATCTATATATGAGACCGCTAGCGGATGTCGTCAAGCACTGGGGTATGACTATGGTCTTCTATGCAGACGACACGCAGTTGGCGGTCGTCCTAAGTGGGGACTCCGACCTTGATGCACCCAGATTCCGGGATGGACTATCGGCAGTGGCTAGATGGATGAATGTCAACTGTCTTCAATTGAATGCTAAAAAAACTGAGGTCATGATCGTGGGCAAGCGGACGGATCTGTGGGGTGATAGGTGGTGGCCTCCGGAATTGGGTGCGACTCCTGTGCCAGTGTCAGAGGTAAAGAACTTGGGAGTGTGGCTAGACTCTGCTTTGAGTTTTAGTGTCCATACAAAAAAAGTGGCGGCCACCTGCTTTGGCATTCTGCGAGGGTTGCGTCCACTCCTGAGGTTGTTTGACGCCCCCACCAGACAGCTGGTTATTCAGGCATCCATATTATCGCGGCTTGATTATGCCAGCTCGCTCCTGTTGGGGGCTAATCAGGCTGAAATAGCACGGATGCAACGTGTTCAGAATGGCGCTGCAAGAGCCTTGATAGGTTTACCAAGGTCCTGCTCTGCGGAAAGCACCATCCGTGCTTTGCACTTTAAGACCTTGTGCCTTTCTTATAAGATCCTCAGGAAGACCTCTCCCCAGATCCTTTCTACTTTTTTGGTCCCTTATGTGCCCTCGCGCCCCCTCAGATCTCTAGGCCAAAACCTGGTGGTGGTCCCGCGGTTCAGGCTTTGCAGGGCTGGTGGAAGGTCCTTTCGGGTCCTGGCCGCAAAGCTGTGGAACTCTCTTCCGCCTTGTATGAGTGGAATTGACAAACTCTTGAAGTTTAGGAGGGCCATCAAGATGTATCTGTTTCCCTCCCTATGTTAGTATTCTCATCTGCGCGAGTTTCCTCCTCTTTGGTTCTGTTGTGTTTGGGACTTCCTTTTCCAAGCGCCGGGACGCCCCTTAGCTGGGGCAGCTGTGCGCTATAAAAGTGCTGGTAACATAACATAACATAACATAACCTGCAACAGTTGTCCAGGTTAATTGTAAATGTTTTTTCCGATTTGGATGAGAACAGTTGTTATTTTATTTAAGTTAATATATTTAATTTTATTTATTATAGTATATTTAAGTTAATACATTTTCAAAATAAATACATTTGTCATATATTTTAATTGCCATTCGTTTGTATTCTGTTATAATGCCTTGATCATGTGTGTATGAAAAATGTGGTACATTCATTAGTGGTGACATAAAAGAAGATTAGAAATTGCTAATCAGACAATGAGCCGTCTATTAAGCTTTTACATCAGGTTTTTCAACTGTTTGCATGCCCGCGCTTTTTCACCTTTGGCCAGGAGCCGCTCCTGCCTGCAGCTCTGCCTTTTTCTTTGCCAACTGCTAGAAGGTGTGATATCTACCAAAGGGCACAAAAGAAAGACATGGCTATAGCACATTTTGCCAGGCCTATGGTGTAAGGGAACATATGTGGCCTGCATACTGCGCCCCAGTGTTTCTTGTGCCCCACCAGGCACACATCATGTTGGAGAATGGAATACGTTAACATTTTGCCCCCCTCCCCCGTAAAAAGTTCTCCGGATGCCCATGCACTCATTGTCAGGTATGGCTCCAGTGACATACATATGAAATTTGCCTTGTTGACCTTCTTATGAAAGAAAAACGCAAAAGCACCCTCTGTAGGGCTGTGGCCTCTTGGCATCCTATGCATATATTTTTAAATACATGGGCTTTAATGACACCGAACCATGCAATTTCTTGAATTCAGTGTCAGTCATCACATTTATTTATGCCCCTGTATCAACCAGAAATGGAAATCTCACTCCACAGATGATAATCTCTAGTACACGTCAGTGGTGTTGTAATCTTCTGCCATCACATTATTTCCTATGGAGTACACTTTAACATTTCTCAGTGCAATATGTTCAGCGGTTTGAGAAGAGCCTGAGCTGTAATCTCTTTCCTGCCGAGTCTCCAACGGCACTCCTGATTATATAAAATGACAAGACGCCTTGGAGGCCCACTCACCGAGAGGTGAGCTTGCTGAACTGAGACTCCGGAGAGACTTACACACTGCATGCATTGCAGTCACTAGACACAGTGCAGCACTCATGCACATCGAGAAGACAGTTGCCAACCCAGGTAAATCTTTGGTCAAATTGGGGTTAGTTTGCGATTATCTATATTATGAAGACAGATTTCAACAACGGGGCTGGTACTTTCCTGTGGGGAAACACCATCTCCACTTAAATAGTTACCGAGTAGTTTTCCTATGCTAAGGCTAGAATATTCTCAAGTTTCCTGGGCTTCTAGAGCAGCTTTTTTCTGAATGAAGATCTGCAACGCACAATGATCTGAGTCTTCAAAGCTTCTTCGATGTTATATTTATAGAATGCACCATTTTTTTTTACATAGGGTCATCTATGAAAGCATCAATGTGTTCTTCATTCTTCTGACACTACAAGTGATAAAATAAATCTCTTCAAATCAAAAAAAGTATAACTGGAAAGATTGCTTGAGTCGGTCTTTTCAGCCCTCATACATGTTAGTTGAAACGCAGTGTCCAGGATGACATGTTTATTACAGAAAAGTAGATGGCTTTTCTTGAATTCCTCATCGCTGACACCTAATATTGCCACAATACGTGTCAAAATGACTGATCTAGCGAGTCCACCTGCAACCCAAGCTCTTTGATTAAGTTATGTTGAAAAGTGGTGAACACCCAGAGCAATGTCATCTGAATGAGGTGCGATATGCTGTGGCACCAGCAGTCTTTGGTCTTGACTTGATGCTATTCCCATTCGGCGACACATATTCCCTCTTTGTTACTGACTTTTTAATTGGGAGCAAGTTACTGGTACAAGCTGTATTTCAAACACACATGCGGCTTTTGGCACCACCTCATCATCAGTAAACAATCCTAGTATCAGTGACACATTTATTACATAACTAAACAGATATTTTACTAAAAATGATTTGCAGTTGGTCAGTTACAATTGAATCAACCACAAGCACTCAATCATGAAGCAGGAGGTCTTTCAGACGTCTGTCTTGCTCAGTGGTATCTCTTACTCTTTATCATCACCCTTATCTATCTGATCCGAGCAACGTGTTGGAACTCAAACACATTTCCAGTGTGTGGGTGGCACAGTGTGGCTTCCAAATGGAGTTGAAGCCAAAATTATCACACTGGCCTTAAAAGGTCTGTCAGAGTTGTTAGCAGTTTCCTTGGGAGAGCTCTGTTTCTCTCTTCCGAATGTAAAGACGCATCCAACACATGCAAACTTGAAAGTGGGATGGTCATTAAAGAGACATCAAGTGGGTCAATAAGTGATAGCTCTAAGGACAAAGTTCATACACATTCTCCCGCAGTAGTAAAGTACTTGGAACACAACTTTAATTTGAACATAAAATGGTGTCCTTGAGCATGGAATTGAGGACACACATCATGTTCATACTACAACACATCTTCCCCCTTGGTAGCACTGGTATCTGGATGCACGTAATCATTCGTACAAGACCCACTGACTTTCACAAGTCTGCCACAACTCCACCAACAACCAATATTTAAAAGTTCTTGCTGGACCTGACAGCCCTTAGGATGGTCTTCCCGCAACGCTTTTGTCTACTCACCTCCTGTAGCTGAAATTCATTCTTTTGTTGGCTTCAGAACTCTGTGCGCTTTACTGCTGGTAACCAGTGTTAAAATGCTTGTGCTCACTCCTTAGAACATGGTGCATTTGGCCTATATCTGATTTGTACATTTAATTTACTTATATGCCCCTTGTAAAGTTGTACAACATGCACCCAGGGCCTGTAATTTAAATGCTGCTTGTGAGCCTGCAGCACTTTTTGTGCCACCTGCTTAAGTAGCCTTTTAAAACATGTCGAAGGCCTGCCATTGTAGCCCTTGTGCAGTCTTTAAAGTGCCAATATGACCCTGCCAAATAAACCCTTTGCCATGCCTTAACCACCCTTTTTAATACATATAAGTCATCCCTAAGGTAAACTCCTAATCTGGCGGGCGGTTCAAAAATAGGTTTGGTGGTGTGGGAGTGATGGTGGTCCCGCACTGCCAAACCCATAATAAGGCCCTCAATCTAATTCCTATAATACCTCCCCTGTAGTCGGAAGGATACATCTGCATAAGAAATAGCAAGAGCACTAAGTTTGTGTAAAAAGTCTTGCATTCTATATAAACATCTTAATAGCATAAGCACACTCAAAGCCCATAAAAATGCCAATCAAAAACTACATATACTACAAAAAAAGAAAAAATACATTCCAAAAATGCCTATTTATGAGTCTTAGAGGCCTGAAGAGCAATATTCAAATTCCGAAGATAGTCATAACCAGCCTGTTCAGCAGATGTCGACAATAGTGCCAGGACTGCACCATATGAAGAGAGCTCAGATGCCGGGAAACCTGAAGTCGATGAAGTATCTGGCATAATTGAAGACGGCTCATAGACGGCATCTTGCAGCAAAGGAACCAGATTCATTTGAGAATACAGCTGATGTGACCGGAAAGATCGCACAAGCAGATTTATATCTCAAGACTACCACAGTTGAGTAGCAAGACATATGTCAAAGCCACTCTTGAATGAGCACCATAGACAGAGAAACACAGGCGGCACTCTCTAAAACCATACGGTCCGGAAGGACAGAGATCAGTTTTCGTTTAGTTCCAGCAGCACGGATTGTCCAAAATTCTGCATCATGCGTTTAAGTCACAGAAGGATGTGTGGTAGTTCCAGTTGGCCTCATTGTGGCACATCCATTTCGGAGCAACACAAATACAATCAATACACCAACAAGGAGCAGAAACAAAATCGGAATGCCTCCAAAAATGCCTGAAAATAAAGAGTGCAGAAAGGACGGAATGACCCTAAGTAAAATCTGGAATGTAGAAACAAGTCCAGACCCAATCACAGTGTCAGATGCATTAAAAATATGGTGCACAAGATCAGCAAAATTCTGTGGCAATTGAGTTTGAACTTCTGATGAGGACCATGCTACTTGGAGATCAAAAGTTTCCTGGGCAGATGTAAGAACCACATCAGTTTGAAACAGCAAGACTTTCCGTCTGCTCAATTTATTAAAGCATATATTATCTACGGGGACACTGTTCCACAAAGTTGCTTCTCTGGTAGTATGTGTAGGAGGATATGAAATATGCGTACAGCAAGTTGCAACTCTGGAAACAGTGACCACTATGGGCCCGATTCACAGAACTACCTTAAGACAAAATCCTAAACTTACTACCATTTTGGTATTCACAGAAGGCACTTACTCATTTCGGTATTCACAGAAGGCACTTACTTATTTCGGTATTCACAGAAGTTAGGAGTCCTAACTTTAGGACTCCTAAAGGCCTTCTGTGAATACCGAAAGTCTTAAAGTTAGGATTTTTCTCAGTTTAGGAGTAGTAAAGTTAGGACTCCTAACTTTAGGACTCCTAAATGCCTTCTGTGAATACCGAAAGTCTTAATATTAGGATTTTTCTCAGTTTAGGAGTCCTAAAGTTCTAACTTTACTACTACTGAACTGAGAAAAATCCTAATTTTAAGACTTTCGGTATTCACAAAAGGCATTTAGGAGTCCTAAAGTTAGGAGTCCTAACTTTACTACTACTAAATTAAGAAAAATCCTAATTTTAAGACTTTCGGTATTCACAGAAGACATTTAGGAGTCCTAAAGTTAGGAGTCCTAACTTTACTACTACTAAATTAAGAAAAATCCAAATTTTAAGACTTTCGGTATTCACAGAAGGCATTTAGGAGTCCTAAAGTTTGGAGTCCTAACTTTACTACTACTAAATTAAGAAAAATCCTAATTTTAAGACTTTCGGTATTCACAGAAGGCATTTAGGAGTCCTAAAGTTAGGACTCCTAACTTCTGTGAATACCGAAATGTGTAAGTGCCTTCTGTGAATACCAAAATGAGTAAGTGCCTTCTATGAATACCAAAATGGTAGTAAGTTTAGGATTTTGTCTTAAGTTAGTTCTGTGAATCAGGCCCATTGTTACCACTCAAGCACATACCACCTTCACTAATCTACATGAATACACTCTTTCCTTTATTCTTTTCTACTCTCCTTTTAAGTGCATTCTCCTTCCTCATTGGGCAGGACGACACGATGTGATAGGAGGTGCTCCTAGATAACAGCCACCTGAACCAACATCGAGTTGCTTGGTTTTAAAGTAACTATGTTTTTTTAATCCCTGCTACGAGGAAAGCTCTGTTTCCCACTGTTTCTGTTCCCTGAAGAAACTTAAACTCTAGGGGCCCACAGAACTAACTTAAGACAAA
The DNA here is from genome assembly GCF_964204655.1 of Triturus cristatus. Lineage (NCBI taxonomy): Eukaryota > Metazoa > Chordata > Amphibia > Caudata > Salamandridae > Triturus > Triturus cristatus. Next base: position 295,601,607 of record NC_140590.1, on the reverse strand, counting down.
ATCATAAACTTACTACTTTTGGTATTCACAGAAGGCATTTAGTAGTAGTAACGTTAGGATATTGTCTTAAGTCTGTCTCAAGTCTGTCTTAAGTCTGTCCTAAGTTTGTCTTAAGTCTGTCTTAAGTCTGTCTTAAGTATGTCCTAAGTTTGTCTTAAGTCTGTCTTAAGTCTGTCTTAAGTCTGTCTTAAGTCTGTCTTAAGTCTGTCCTAAGTCTGTCTTAAGTCTGTCTTAAGTCTGTCTTAAGTCTGTCTTAACTCTGTCCTACTACTTTTAGTATTCATAGAAGGCATTTAGTAGTAGTAAAGTTAGGATTTTGTCTTAAATTTGACTTAAGTTTGACTTAAGACAGACTTAAGACAGACTTAAGACAAACTTAGGACAGACTTAAGACAGACTTAAGACAAAATCCTAACTTTACTACTACTAAATGCCTTCTGTGAATACCAAAAATAGTAAGTTTAGGATTTTGTCTTAAGTTAGTTCTGAAAATCGGGCCCTAGATTCGGTGCATTGCCCCTACCGTGAGCACCGCTACGCCAAGGACCGCATGAGCGGTTCCCTTTTCCCTTAAACTCTTTCTTCCCGGTGCACGGACGCCGCCGTGAGCACCGCCATGCCAAGGACCGCAGGCGTAGTTCCTTTTCTATTTCCACTGACCTTCCTGGTGCCCGGCCATAGCCGCGAGCACAGCTATGCCATTGAAAGGACCGCTTCCTTTTTCCTTGCTTCTCTTCACCGTGCCCGGCCACAGCTGCAAGCACTGCTACGCCATTGAAAGGAGCGCAGGAGTGGTTCCTTTTTTTTTGCTTGTCTTCACGGTGCCTGGCGGCAGCTGCGAGCACCGTTACGCAGTTTTCAAAGACCACAGGAGCGGTTCCTCTTTGTTGTAGCCACATTATAGTACAGTATTTGCTGTACTACACCGCAACATTATTTAAGGATTACAGGAGTGGTTCCTCAACACTTCCCTTAAGGAAACTTAAATACCAAACCGCATTTTTCTTCCCTGGTGCGTTGTGAGGAATCAGCATCTATTTTGGGATATTTTTTCCTTTGGTGGTCTCCTCTGGCAATTCTTGGCAGTCTGAGGATTCCCCTCCTCACAGAAGGAAAAACTCTCCTATTCTGGAGGTATTTATTTTTTGCGTTAATTGTTGGGATCAGTGCACTGTCCTAATGGACTTTTAGATCTGCTCTTACAGCCGTAAAATTACCTGTTCAGAGATGATTCAACTTCGGAACCTTAACGTTTGTTCTGTGGTGAGTGACTGTAGTATATGTCTTATATATCATTAGTTGTATTTACTCCCCTTGTTTTTTTTATTTTTTATTTATCTAATCTGAGTCTCTTGTGTCTTCTAGACAGTGACCCTCCCCTGTGCACCCAAGATTCAGACAAGGCAGACTCTGACCTCTATCCCCAGCCAACCCAAACAGGAAACACTGTTACCCTCTGGCACTGATCTCTTCTCCCACGGCCTGTTGGGTGTACTCTCTTCCCTTTACCCTTGGGATCAATCGGCCCTCCTGCTCTAGACATTGTGGAGGATTGGTCTGGAGGTGAGAGGGGGGACTTTCTCCGTTTACGCGGTTCCTGGTTTTCAGGTGAGTGGGATTGTGACACACATAAGGGACACCTGGTTTCACCTGCAAAAACTTTGATAATTGTAATAATATTGCTCCTATTAGAAAGCAACAAAAATTCAGTTTTGATCAATCGTACATGAATACATTTAAAGAACATGCCAAATTAGCCATAGAAGCATAATAAAATATATGAAGCGTAATCCCTCTGCAGCCTACAGAGTGACCCAAAGAAGCCCCACAATCTAGAACACTAACCAAGGCTTCTTTGTTGTTGTGTATGCATCTGTACTGAAAAGGGAGGAACCAGGCTTCATGCAGAAAACATTCACCCATCACCTCATATTCCCTACTCGAAAATGCCTAATACATAATATGAAAGGACTTCCGAGTCAGGACACGAAGGAAGGTCCTAACCATACTCACGCAAACAGCGTGCCATTGTGCATGACTCGAGGAGTCATGAATATTACTTGATTTGGGTCGTCGTCAAATACTTCGTTAAAATATTTATGCCAAAACTAAGGTATGTGTGATTGGGAGCGAATCCATGAACCTATACATTAAAACTCCAATCACAAAGTAGATTAGGTAAATAAAGTATAGCTACTAGATGATTGTTATGAATATACGAAAGCTAGAAACATGTTGACCTATAGCTATCAAAGATAACTAATTTTCTTTTTTTTATAAAATGTTTATTTGCATTTCTCAAACACAAAAGAAGAAACAAAAAAAGAGAGTACTCATTTGCCATAATAAAATAGCACATATCATGTGAATTCGTCAGAAAACATGCGACATATCAATGGCAAATTCACTAACAATCTCTAAAAAACAACAGCAATGAAGGGTTACATGAGCGAAAAACCCAGGCGTGATGGGTTACAATATATACCAGCTGGTACATTTTGTAAGAATAGTGTAAAAACATTTTAATCTGTGAGTTCAGGGTGTAACAGCATTATTGGAATGGTCGCCAAATGTTTTTGGGTTAGGAGGCGCTGGTGGTATTGTAGTACATCCGGTCTCTCTGCCGTGCCTTCACAGTCGGGATGTGCCCCCCGTGCAAGAAAACCTGCCTCTTGGCCAGCAATAAGGCGATAGCAGTAAAGCGACGTATTTCCACCCCGAGTGGGCAGATATAGCCCAACAACGACAGCAGTGGGGAGGGCGATAACGCTGAGTCCACCATCAACGTCAGATGACCAAAGATCGCTTCCCAGAATGCTAGAACCAGGGGTCAATTTAATGGCAGGTGGATGAAGTCAGCACGTGGCGCTGCACATTTCCGGCAGGGGTCAGGCCTGGTGGGATCCATTTTAACAAGTAGTGCGGGGGTGACATCGGACCTGTGTATATATTTATAGTGCAGGAGTTTGTTCTTGTAGTTGTTAGAGATATAGCAAGTTTGTTCACAGCAAAATGCCCACATTTTGTCTGTCAATAGGTTCCCCAGATCCACTTCCCAAGCCGCCCGTGTCCCCCCTGCCCATCCCCGGGTGAAGAGCCTGAGCCAGGTGGTACAGCCGGGAGACCAAGGGCCTGATTCACAGAACTAACTTAAGCCAAAATCCTAAACTTACTACCATTTTCGTATTCACAGAAGGCACTTACTCATTTTGGTATTCACGGAAGACACTTACTCACTTCGGTATTCACAGAAGTTAGAAGTCCTAAGTTTAGGACTCCTAAATGCCTTCTGTGAATACCGAAAGTCTTAAAATTAGGATTTTTCTCAGTTTAGGAGTCCTAAAGTTAGGACTCCTAACTTTACTACTACTAAACTGAGAAAAATCCTAATTTTAAGGCTTTCGGTATTCACAGAAGGCATTTAGGAGTCCTAAAGTTAGGAGTCCTAACTTTACTACTACTAAATTGAGGAAAATCCTAATTTTAAGGCTTTCGGTATTCACAGAAGGCATTTAGGAGTCCTAAAGTTAGGACTCTTAACTATACTCCTACTAAACTGAGAAAAATCCTAATTTTAAGACTTTCGGTATTCACAGAAGGCATTTAGGAGTCCTAAAGTTAGGACTCCTAACTTCTGTGAATACCGAAATGAGTAAGTGCCTTCTGTGAATACCAAAATGGTAGTAAGTTTAGGATTTTGTCTTAAGTTAGTTCTGTGAATCGTGCCCTATGTGTGTGCTATCGAACGATGTAACTATTGTGGATAAGGGAGGGAAGTCCTGCGGCTCCAGCTGTGATGGGTTTATTGCAGCAATCAGAGAGTCCCTAGTTCTGTGTATAAGAAATTTGTCCAGTGTGGATATGTTGCGATTCTCCACCATGTCCATGACCGGTCGTACATGACCATCCTTAAAAGCCTCTCCCACCACCTGAAATCGTCTACGGGAGAGCGCGTGCTGTGTTAAACTTTCAGTGGTCGGGGCACCCATGGATTAATCAGTAATGGTGGGTGCGGGGATTATAGACGGTCAGCCTTCAAATATTGACAAAGTCTTTCCCAGGCCCAGCATGTGGTTTGTAATGTGTGAATTCCCGCTGGTGTTCTTGTGAGACTCTGCGGTAAAATAGCAGAAAGGGGGCAGGAGTGAGCCTGGGATTGCTTGGGTCTTAAATACTGTAGTCGCGCATCAGGATCGTACCAGAAATAAGCATAGTGTGCCTGCGCTATGATATAATACAGGTAAAAATCCGGCACTCCAAAACCGCCCGCAAAAAAGTCATTGTGAGTGTCTGCCATCCTACCCTGGCCCATCCCTTGGCCCAGACCAGCCGAGTCAACAAGCCCCTAAGATAACTAATTTCTAATAGATAGCATCACGTATTTTAATAGAGGTAGGAGAACTTGTTCATCAAAGTTTTTCCTGAGAAGTACCTCTTATCCTATATTTAACTCCACACTTTTTACACTTAAACACCGTCTACTTTTTAGCCCCCCACACCTGCACTTCAGCAAACGGCGGACAAAAAATCAGCGGTAAAATAATCCCATGGTACTCTATTAGATTTTAGAATTTCTTTTTCCAGATCTTATTATAGCTGGCATATATAAAACGTTTAGACCGAGGAGATCTTAGACCCAACAGAAAATTCTGAAAATCTATATCGTCTGAAATAAGTGTTTTTTAACTCCTGACAATGTTGAGTGTTCTAACCATGGCTGGCACAGTTTCCCAACCCTATCCATAGTAATAACCCCAGAGTGTAGTGACTGATCATACCGGGGATCCATAATAACCGCTCATTAGAAGCAGAAATTGAAGAATTGTATGTTCCATTCTGCACCATTTCATTAAGCTCTTCTTAATGGAACCTGAAGTAATGATGTCATTCATAGCAACTTGAACTACATAGGGTTTTTCCAGTGTTTCTGTGGCACCAAAAATGTCACAGGGAACTTTGTCCTAAACAATACCATTATGGACAGGGAATGCAATAATCTTTACAAGGGACAATTCTCTGGACCTTATGTGATTAAGAATGGGGAGTAAACACCTCAGCTATCAGTTCTAGATCAGTACAATCAGGGAGATAGTGCCTATTTAACAGCAGAAAAAAGACTGCAACAAATCCAATCTAAAGGACGAGAAGAAATAGTGAAAGAAAAATTCAACAATAGGACCATGGAGGAATCAGGTATGCGAGTTTCAGCCAAAGGAATAGTCCACAAACACCACACAAGGAGGTATGCGAAGAGTCTAAAGAGAAATCCTCAATGTTGACAAAATAGCCAGAGTAAGTCTGAGTAAAAACAGGGACCACATTATGTGAAGGAGATCCTGTAGTTGCTTTCCAATTCGGGTGATGATCCCGACCTTATTGCAGGGAACAGCAGTAGAAAATGGCAAAATCATATCAGAAACACATCCTGTGTTTTCATCATCAATCTGTATGATTGAAAGTTCAGCATCTGAAGACCCTAGCCGGGAAGTAGCAATATAAAGACTACTTATGGCATTTAGAAGGATTTCCTGCAGGGTAGGGAGAGGTGAAAAGGAACTACCCAGAGACCCTCATGACCTACTGTTGAGAACAGGTAACTTGATCAAATCATTCAAAACTTGTTGTTTTTGTTTACACTAAAACCAAAAAGATAGGGTCACTGTTCCTAGCAAAAGAAAAGAAGAGGTCTAGGTCTTGAACAGAAGGTAGGGCCCAGTCAATAAGACTGTTTCTTGTTGCCCTTAAACATCCTGAGGGATGTCATGCTTCATCATTGGGTGGGTGCGCCTCATCGACTGGCGCTGCAATGCCCTATGGGTCCCCTGAAGGGTCACTTTAGAGGAGATGTTTTTTTTTACACAGTTTGATGGGTGCGAGGGATGTCCTAGTGGGGTGGTATGAGATGTGTGTGATCAAGTGGTTAAAACTGGCATGGGGATATCCCTCAACTCTTTAATATATAGATTCCCCTGTCAGTCTAAAAAACCTGATTGGTTGGTGCTACTAGATGGGTTGTAATGTGCCCTTATAGCTGGTATGTTTTCCTTATTAGGATCGTCCATGGGCCAACATGTTTTGTGCCCCTATTGGTCAGGAGGATCTGTGGCGCTTCCGTTGGACCTCAATCAAAAGTAAGATGCCTACCCCACATCTAGTATGTTAGGGAGTAGTCCCTTGGCGGTTTGTACCTACTTGTATCAGTGTTCAAATGATTATCCGACCTGAATGGATATTTTATCATACCTCATAGGATGTAGCAGAGATTCTGTACATTGGCGGCGGTTTCAATGTGCAAGCTGTTCGCTGCACATACCCTCCACCTCCTCTCTGCCGTTTTTGTTTGCAACCAGCAAGTGGTGGCAAAATCACAGTTTGAGTACCTTGGAGGGCAGGCACTGGTGCACAATGAGATGGGCCAAGCTCCTTTTGATCTTCTCCTGGACTAGATGCCCAAATTTAAAAAGCTAGCCAGAAGCCACTGGGTGCACCTTCACTTCGTCAGTGGCAAATTGTTTCGAAATTTGAGTATTGATCTCGGAAGTCTTGCAATTCCTGTAAGACAGTGAAACATTCATTTATGTCAAAGAGCGCATCCTCTGTCACTAAACCAGAATGATCAAGAACTGGTACAAACATTGGATCCCTAAACAAAAATTCATATGGAGTACGACCACCCAACATTTGTCTATGCCGACTACTTAAATTTCTCTGTACACCATACAGGTGATACTCCGGCTATGACCTGAACCTAATACTCTAGCTGTTAAGGACTGCTTTAAGTCACAGTTATTCCACTATCAAATTTTCTTTAAGATTATGGGTGTGGAATAATACACAACAACATCCAAGGTGCCTATAGTGTCCGAATATGCCTTACAGGCGAAAGTTGGGCCCTGGTCCAAATGGAATGTTGACACTGCATATGTACTGATAAAGAATTGCAAATCTTGAATAACTATTCGAGCCTCAGCCGATCGCTGAGGCCACACCCACAGAAAATTGAGAACAAGAATCAACTCCCACTAAGATATATTTGTTGGTATCATCCAAATAGAGTGGTCCATAATGACTAAATAGATACACTGTAATGGCTTATTTGAAACTAAAAGCAGTGTCTGCGATGGGCATAACATTTGATTTGTTGACAGATGTTACACCAAAGTACAAATGTTCTGGTCTGCTGATAAAGACCATGCCACAGTGGTGTATCTAGCAGAGGCAAGATGGCAGACGCCTTCTGAGGAGGCTCCAATGTCTCTTCCCCATTATCCGGCCATTACCCTAGCCTACAGTTAACATTCAATGCCCTGACTTGTTTTGCCTGCTCCCTCAGGTGATCCCCTACCGGCACATACCACCAATAGGCAGGTCACCTTCTGTGAATTGCCTCTCTGTCCAGATGCAGAGGTGAGCCTATCTGGTGGATGAGAGGACCAATTGCAGGTGAGAGGGAATTGCCATATGGGAGACCTTTGAGGAGTGAGTGAGCCTGGAAGCCATGAGGCTGTTGCTCTCCTGCCTGCCCTTTCCCTCATCTTCTCCCCTCCCCCGGTGGCTGCGGTGACAGTGAGGCACCCGGAGCCTGGATTAGTCCTAGGCCTAGCCACGGGGAGGAGTGGAATGGTTGCCTTTCCGGCGCACCTCTGCCCTATCCCTAGCTTCATCACCTGCTGCCTCCCTTCTTCACCTGCTGCCTCCTCCCGGCACTGCTTAATGAGATCCTGCCACCCCAGAGCTGTTGGGGCCCCCTCCGCTGCACCTGAATTCCGGGACACGAGGGCCAGTTCGAGCCCGGGCCTCTGCTGTTGCGTTGGCTCTTGCCTGTCTTTTCCCTAGCTACTGCGGTTGCCGTGGCCCTAAGCTTGGCAGCTGGGAGTTGAGGCGAGCGGAGGCAAGTGATGCTTGGGCTCTTGACTGAAGGGGGGCCCCCTGCAAACTAGCTCCCCCTGTGGTCCTTGTGGAGGAGTCAGGGGCTGAGGTGACTTCGACTGTGGTGGGTGCAGAGAAGAGAGCTGCCGCCTGAAAGACCCCTGTTGGGCGAGTAACTCCGGGATCTGAGGGCCTTTGTTGTCCTGCCTGTCCTCTCCCTCTTCTCTCCCCCTTTCCCCTCTGGCCGTGATGACGGTGTGGTGCCCGGAGGCCGTATCGGGCCTAGGTCTAGCTGTGGGGGCTGTAGCAGAAATTTTCACACTGCACCACTGCCATGGCCCTGGCTTCTTTGCCTGCTACCTCCTCGGGCGCTGCTAACTGGGGTACTGCGACCGCGGGAGCCAGCCTGCCACCCCAGAGCTGTTGGAGCTCCTGACCACTGCGCCTGGGAGCAGGAGCAAGCGGGCTGGATCGGGCCCAGGCCACCACTGTTGTGGGAACCCTTGAGTTGCCTCCTTCCTAGCTGCTGTGGTTGCCGAAGGCTCCGAGGCCGTGTTGGGCCTAAGCTCGGCAGCTGAGAGGTGAGGTGAACGGTGATGTGTGACACTTGGACCCTTGGCAGGGGAGGGCCCACACCGCGTATCAACTTCCCATGTGGTCCTGGTGGAGGTCTTGAGTACTGCAGATAATGTGTGCATCCTTGGAAAGCTTGGATGCTGCTGCGGATGATACTGTCGGAGGTGGAGACACAGGTAGCATTTTTTGATCAGGCACCTGTAGTTCACAATTGACCTTGCACATGCCGTTGCTTCTAGTTCCACAGTTCATGGGCTTCTTTGGTGGACATCCCTGCTACTGGTGCCAAATGGGGTGAAAGTGCAGAGTGACTAGGCCCTGGATCCTCAAGCCACATCTTGGCCCTCGGTGGGGCCTTTTTCTGGTGCCCTAAACCTAGGAGTTGCTATAGCTTTTGGTGACTGACATGCTAGATGGGCCCTGGCTAGCTGCCTGGGTGGTTGATTAATATTGGTGGTGGGCTGAGGTCTAGTTGAGCCTTGCCACACCCCTGGTATTCTGTAGTGTCTATCCAGCTCTGGGGGCACTAGTATGTGCTGGTAATTCATGCCAACATCTTTCTTGACCTCCCTGTTTTAGGGGCCACAGTCTCTGGAGCTGCCTTTGCTTCCACCACAGTAGTTGCTTTTTAAGGCCAACCTGACTGCTCTATAACCTAGTTCCTGTGGGATTGCTTCTAACGTAGCCCAACCCTGTCGCTTCCTGCCAGGGATGCCTCAACATCAGAGCCCTTGGACTGCACTGCGATGCTGGAAAGCAAACTGGACACTGTTCTGGCAACCATTGAGGCAGCCATTGAAAGCTATTGCACATCATTGGAGGTTAAAATAGCCACTGTAGCTATGGACCTCACCCTACTACACGCTGATCATTGTAAACTTGTGGACACAGCAGAGCACAACCTTGCTGACCTACACCCGAAAACGCAACGCATGCACTCTTCTGTACAGATGCTGCTGGAGCGTGTGGATGTCCTGGAACCGGGAGCTGAAGATGCTGAAGGAAGATCGATGAGAAACAATGTTCAGATTGCGGGCCTCCTCAAGGAGATGGAGGGTAGAGAAGCTGTGCAATATGTGGAGCAGAAGGATGTGGGATTGCGTCCCCCACACACCTTCTCACAATACTCACTATTGAAAGGGTGCACCGAATTCCGGCAAGAAAGCTCCTACCTGGATCCAGTACTCGTCCAATAAAGCTCTTAAGCTGGATGAGACAGTCACTGACCGGTTGCCTGCATTTCCATGACTCAATCCTACGTGAGGCCAGAAAACTTCCTGAGATTAAGGTGAACAATGCCCATGTAATGCTCTTTCCCAACTATACTATCACAGTCCAACACCAACGGAGTACTTTTCTGGCAGTAAAGCGATGCCTCCGCCAATTGGAGCTGAATTACTCAATGCTGTTCCTGGGGCGCCTCTGTGTGGTTGTGAGATGAATCACGCACTTTTTCGACTCCCCTGATGTGGCTTAGCACTGGCTGGAAGCCTATGACCTTCACGCACTGGTGGGTGAGACCCGGTGGTGTTGTAGATCGGGCATGAACCAGAAGTTGCCACTGCCACCGCCTCTCTGGATCACACCAGTCTTCGGCCCCTAACTCTGTGCCTGATTTAGAGCAGATCATTACGGAGCAGCACAGGGTGTTGCAACAGATTGCCACCCTCTCAGACGAAACAAGACATTTGCGCCCAGCAGATGACTTATCCCCTATCATCCAGCGTTGAAAGTTCTGTCGCCACCTGGCCTCCCTGGCGGTGTATGTGACTCCACTAACAGCTGATACATTATTTGACCTTCTCTCTGCCTTGTCTATTATTTACTTATCACACGCAGCATGATGTATGGTCCCCCTGTTTTCACTCTAATGTCTTGCATCCCATGGGTACCTAGTGAGCTTAAATGTTATACCCCTTCTCTTCATGGCTTGTATTAATCCTTCTTTTTCCACAGGAAGCATTGGTGCAGATAATCTACTTTGAATTAGCCCATTACTATATATAGTAGAAAGGAAATGGTCCCAGAACATGCATGCTTTTAAAGCCTGAACAAAATCAACAAAATGAATATTGCAACAATTGAGGCATATCGAAGTGTTATTTAATCACACCTGGATAGAACACATGAATGTGTGAATAAATTCACATTAATCAAAAAGTGCAGGGTGCCACGGGAAAAGGGAAGGGAGTGACGAGTTGGGTAAGGTAATGGCATAGTCATATGTCGCCATTCCAGATTATTAATATATCATCGATATTGATTGAACATTATTCTCTTGATGATAGATTAGGGGACCGGGTCCTTGTTGCTCTATATCCTCTAGGTTTGGATTACCATGTGGGTCTTTTTAAAATAGTACTCTTTTCATTTTATTTATAGAGGCCGATTCCCCAGTGATTAATTTCACTCAACATACCGATCTACGTCACGGCGTGTGATGATGGAGTAATCAATACCCCCTTTGTGATTTTATCAATACTAGTAAGTTCACATCTATATTCAGTCGTACCATATGAATCCATTTAGCTGATTCCTGGATCATCACAATGACACCCTTAATTCGTTATAGGTGTTTCTTCACTCTCACCCGTCTTTGGAGCCTACCAGCCCGTGCGCCTTTGGACGCCAAGCTGACAGTGACTATATGTCCGTTCTCTAACATGGTAACTATGGTGATGCCTTCCCACACCCAGTCTCCCTCAATAATCCATTTGGGGACTCGATACTATTTTTAATACCTACCTAATGTCTTTATAGGTACCTACCCTTCTTGTTTCACCGTCCCCTTTGTCCTGAGGAAGACCCCGCCCGTAAGGACTGAATCAACCTACCTATGCCTAGGGGTCGAAACGTCGACATATGACTATGCCAGTACTTTCAATAGTGCAATGAGCACTGTGTTTTTTCATTTGTATATGGTTTCTGTCAAAACATCTTATCTTTCATGAATGAATTTCATCCTGACTATTTGGCACGATATTAATGTGCCCAGCAATTGATTTGTACTATTGTTATAAATATATGTATGTCACTTATCCCATTACCTTACCCAACTCGTCACTCCCTTCCCTTTTCCCGTGGCACCCTGCACTTTTTGATTAATGTGAATTTATTCACACATTCATGTGTTCTATCCAGGTGTGATTAAATAACACTTCGATATGCCTCAATTGTTGCAATATTCATTTTGTTGATTTTGTTCAGGCTTTAAAAGCACGCATGTTCTGGGACCATTTCCTTTCTACTGTCTGATACCCAGGTCCCAGTGACTTTTGAGTTTACCCTTTGTTTTAACGCATTACTATATATAGGCACTTGCTATTGATTGCATTAAGGGGATTACCACCTCTTGTGTCTGAGCTGATCCCCCCAGCAAAGAGTTTTTGATCAGTACCTAAATGTTAAGTTTAGATTGGTTTGGGCAGGTGCTCAGTTGGTGTATTTCACTTCTGGTATTCATTGTTCTTTTTTACATTGTTATGCTTTATTATTTCAGTTTTACACATGCTGCCTGATCTCCCTGCTTTTGCCCTTCCCACCGCCAGGAGACCACCACTGCCCATTCACGATGGTTCATACCCATTGCTTGTGTTTTGTCCTTCCCTCCCTCACACACACCAGCACACATTACATCCATTAAAGTGCTAACTTGGAATGTCCGTAGGATACAAAACCTGCACGCACATATGCCATTTATTCACACCTTAGACGTCACTCAGTCCACGTTGCTCTTCTTTGACGGGCCATGAAGTGATTAAGCTGCAGCACTGCTGGCGTGGAAATATGTTTGCCACTTATTTCTCCTCCTATACCAGAGGGGTTTTGATCTGGGTGCGTTCGGAGATGTTGTTTAAGATGGATGAGACAGTCACTGACCGGGAGGGCAGATATGTCCTTGTGGAGGGCAGACTGGATGGGCTGCATATACTCCCCCACCACTGACCAGATACAGTTCTTGCATGCACTTTCTGGAGTTCTGGCATGCTGGAGTGGAGTACCGTGGCTGCTAGGGAGGGATTTTAATAGTGTTCTGTATACCACCCTTGTTCGCTTATTTCCTTCGTTGTCCCTTACGACTGCCTCCTCAAATGCCCAAACGCTCAAAAACTGGTTGCAGATTTGGGGATTGGTGAACCTCTGGTGTAGTTGCAACGAGACTGCCAGGGTGTATTTCTTTTGTTCTGCTCTTCATCCTCTACACGTGAGGGTTGATAGGCTGTTTGGTACACTGAACTTGGCCCCTTGTGCCACAAATATCAACTTCCTGGGCCGCATCCACTTTAGTCACAGACCCCAATACAGATTGTGTGGGAATATAGCACCTGCCGCTATTGCCACATGACGATTGTAGCTGGCGGCACTGGAGGACCCCCCTTTCCGTTATTGAAGACTACTTTGATGTAAATGCAGACTCTGCTCCTGCAAGATCCACTGAGTGGGATGCCATTAAGTAATGCTGAGGGGACAATGTATGGGGTTCCAGTGGAACATTCGTCAGCAACTGGACACTGACATCTTGCATATAGAGCATCAGCTCCTCCCCCTAGAAAGCATACTGATAACAGACCCGACTGATGGCTATAGACTGGCCGATGCACAGCATGAACACGCATCTCTATTGGATCACTTACGATGCCACAACTATGCCATGCATTTGGCCAAGACCTAGGTGGCTTCTGACAAGACCGGATCGCTCTTAGCCTGGCTGATCCATTGAGACTAGCCCACCGATCCGATTGTGGCACTGTTCTCTGTCGCCGGACAAATTCTCTGTACTCAGCAAGATATTCATGGTGAGCTAGTGCGCCTTTACACCTCCCTCTCTCAATCGCTCACGGCAGCTCTCCAGGTGTATTGCCTTGTTCCTAACTGCCGTGTCCCTGCCTCATTTCTAACCCAAACAAAGGGTGGAATTAGATGACTCTACCACACCGTATGAAATACTGGAAGCTATACGTGCAGTGATGACCAGCAGAACCCCTGGCGGCTTGCCAACGGAATTCTATAAGGCCTATGCCTCGCAACTGACCCCCCCAATTGCAAACACTATATGCAGAAGCACTGGTAATCTCTTGTCTCCCTGCCTCTCTCTGTGAAGCACTTCTTATCTCACTGCCTAAGCTAGGCCTTAGGGTCGTACCGCCCGCTGGTGCTGTTGAACATGGACTACAATAGTCAGGTGAAAATTCTAGTGGATCGACTAGCTCCATTGGTTCTGAAGCTAGTGCACCCAGACCAAATGGGTTTGTTCCAGCCCATTCAACCTCACCAACTTGCAATGGTTCTTCCATAATATGGAACATGCCCCTATCAAATGGCTCCATGCAGGCTGTCTGGTCCTTGACCTGGAGAGGGCCACTCGATTCCTTCGAGAGGCGCTTTCTATTTGTGGTGCTGACCCTATATGGTTTTAGAGACAGGTTTCTGAGACTCATCCGTTTACCGTATACACTACCATTGACCCGGGTAAAGACTGGCTCCCTCATTTCCAACCCAATCCTCATAGGCAGGGGCACCCACCAGGTAAGCCCGCTCTTCCTACTGCTCTTCTCACTAGCGGTGGAGTCACTGACAACAAGCAGAGTGGAGTATATCCCTGGGCACTGGCGTACACTCCATCTACCACTATGCAGATAATCTTCTCATCTATTTAAGGAACATCTCTTCTGTCCCTGATAGGATCGCTTGTACTCTCCAACAATTCGCTACGCTTTCAGGCCTAAATGTCAACTGAGCTAAATCCTGTCTTTTTCCTCTTGCTCCGACCACCCTTGGTCCGAACACTGACCTATTCACTATCCCTCTTTTTTGGCAACCCAGCACATTTTGATATTTGGGCATCCAAATGTATAATTTATCTGCCGATCTCCTCAACAGTAACCTGACATGCGCTGTCATTTCGCTGAGGACTCAGATGACATTCTGGAAGACTTTACCTCTATCTGTCGCAGGCAGAGTAGCTCTGCTCAAGATGGTCGTACTACCCCAACTCCTTTACTATTTTGTCAACTTGCCCCTGTACATATGTGCCTCCTTTTTCCGCTCCTTTGAGAGAGATTAGAACCTGAATTTCAAAAACTTCCAGATGCCGAGTAGCACTCTATAAACTTTATCAACCTACAGCCTTTGGGGGTTTGCCTGTCCCCAACTTTGAGCAATATTATTTAGCGTGTCAACTTCAATGGGATGGCTTGCTGCTCTTCAATTAGCGGATACTGCCACGCTGCTGATGACCTGGATCTTGGCCAGAATTTTCAATCTTTTCCACCCTTGTGTCCGACTGCTATCAACCAAGCCAGCGCTTCTGTTGTTGGCGCATCGCTGCTTCCGACGAAGTCTCTACCTTATGGAGCAGATTACACCATATGCGCCAGCCTTGTCATTCTTGGGCACACCACATGCCCTATGCTCCACCACTGCGTCTGAGGTGACCACTTGGACTGCAATGGGGGTCCAGACGATGGGAGCTCTCTATAGCGATGGTGAGCTTCACGTGTCACTAATTGGGGCATTGGGGCGGAAATGAAGGGACATGACCCGTGATCCACCTAAGCATCAAACTATACAGTACACGTATGTCATGGGCCGAGCCAAGCACTTAGTGTACACGATCTCTCTCGTCCTTGTACGGATGGGGAGCGGTCCACCATATTGAAGGGTCTACTTGCATACCTCGCAATGCTCACTTTCACTTGATTCAGCTATACATTGTACACAGGGCCTACTTTACTCCAGCCTACATCAACATAAAATTTCACTGAACAGATGCCGCATGCCCCTATTGCGGGCTGGTGAATGCAGCTATACATATGCTCTGGTCTTGCCAGCCTCTACAGCGCTATTGGCAGGGGTTCGAGCCCATTTGGTGCATTGTACTGAGAGAGCTTTATCTCATATATGGGAGGTGTGCATACTGGGCTTATATCGGCAAGGTAAAAAGCACAAAGTCACATCTTGCATCATAGATCTGTATCTAATCATAGCCAAGCAGCTGATCACATACAGATGGAAGCCACCTGACCTTCCACACCTCGCAGCTTGGATGCAGTCACTTATCAACTAGGAGCAAGCAGAGAGCACCGCACTACATAATGAGGATGCCATGGAGCTCCGTAAATATCCATTGACCGGTAGCTGGGATGCGGTCATGGCTGACCTCCACATGGATATATCAGGTGCTTCCCTTCGCTGGATACCCAATTACACCGCAAAGACAAATCGGAAGGCGATGCACATGAGTCGCTGCCCCCTGTCGTCGCTTCCTCAAACAGACTCAATGTGTACAACATGCGCCCCTCGCCAGACAGTAGCCCCACTGATGAAGTACTTGGAGACCGACATGAGTAATTCACTGAGCAACTGGAAGGGGGAAGGGGTTCGTTGGTCGGTAGGGTGGGGGGCTAGGGCTGAAATGACAGTTACTACTAAGGTTCTTTCCCCACACATGTTCCCATGGTTGTTTGATTGAGATCCTCAACTTTTTATTTCTGTCATTGTGTGTTATTGCTTGTTGCGAACAGTAAATACTCATTTGATGTAAGGAGCAGCCGGTTGCAGTACCACTTCTTATGATTTGCATATACATCTCCCGTCAGACTGCCTTCCATCAACATCACAGGTACTCGGAGTAGCAATGTCCTTTCAGCTTCTATTAAATATTGCTAACAATGTAATTTATCACATTGCTTTTGTTATTGCAAGGTAATACCACACAATTCTTAACTGATGTCATCATTGTAAACTGTGTTCCTGGAATCCATTTTAGTATCTGTAACCATAAAGGAAAAAAAAGCAACAAACAGATTTAGACAAAAAAGGCCGCCACACCTGCATTGGGAGACGCCAAACCCTCATGAGTTGCTATTATTAACTCTAACCGCTTGTCTCTGTTGGGTATCATTCAATTCCCCACCCTAGGAATGTGGGTAAAGGGAATATTTTGAGGACCCAATAGATTGGAGTTCTTAGCTGAAAAGCCTTTAGGTAGGGCTTGCCACTAGCATAAATAGGAGTTCTTAGCTGAAAAGACTTAAGGTTGGGGCTCGCCACTAGCCGAGGCAGTTACCGCAGCCATAATGTCATCATCTATTCTTGTATGTGAAGAAGTAATCGCAGTGACAAATACAGTCTGAACAGCCGCCTTGGCAGCTTCATTAGCCAATGAATTTCCTTCAACGTGTATGCCAACATGCTGATGACTCAATGTGTGGATCACATGAGCCCATGGCAAAGCATCTTTCTGAGACGCCACTTTCCCCCAAAAGAAGCTTATGGTTAATAGTATTTACTTTAGAATCTCTGAATCCATTAAAGCACCAAAAAGGTAAATTGTTGTCAAAGGCCTGGTTGCAGTAATAGGAATCAAACATTATAAGTGTGGGATATTCTGAATTAGTATTCTGCAAATCCGGAACCAAAGCTTTCAATTCAGCCAGCCGAGCGGTACAGTCACCCTGAGTTTTTGTATATGTTCTATATGCCTGAAAACACCATCTTTCATGACACCCTTAGCTGCAGCGCACGCACCTGAGTACTTGTACTTTGTACCAACCACTGGGTGGACCGAACCATCATCATAGAAAATGAAAGCATACTCATCTAGAGGCAAAATTTCACTAGACATGGGGTATTTCTGTGCATACTGGGACATTCCTCTGTTCTCAAATGAGGGTAAAAAATATAGTCTACATCAGTAGCTGTCAAGAAAGAGGCCCACTGGATTCATCTTGTTTGCACGGCTATTGCGTTTGGAATGCTGGCCTTAGTGAAGGCTCTAGGGCCAGAACAGGAAACACCACAATTTTACACCTCACTGTGCCAATGGACATTGCTTCAATCCAGCCTTCAGAACTGCGGTCAGAAGTTTTTCTGCCGATAACAAAACACATTTCCACATTGGAATATAAATGCGATTTATAAGCAATCAGCCCTGGTTCTCTTTAATTAAATAAAACATATGTGCACTCACTGGATCCTTCAATTAAGTGGATCACTAAATTAGTAGAGTTAACAAGTGTATTTAAGTGTTTAGACTCAAGCATGTCTTCCTGTGAATTCCAGAGAATACAAATATCTTCAGCAGTCTAATTTTTCTCATCTGGTATGTATGATCTACCAAACTTCAGAAATCCCAAAAGCAATTGAAGCTTTTTTAAGGTATTTGGGGGTTGCAATAAAGCACATTTCTCTAAGAAAGGTGGTGCCAGATTTTTGTCTTCATACGACAACTCATATCCCAAAAATAGGACGCTGAGAAAGGCAATTTAAGATTTAGCAAATCACAAATATAGCCATAGCCAGCGAATCCCAGAATAATGTTATCCACTCTAGCCAAATGCATGTTTAATTCAGTGTCCATGATGTAAATATAATCAACTTAAAACAATGCGCCTGAGGCAATTTCTTGTAAAATGTACATCACTCGGGCACCAGACAGACCTGGGCTGTTCTTATAGCCCTGTAAGAGTTGACAAAATTATTGCTGTGCTACCAATGTGAATAAGGCATCAAATTCTGGCTTTCAGGTGCCACATTTTGACAGAAAAAAACATTAGAAATGTTTATTTTTTTATTTTTTACGAACTAGATTATGTATCAATTCCGTGCTATGGGAATTCTGTACAGCAAAAGCCTGTGTGTGACTGTTTAAAATTCGATAGACCAAGACTATACGATAAGAATAATCAGGTTTACGCACCGGAAATAATGGATTATTCATAGGGGAGACACAAAGCTCAATCACACCTTGATATTCTAATTGTAATAGAATCTCCCTAACTGGGTGTTTAGCTTCATGTTTGATTGGATATTGTGCTTGCACCTGTGGGCTGGACCTTACAGGTACAACATGATAAGGTGAGTCTTTATCCCAACCCACTTGATTACGATATCAAGCTGGGGCCTGTGCAAGAGCCCATTCTGCAGCATATGCTGCTTTCACCTCACTCCGAAACAAGAACAGAAAAAGAAGGCATTATTACATCCTCCACTTGTGGAACATTTTGAACAAACTCAGCCAAGAGAATGCCGTATTCATTAGTGAAATTCAACCAGAATATTACTTTAATAGTACGCGGTTTGAGCCCTCAATTTGTATATCCAAATCATAAATTCTCGCTGGAGGGCTAAGTTTCTGATCTGGAATTCAACTTGTATGCTTATTCATCAATTAATCTCTCCACCCAAAACTCTTGAAGAGCCTGGTGAACTATTATGACATCTGCTGCACTGTTGAGAAGAGTTCTCGCTCACGTCTTGTCCGAAAGAAGAGTCCTGAGCATTTATGGCATTTTAAGCTGAAATTCCCACCACATTTTTTGTTCTAGAACTTTGTGTTCCTTTTTTATACTGACGTCAGAGGAGAGTTGTGAGTCCACCTTTAGTTTCACATACTCATCCTGTCTTCGATCGGCTTTGGCCACCTCTCCCAATCCGCTTGTCGGTAGAGTCCTGTAAGACACAATAAGTATGTGTATGAGGATACTAATACCTATCAGGCGTTTTAATTTCATCATGGTCAAGTAAATGATAATGAGTTGCAGAAGACTCCAGTTGTGGAGATCCAGTCTGTATTTGAGTTCTAGTGTTTTCTTTATTTTTATTCCAGCGTCTTTTAGCAGACTTAGGTGTCTGCTTGGTATTATCAGCTTCTAAGTTGCCTTAAATTTGTGACTTATTATCCCTGGCTCCCAAACTATCTCAACCTATAGAAGATCAGGTTTCAAAAATTATTTTAGGCATCTCGTGTTCCTGGTCCATTGCGGGAACTAAAGTGAGCTGATGGTGTGTCGCCAAAGAAGCTGCCTCCCCTGAATATTATTTAAAATAATTAAGGACACCGTGACAAAGTTGCCAATTAGTTTAATACCCAAATCCAGTGTAGGGGCCTCTTCATGTTCAGTGTGTAAGCACTTCAGACAAAACAGCAATTGAAGGAGTACCATACGTAATGGTGTAGATGGAAGCAAATATAGTGCCCCACACATTACACTCCTCAATTGGGAGAACCATACCAAGTGGAAGACAAATAGTGAGAATTATAAATGTATCTTGGGGTTCCGTATGGGAAAAAACTGCTTCAAGCTGGTTTGTTTTTTGTGCTATCCAAAACGCAATCTCATCACATTTGGCTGGAATCATACCCATAATAGCATGGAAGCAGTACAGTACATTTCGCTCAGTCACTTGTACTCACTTCGTCTCAGAGAGATACACAGAATAAACGTTGGGGACGTTTTCAATAAGCATTCATTGAACCAGCCTCATTCTAGTATAAAACATGTTTGCTACGACAATCATAAGACAGAAGCAAATGTAAAAGATTACAAGCACCAATGGAGTAAATAGAAGGTAGAATTCTACCATGGTGCTAAAACAGTGAATAGATGCAGGCATATAAACACGGCAGTAATCAAGCATACTCCTACGATGCTGACCCTACCTAAGAGTACCTAGCATGTATGTGGGTGTAAAGCCAACAATCGCCTAGGAAAGAGCCGCCCCCATTGCCTGATGGGAGAGAATGAAGGACCCCGTCTTGGTCTCTAGTTGGACACCCCACATGGGATGTCGAACCGATGCGTGTTGAAGCTTTAGCAGGACGGGACCTCGGTGTCTTGGGTAGGCGTGGAAGCATCTCCTCTGCTTATCTAGTTAAGATATGGTTCTTTTATACCATAAAGATAGCCTCAGGATTCCTACCACAATGTTGTGAGTAAGATTATGTAAATGAGTCAAAATCAATACCTGCAACTATACAAAGAAGTTCTGTCGCCCTAGGATGAAGATGACCTTCATACAGAGTATGTTAATCCTGTTATGTACGTCATGTGCAGGAGACTTTTCTAAGTATCCTCATGCATAACAAATTAGGCTAGTTTCAAGGAAACCAATCGACATTTATTCAGCGCATAACTGGGTAAAAGGTCAGTACTAAAACCGTTATGCAGTGCAAGGTAGGACAAATGTGGGTGAACGGTCATTTAGCTACTTAGGCCTAGGCTGGGGTACATAACAGTGCCAACTACCAACAAGTCACAGCCCCAGTCCATAGTATGCCCCTCACCTCCCCCAAAGCTTATCATGTTTCCATGGACAACTGCGGGCAAAGTAAACAGACTCCACTCTTGCCCTCCACTTCACCAGGGCCGGGATGCTAGGCGAGGTCCACCGACGAGCGATGCCTCTTTTTTCCACCAATGTGGTGACAGTCACAAACGTGTAGTCAGTCCAGGAGTCTACCATGTAATCCGCCATTCCAAACAAATTCACCCTAGGGGTCAGATTCCACTCCAGGACCTCAGAAAGCTCATTGGGCACCAGCTGCCATTACATGAAAATGACTGGACAGGCCCAAACAATGTGGCAAAAATTGGTCGCAGTCTCACAGCAGTAGAAGCAGGCCAGATAAGGAAGTCTGTCAGCCTGGTGCAAGCGTATTGGGGTGAGGTATGTAGCATGCAAAGAATTCAGTTGAATCAACCGAAGGCGAGTAGAATTAACCAGCTTGTGCAGGCTCAACCAAGTCTCCCTCAAATCCACCTCCTCAAGTTCACCAACCCAGCCCTTCCAACGGAGTTGGAGCTTGTCGAGGTCATGTGGAGCGTTCACAATGAGGATGTTCCTGAATTGTTAACAGGATACCTAAATACTCATAAAGTCTATATGCAACATCCCCAGCATATGTGTGAAATCTCTGCGAATTTGCATTAACTGACGGAAAAGTAACCTAGGAATAAAAGCTTTCACATCTATATGCTTCATGACTCTCAAACACGAGGTTAACATCTCCACCGCCATTGTCTAGCCCATATCTATTTAAATGAGCAGTTACTGCTGGTCTGCAATTAACAGCAATATTCACTGGTTGTGCCGCCATTTCAATGAATGGAACCCAAAGAAAGGAAACATTATAGGGGACGATCCTTTTAAAAGACCAAGCTTGATCAACCTACAGAAATAAATAGGTACTTCCTATTAGACCTGCGGAGGATGGACATACCATGGATGTCTCCGTAAAAAGGCAATAATGGAACCATGGGCACACTCAAGAAACTACTCAGGAGACCCATTAAACAAATACCAAACCTAAAATGTTGGTGGTGCCATGTCACACGGTTCCTACAATTTCTTTTTTTTAATTTCTTTTTATTGGAGTTTCGCATTAATAAACATATAATCATCAAAATAACAGAGAACACAGTACAGCAATTTACACAGTGTTACTATTGAAGCATTTGATTTAACAGTGAGCTTTATCGAACACAGACCATCTTTTGGGAGGTTAAGCACATTGCAAAATGCACACATCACAGAGAAACACCACAATCAAGAAAGCATAGGATATTACAGTACTACTTGGCCAGAGTATCTTTCGGATACCTCCTCATTGTAAACTGTAAAGCACACTGCCACGCACCCAGTGGGTTTACGGGCATCCATGTCAGTAGCACAGAGCCAATTTGTAAATGTGGACCATATATCTGTAGGGCGGGACCGTGCCAGTAGGAGCTCCCAATAGCATTATAGTTGATCTCTGCAGTATGTGGTGTCTTTTATCCAGGCTTTTATGGTTGGGGGGATGTTGCTCCCCGGTGCAGGGCTACTTGTCTTTTGACTAGAAGCAGTAACAGTGCTGTGAGTCATCTCACTGAGGTTGGGGAATTGTGTATATGTCCTAACAGTGCCACCAGTGGAGTTTTCGACAGAGTCTGCTCGGTTCTATTCTCTATGTAATTAAGTATTTTCATCCAAAAACTACCTATGGGTCGGTATTCCCAGGCCAAATGTATGAAAGTTGCCTATGGGGTCCCACAGTGCCAGTAGTTTGTGTCGGGTCACAGTCCCATGTGTTGTAATTGTGTTGGAGTGCGATAGAGGCGGTGAATATACTTAAAGTGAATGAGCCGAAGACGATAATTAGGAGACAATTGTTCCAATTGGCTGCAGCAGAAGCCCCACTGCTCGTCTGTAATCTCCTCGCCAATATCAACCTCCCATGCTCTACGTGATTGAGGGACTATTATTGGGGATTCCCTTTGTGTAATCGTATAGATGCGGGTCACCAGCTTATGGCCCGAGTCCACAGTAATTATATGTTCCAATGCTGCCAGTGGCGGAGGAGCAGTGGGAAATGTGTTACATCTAGCCTGGCAGGCAACTTGTAATTGGTACTATAGTAGTGCATCTAGTGCCGGGTGCTGTGTTGTGCTGCACATTTGCTGAAGTGTTAGGAATTGATCCCCTGGATACAGGTCGTTACAGATGATAATTTTGTTCAATTGTGCGTGTGCCTGCGCCTTCCTGTCCAGCAGCGGGGGAAGCAGTGGATTGTTGGCCAGTGGCATGGATGGTACGTACAGAACATCTATTTTGGCCCATTTGCAGAGCCCTATCAAGGCCCAGCGCAAAGTTTCTTGTGGTATCAATTTCGTGTCTCGGGCTTTTGTAATTTTGACACAGTGCAGTATTCAGAGGGAGTGGTGACACTCTGTCTATCTCGACTGCCACATGTTGTTGGAATGGTGTTGGATGCTGCCAGAATTGTAAGAATTGGGCCTGGGCACTGTATGCATCGAATACGAAATCAGGAGCTCCGAGCCCCTCCTGTACGTCCTGTGCTGCTTCCCTGCCCATACAAGCTCAATCATTGTAGACCTGATCCGTTTAAAGAATTGTGCCGGTATTGGTATGGGTATATTCAGGAATAGGTACAATAATTTTGGGAGAATGATAATTTTGGTTATGGCGATGCGACCCGCCAAGGATAGGGGCAGAGTCTTCCATCTTTGAATTCTGTCTTCTATCCAGCCTACTTCCGTGCCATAGTTAGCCGCCCAGATCTCTTGTAAGGTACTGCTGAGCCAGGCGCCCAAGTATCGCATTGGGCCATCCGCCCAAGCTATTGGATATTCAGTGTCAAAAGCGAGTTAGCCTGCCGCTAATGGAAGGATAGTGGATTTCCCCCAATTGATTTTGATCCCCGATATACCTCCCTAACGCACGAGTTCTCTGGCGATGGGTGTGAAATTTCCCCCCGGATCAGTTATGTGAAGGGTAATGTCATCTGCGTACATTGACACAATCAGACCCCTGGTAGTTAATCCTATCCCCTGATTCGCATGGTGCTGTCTTAATCTGGCTGCCCGTGGCTCTGTTTCTATAGCGAATAATATGGGTGATAAGGGACAGCCCTGGCGGGTGCCCCTGGTACTTTTTATGGGATCAGATATTAGACCATTTACCCTGACTTGGCGTTGGGCAAGTTGTAGAGAAGCTTAACCTGGTGAATGAACATGGGGCTCAGTCCCAGCCGACTCAAGAGAGTGAACAAGAATTTCCACTCCAAGGAGTTGAAGGCCTTAGTGGCATCTAATAGTGCTGCTATTGCGGAGACGTGTGAGCGAAGTAATGTAGCAGAGCAAATATTGTCCTTAAATTATGCACGATGTGGAGCGACCTGGCACGAATCTGGACTGATCTGGCCGTGCGATTAATGACAGTAGCAGTTGTAGTCTGTTGGCTAATAATTTAGCAGAGATCTTTGCATCTAAATTTATTAGTGAGAGCGGTCGATGCAAGTCGCACCTAGAGGGGTCTTTGTCCGGTTTTAACAGTGTAATGATAATAGCTTCTCGCATGGATTGTGGTAAGGCTTCTTGATAAACCACTAGGAAGTCAGGGGCCAGTAGCTCTGCTTGTTCTTTGTAAAACTTGGCCTTGAGGCCATCAGCCCCCGGTGCCTTGCCTGCCGGTAAGCTTTGGATTACTTGCCTAATATTATCAGCCGTAAACGGAACATCTAGGTATTCGCAATGTGCCCTGTCTAGCCACAAAAGTTCTATCGAATCCAGATATTCTAGTAATTCGGAGTCGGCAGAGTCTGTCTGAGTTGTGTACAGTTGTGAATAGAAATTTTTCATTGTGTTCAGAACCTCTGGTGGTGACCGTGCCGGCGGTGCTGCGGGAGTGAGACGTTCAGTGATAAATGTGGCTGTGCATACTTATGCAAGAATTTTATCTCTCTTTCAGCTTCTTAAAAAGCTGTAAGTTTAACTCGTATCTGTCCTAATACTGAGGACCTTGGAGAGTGAAAGTATTGTAGTTCCAATTCTCTGATCTCGCCCTCCAGCCTTCCCAACCTGTGGCGGATGTCTCTGAGTACTCCTGACTGTAGGGCTATGCAAGTTCCCCGTATTAACACTTTAAAGGCCTACCATGTTGTACCCATGGAGTCTACCATGCCGATATTGTGTTCAAAGTATTCTACTGTGTTTTTCCTGATCTCATCCCTGAATACTGAGTCTAGCAATGCATTTGGGGGAGCCGCGAGGAGAAAGGTTGTATGTAAGGCTTCAGGACTAGGCATTGGATCATGACTGGAGTATGGTCAGACAGCGTGTTGGGGTGATGTGTGACTCCGGCTGCCCAAGAGTGCAGGTCTTTGGAGGTCAACCAAAGGTCCAGCCTGGACCATGCATGTGACGGGGTGGGAGCGGACCACGAAAGATCTGAACTTTGTACCAATTGGTGGTCCCCAGAGCTTCTCTCTCCCTCTCTTCTCTCTCCGCAGCAAGACGACTGGAGACACTCAAGTGAGGATGCCGGTTCCTTTAATTGGGGCTACGAAGAAGACGAGGCCACGCCCCCTTCCAACGTCAGCACCTTTTCACCAAGAGGGACGAAACACGGAAGCTGCTGTGCGTCGACACCGGCCTGGAGAGGACGGAAGCCCGTAGTGCGAAGGTGGAGAGAACCGAAGTCGGAGAAGCAAGAACCCCGAGAGGACCCGAGGGAACCGGAGCCGTGCCAGGAGGCCAACGTCCCCGCGCTTCGCTGAGCCATGCTCCAGGAGGGGCGTGGCTTTCGCAGGTACAGAACCGAGTCTCGGGGTGGGTGGGGAGGAAGGAAACTCCCAGCCTCTAGTACAAATGCCTGCAAGCCTGCATTAAGCGCCCGACCGCTTTCTAATACTGCTTTTGCTTTACTCACACGGATTTGAGCACCTAACACGCCGCTATATAAGTAGGCTCAGTACACCACTGTTTTTTTTTTGGTTTTAAGAGCACGTGAGTGTGTGGTGTCCTTCACTCCCCGGCCCCTGATTAAATCGCTAAGGCGAGAGGACGTAGTCCTCACGGTGTTATTCTTTCCTTTTACATATCCACCTCAAAAGGAGAAGAGCGTCCTAGCGGTCAGTCCCGACCTGAAGAGGCTAGACTGAGGAACCAAAGCAGATGAGGAAAATCAGACCCGCTCCCCATTGCAACAACTAAACCGTCCCCTCATTATAACCTTGTGTTGTGATCAATAAAACCCCATTATCAGCAGAACTGGCCTCAGACCCATTATTGCAACCCCGCCACATCTGGTGTCAGAAGTGGGATAACCATTCCAGTCCATCGGTTACCAAGGATGGATGCCTTAATACAACATCTCATCAAGGGCCAGGAGAAGCTGGAGTGGGCAATTGAGAGGCAAATGTCCTCAGCCCAAGCGGACAGGGAAATGTTCAAACATACGATCACTGCACAAATTGAGTGTCTACACAAGGTAGTACAGGACCCCGGATCCTCAGCTCCTGTAGAGAGAAGACCTACACCTCACGCACCTTCGGGGGTGTCATTGCACAAGTACGTATCTGGGAAAGACCCGGATGCGTTTTTGGTGAACTTCGAACGGGCAGCGAGAGCTTGTGTATGGCCGGAAGAGAAGTGTCCGTTCTTCCTAGCCCCACTCCTGACCGGAGAAGCCCAGGCGGCGTACCAAATAGCTATCGCCACAGGAAACACCCCCTACCATGAGATAAAAGAGATAATACTTGACCATCTGGGGTTAGATTCGGAAACCTACCGGCTACGGTTTTGTAAGGAGAGAGGGATGCCTGGGGAAAACCCTAAAACTCTGTTCTTCCGGTTGAAAATGGCGTCAGATAAGTGGCTGTGACCGGCAACCAGCACCAAAGAAGAAATTCTAAACCGGATATATCTGGAACAATTTATGGAAGCCCTTCCTTACGGAACACAACATTGGCTGAAACAGCATTCCCACCTGTCGGTGGAACAAGCCATAGAAATGGCCGCGAACTGTTCCCGTGCCCAACCTAGAACACTAGAATGGGATAACGAAAAAACTAATAAAGGGGTACTCGCCTCCAAAGGAGAAAATAAAATAAAAACACCAGTGGACCTGAGACCTAAAACTTCAAAATCCGAGTTACCAACCCTCAAAGGCCCACTATGTTTTGACTGTGGAGATTGGGGCCACATCGCCCGCCACTGTCCCAGAAGAAAACTCGCAGACGAACCCATGGAGGTTGGGTACATTCCAAAGACGGTGTTCTATTCAGCTGAGATGGGCTCCTCTTTTTATGTACGTGTACAGGTGAATGTAAGGGGGTTAAGGCATTGCTAGATTCAGGCTGTAAACAGTCGGTAGTGCAGAAAAACCTCGTCCTCCCCTCTCAATACATCCCCAACACAACAGTACACATCCGATGCGTCCATGGGAATTTGAATCCGTATCCCTCGGCAATAATCAATCAATCAATCAATCATGGCATTTATATCGCGCACTACTCACCCGGACGGGTCTCAAGGCGCTTGGGGAGTGGGGTCTGCTACTGCTCGAACAGCCAGGTCTTGAGCTGTTTCCTGAAGGCGAGGTGGTCCCGGGTCAGCCGCAGGTGGACCGGCAGGGAGTTCCATGTCTTCGCAGCCTGATAGGAGAACGATCTTCCTCCGGCGGTGACTCTCTGGAAGCGGGGGATCACGGCGAGGGCCAGGTTCGCGGATCGTAGCTGGCGGGTGGGTGTGTAGAAGGTCAGGCGGTCGTTGAGGTACCTTGGGCCCAGGTCGTGGAGGGATTTGTGCGCGTGGGTGAGGATTCTGAACATGATCCTTTTGTTGACCGGGAGCCAGTGCAGGTCTCTGAGGTGGCTCGAGATGTGGCTGCGTCTAGGGATGTCCAGGATGAGTCGGGCGGAGGCGTTCTGGATGCGCTGGAGTCTCTTCTGAAGTTTGGCTGTTGTTCCGGCGTAGAGGGCGTTTCCATAGTCCAGCCTGCTGGTGACGAGGGCCTGGGTGACCGTTTTCCTCGTCTCGGTCGGAATCCATTGGAAGATCTTGCGGAGCATGCGGAGTGTGAGGAAGCAGGATGAGGAGACGGCGTTGACTTGTCTGGTCATTGAAAGGGTGGAGTCCAGGATGAAGCCCAGGTTGCGTGCGTGGTCTGTTGGTTTGGGTGCGGTGCCTAGGGCCGGGGGCCACCAGGAGTCGTCCCACGCGGAGGGTGATGATCCCAGGATCAGGACTTCTGTCTTGTCCGTGTTCAGCTTTAGGCGGCTGTCTTTCATCCATTCGGTGACATCTCTCATCCCTTCGTGGAGGTTTGCTTTGGCGGTGTCGGGGTCTTTGGTGAGGGAGAGGATCAGCTGGGTGTCGTCGGCGTAGGAGATTATGTTCAGGTTGTGTTGGCGAGCGATGGCCGCTAGAGGTTTCATGTAGATGTTGAAGAGCGTAGGGCTGAGTGATGATCCTTGCGGGACGCCGCAGATGACTGTGGTGGCCTCCGAGCGGTACGGAGGCAGGCGTACCCTCTGTGTTCTTCATCACCCTAGTCCCGGTAGCAAGACCCCCATGCACGGTACGGGTAGGCGTGGTAGATACGCTGCCTGAAAACATCATATTAGGGGTCGATAATCCTGAATTTATGTCCCTATTTCAAATTCAGATGGGTAAAGAGGCCCCTGGTTACAGCCCTCATTACACAAGAGCCCTGGTTGTTAGACCGTAGTTTTCGTTTTGCCCAAGCTAACGATCGTAGTTTATTCAGTGCCTGGCAGTCAGCTCATGAGGGACAAGATAACCCCTCCTCTTCATATCCACGTTTTGTGATTAAGGATGGCCTTCTGTATCGACAGGGAGGTCCTACTGAGCCCTTACAACTCCTGGTACCCAGTCCTTTTTGTGAACAAATAATGTTCTTTTCGCATGCCCACCTCACTGCAGGCCACTCTGGCTCTGAGAAACCGACGCAGAACGTACTACGCCACTTCTTTTGGCATGGTGTGTACCAAGACATCAAAACGCACTGCCAAACCTGCGAAGTCTGCCAAAAGAAAAACATGCAAAAACCACCTGCAGTTCCAGCCCCTGCCTGTGATGGGGAAACCATTAGAGAGGATTGGAATGGATTTAATAGGTCCATTGCCCAAGACACCTCGGGGTAACCTCTACGCCCTGGTCATTGTGGATTATACCACTAGATTCCCAGAAGCATTTCCCCTCCGAGCTCCTACAGCCAAAAACATCACAGAAAAGCTCCTTGAACTGTTCTCCCGCGTCGGCTTCCCTAAGGAGATGCTGACAGACCAGGGTACTCCATTCATGTCCCGGCTTATGAGGGAGGTCTGCAGATCCTTGGACCTCCAGCAATTAAGAACGTCGGTATACCACCCCCAGACCGACGGACTTGTCGAGAGGTACAATCGCACTTTAAAGACCACCCTGAAGAAAATGCTGACCGTAGAAGGAAGGGATTCGGATCGTCTTCTGCCGTTGGCCTTGTACGTACTGCGAGCGCAAGTGCAGAGCAGTTTGGGGTGCTCACCCTTTGAGATGCTATATGGACGACAACCTAGGTCCCTTCTTGAGATGACTAGAGATGCTTGGGAAAGAGAAGAGGAGCACGACCAGTAGACGTTGCTCGAGTATACTCAACAACTAAGAGCCAAGTTGAGCGACCTAGCCTACTCCAACCTAGAGAGAAGCCAAACAAAACAGAAAACTCATTACTATAAGGAAAAGAAATGGAGAAAACTGTCCGTCGGTGACTGGGTCCTGGTCCTGGTCCTGCTCCCTTCCTCCTTTCGGAAGTTCCAGAGTGAATGGTTGGGCCCGTTTAGAGTAACAGAAACTCTGGGAAATACCACTTACAGGGTCCAGGTAACGCCTATCCGCAGCCAGTGCTACCATATCAACCTACTAAAAAATGGTTGGGACCTCTACCTAAAACGACACATTTTGCCCTACCGACTTCGATAGACACCACGTTGGATCAACTGGTGGTCAACGAGGAGCTGCCTCCAGAAAAGAAACAGGAACTGTTTCACATCCTGAAACCCTTTTCGGCCATTGTTTCGGACATGCCAGGAAAAACTTCTCTAGCAGAACATCAGATCGACACCCAGGAAGGGAAGATAGTAAAGCAAAAACCATACCGAATACCAGCAGCCCGAAGAGCGGCCGTAAGAAAAGAGGTACAAGAAATGCTCTGACTTGGGGTCATTCACCCCTCCACCAGCAACTGGTCATCACCTATAGTGATGGTCCCAAAGCCCGACGGCTCGATAAGGTTTTGCATGGATTTTAGGGCTCTGAACGCAATCTCCAGCTTTGACGCATTCCCTATTCCATGTGTGGTTGGCTTCATTGAGAGACTAGGGGACTCCAAATACAACACGACCTTCGATTTAACCAAAGGTTACTGGCAAGTACCACTTCGAGAAGAAGACCGGAAAAAAAACGCCTTCTCAACCGAAGATGGTCTCTACGAATTCAACGTCCTTCCCTTCGGGCTTCATGGCGCACCCACTACATTCCAGAGATTGATGAATACCATCCTCCAAGCGTATCTCACATTTTATTCCGCTTACCTGGATGATATTGTGGTGTTCAGTAAAACCTGGGAGGATCACCTACAACACCTAAAAACCGTCTTACAAACCCTGGAAAACGCGGGTCTCCATATCAATTAAAAAAAATCCAGAGCAGCCTACCAGTGAGTTAAATACCTCGGCTACATCCTAGGACATGGAGCAATTGCTCCCCAAATAGAAAAAGTCAAAGCAATCACAGAGACTCTCTTTCCGGCCAAACAAAAGAGAGGTTCGGGCGTTCTTAGGATTGGTTGGGTATTACCGACGCTTTATCCCTAGATTTGCAGAGATAGCAGCCCCACTAACTAATGCCCTTAGGAAAGAAGTACGCCAACAGATACTTCAGAGCCCCACCTCCGAGATGTTAAACGCTTTCCAGTCCCTAAAAAAACCAATCACAACAGACACAATCCTAATATCCCCTAACTGTGAGAAACCCTTTATGGCATCTACAGATGCCTCCAACTTTGGCATTGGTGCCGTACTGTCCCAGCTGGGGGAGGATGGGTTGGAACATCCGGTCCTGTATATTAGCAGAAAACTCCACCCTAGGGAGTGTAAATACCCAACAATCGAACGGGAGTGCCTGGTCATTAAGTGGGCTATAGAGAAGTTGCATTATTATCTAGAGGGGCGGCCATTCATCCTGTACACGAACCATGCTCCCCTGAAATGGATGTACCGAAATAAAGCCCACAACCCACGGGTACTCCGCTGGTTTCTATCCTTACAACCATATGCTTTTGAAGTACACCATCGCAAAGGATGCGATAACGGAAATGCCGACTTTTTGTTGCGAGTATTCCCTCTCCCCGATCGGAAGAATCCAGGGGGGGAGGTATGTGACGGGGTGGGAGCAGACCACGAAAGATCTGATCTTTGTACCAATTGGTGGTCCCCAGAGCGTCTCTCTCCCTCTCTTCTCTCTCCACAGCAAGACGACTGGAGACACTCAAGTGAGGATGCCGGTTCCTTTAATTGGGGCTACGAAGAAGACGAGGCCACGCCCCCTTCCAACGTCAGCACCTTTTCACCAATAAGTAGGGACGAAACACGGAAGCTGGTGTGCGTCGACACCGGCCTGGAGAGGACGGAAGCCCGTAGTGTGGAGGTGGAGAGAACCGAAGTCGGAGAAGCAAGAACCCCGAGAGGACCCGAGGGAACCGGAGCCGTGCCAGGAGGCCAACGTCCCCGCGCTTCGCCGAGCAACGCTCCAGGAGGGGCATGGCTTTCGCAGGTACGGAACCGAGTCTCGGGGTGGGTGGGGAGGAAGGAAGCTCCCAGCCCCTAGTACAAACGCCCGCAAGCCTGCATTAAGCGCCCGACCGCTTTCTAATACTGCTTTTGCTTTACTCACACGGATTTGAGCACCTAACACGCCGACATATAGGTAGGCTCAGTACACCACTGTTTTTTTTGGTTTTAAGAGCACGTGAGTGTGTGGTGTCCTACACTCCCCGGCCCCTGATTAAATCGCTAAGGCGAGAGGACGTAGTCCTGACGGTGTTATTCTTTCCTTTTACATATCCACCTCGAGAGGAGAAGAGCGTCCTACCGGCCAGTCCCGACCCGAAGAGGGTAGACCGAGGAACCAAAGAAGACGAGGAAAATCAGACCCGCTCCCCATTGCAACGACGAAACTGTCCCTTCAGTATAACCTCGTGTTGTGAACAATAAAACCCCATTATCAGCAGACCTGGCCTCAGACCCATTATTGCAACCCCGCCACAATGCGTTATATTGTTGGGTTATGCATGTGCCTTCTCGGGCCGAAGGATTTGGTGTGCGCCATGTGTCAATCAAGTGGTGGTCTTCAATTACACTTCGCAGTGCTGCAG
This sequence comes from Triturus cristatus, assembly GCF_964204655.1. NCBI lineage: Eukaryota > Metazoa > Chordata > Amphibia > Caudata > Salamandridae > Triturus > Triturus cristatus. The sequence goes on along the minus strand of NC_140590.1, from coordinate 295,569,666 downwards.
CCTCCTGTGGATGATGTGTGTGGGATGTGCCTACTCTAATGTCTTGTGTTGATAAAACTACGTTGAAATCGCCCCCCCCCCACAATATTACAGTGTCTCCCAATGTGTGCACTTTGCGACATACTTCGTGGAAAAACTCAGGGATATCAGTGTTGGGTCTGTATATGTTAGCAATGAGGACCTGTTGGCTGTAAATTGTGCCCCACACTACTCTAAAGTGCCCTCAAGGGTCCGTGACTACCTGCTGCGTTTTACAGGGAATTTCTCTCCTTATTAGAATTGCCACCCCACAGGAGTAATTCGAGTAGTTGGAAGTGAGTACCACCCCCTATCTATTTGAATTCAATCGGGATGAATCATTCAGATGAGTTTCTTGCAGAAGGCAGATGTCTGCTTCATGCCTGATGAGGTATGAATGTATCAATCTTAATTTTCTGTGGTCATTTAGACCGCGCACTTTCCAAGTGATACATTTTAATGAGGACATACTAGCATATGTGTGCCATTTCTCCGGTGTTTGTGTAGGAACACAAATCAAGGTGTGTGGTGATGCCTATGATGCAGTGCATCCAGAAGCCTATTTTCTCTCCGTGCGTGGTGGATGAGTCATGTGATATGCAGTGAAATTCGGTTTGGTCATATAGCAATAGTCTCACGGGTTGTACATTCGGTGGTATTAAAAAATAACCATTAACATTCCCAACCCTCCCCCACCCACACCAACCCCCCAAACAGGTTGTGTTGTCATCCCTTTAACCCACCCCAGATGTGTGAATGCCTTATATAGCCTAGGGCTGTCGGGAATTATCCCTAGGGGGACGCGGAGTCGCTGGCTTACTCCCCTGCCAATTGCAGCAGGGTGGCCGAGCACAGTTATGGCATGACTGTTCATGATGCATTGTTACTGAACTTGAAACAAGAAAACAGAAACAGGGAAGATCTCAGTCTAATGGTTCGGAGCGGGTTGCATATTTGGTATGGTACCATGTGAGGGCAGATGCATCATACATAAACAGAGAGAGTACCTACAATCACATTGATGAATGCTATTTGGAAGGCCCACTCGGGGCACTAACATTATACGATACAGCTCAGTCATTATCACTTAGTTGACAGCTTGACGATGCATCTCCCTCTGTTCGGGCTCTGCCCTTTTTTTGCCGCCTGTTTAGCAAACTTCAGCGATGCACTGGCATCTGTGAATATTAGGGGCTTACCGCCAGTGTGAACTCGGAGCTTGACAGGATAGAGTAGGGCGTATTTGGTGCCTGCTTGTTAGAGCAGTTTTTTGGCTGTAATAAACTCCCTGCGTGCCGCCTGGACCCGGTGGCGTAACGAAACTTGAGGGGGCCCCCCGTAAAGCACAATGAGGGCCCCCCCCCAGCGGCCAGGCCCACCACCTACCACTTTGCCCCACCGACAAAAATAAGCAGTCACCTAAAGCCGTATTTTCAGTACTTATCTGTGCATACTTTGAACAGGAAATAGGATGCGCTTTAATTGTGTTCTAGGGCTGCCCAAATGATCCATGACTGATAATTAAAGGGAACTAAGATAGAAAAGTCACATTACAAATAAATACATACATTTTTATTTATAATCCTATTTAGTGTCAAGACGAGGTCTTTCAGGGTCTATAAACAACACATGGCTGGCATTTTTCTTTTGGCAACCCTACTTTATATTCCTTTTCATGAAATGCATTCTCACACTTCAGCAGTAAATGTAAATTTCAACTGGAAGGAATAGGCAGAGTGGGTTCCCTCTTTTTGTGGTCACAGCATGCCTAGGCTTTCAGGTGTCAACCTGCCGCAGGCCCATGGTTTGTGCTGCTTGCGTTCTCTAGTTATGCCTTACTGGCCTACGCTCTCCTACTCCCACCTACCTGCATTCGTTGAGGCTACCTTGGTTGTACGGATACTGTATCTTTCATGTTCGTCCACGGCATTACCCTGCATATGTCTCAGAAATTAACATGTTTATCACTCTTTATCTCTCTCTTTATCTCTCTATCTCTCTCTTTATCTCTCTCTCTCTCTCTCTCTCTCTCTCTCTCTCTCCCACCTCCCTCTCTCTCAGTCTCTACCCCCCTCTCTGTCCCTCTCTCTCTCTGCTCCTCTTATCATGGTATCACCTTGCCTGTGTTACCCCATCTTACTCTGGTTTGCTTGCTGGCCTGAATGTCTGCATGTAGAGGCTCCCCGTTCTCACCACATTAAATGCCGTCCTTTACAATGGATTGCGGAGTCTTAGTCTCCCAAAGGGACTTCCTGTACTTTATTGCCTACGGTTATAAAGGTACATATTGTCTCAGCGACTCCTGTTGTCATCCAGCGTGCCCTTAAGTGTTCATAGATTGGCGACTCACTGAGACAGAAAGTAAGCCTGGCACCAAAATAAAAGTGGCCCTCATTAGCAAATCAGACAGCTAAAAAGAGCAGCCCATTTGCAAATAGGGATATAATTTTTATCTTATCAACACATGCTATATATATAATATAATGGATATCAACAGTGAAACCCATCATACCAGATTCAACAGGCCGACAAACAGCCTACAAATCAGCCCACTCTCTAAGGTGTCACATCTACTCTTTTGGGGACAGTACCAGCAGTGGGAGAGGCAAGGAAAAAGAAAGCTCTTAGCTGAAGGCTGCCACTTGTTTAGCAAGGAATGTGCGACTGTTTATTTAAGGATACTTCAGGCAAGGTTTGTTGTATTATCCAAAAATTACCTGTAAAACCCAGAGCACCAGACCATACAGACTGAAATAAGTCACTTGACCTGCAAAGCTATCCCACAGGACTGTACTGCACAGATGGTGGGCCGGCAATGAAAAAGGAGGCTGGCAGGCCGGCAATGAAAAAGGAGGCTGCCACCCATATGCTCTATATATGATTTATAACTTAGGTATGAGAGATGTCGACTCTGCATTTAAGCTTGCTCCGGCAAGGTTTATATAGCAGAGAAATAAGCAAGAAAACACAATGCACAAGACCCTACATGCCCACAAACAGCCAAAACAAATCATCCTACACTGTGACCTGTCACACAGCCTTTGGGGACGGACATTATCGGCAGTGGGTGAGGCAAGAAAATAAGATAGCTGCCTTCTACCACTTCATACACGTTATAGGTGTTTTCACTTTTCAGTAATCACGCCATGCATTTGAGCTTGCTTCAGGCTTTGCTGTAAAATCGGGGAAATCATCATTAAAACTCAGAACAATTACCCATTCGGCCTACATACTGCCAAAATGAACCAGCCCACACACTGACCTCCACAGCTACCCTTCAGGACTATAATGCACGGCCGGAGGGTGCGGCAATGAAAAGGGAAGCTGCAGTCCACTAGCTCAATATAAGGGGCCAATCAACACACTGCATAGATGCAGCTATGTTTTTCACCACACACGGCGCTGCTAGGCCAGGTGGTATGCTTGAAGGAGAAACCAGACACGGCTTGTTTAAATCCAAGGGTCAGGGTCAGCGATCTCCGCCAGTAACTATAACGTCAGTGCATTGGCCGGTCAGATGTAAGTAAAGGCCAAAGTATCTTTGAGACAGTGTGTGTCCTGTAGTGTGCGTGGGGTCATCAATGATCTGGGTCTACCCGAGATTGCTCATGCTGTCGAGGAGGTGGGCTGTGTTGTTGTCTTTGGGGTTATTGTTGTGGAAGTTGAGGTTGCCAAGGAAGATGTAATCCTTGGAGTCCAGGGCTAGGGGTGCAATGAAGTCTGTGATGCTGTTGCAGACGATCGAGTGCGGGTCCAGAGGTCGATATGCCAGGGTGCGTCTGATGGTTTTCCTGCTGTCCGCGTGGAGCTTGAAGTTGAGATGTTCCATGGGGTTGGTGGTGGTGGTGGTTGTAATTAACACTGAAACATTGGAAGAACCCTGGTGGACAACTGCCCTTCTCCATTAAAAAGATTGTTCTCCTCCCTTCCTTCCCACTCAGGGGCATAACACAGGACCGATAACCCCAGTGGTGCAGTAAACTCCAACCCTTCAAGGGTCCGCATCCCTTCAGGGAAGCCCCATTCAACCTAAACCCATGATTATCTATGAGCTATAGGAGATTTAAGGGCCCCTCTCACATTCTGGGGGGCCTATAGTTTTGCGTTAAACTACTGTTACTGCTAGAATACCTATGGATTTGACTTTTTATTTCCTCAGCAGCAGCATTATGAAGCGGCCCTCTGGGCAAAGCCGCCTCTCACCTACAAAGAGCACAGCTTGCAACACGATGAGCCACAAACAACCTCTCTGACCTTTCCACATTAAATAGACAAGCAGCTTCGAAAAAAAACATGGATTAATGTGTCAGCCTAACATAATCCAGCGGCAAAACCAGAAATGTCCTGCCTTTCTAATTTCGAGCACTTCGGGTCTCATGCTTTCTGTTTAAAGACATGATTGATTTTGCACGGGAATGGCTTGAGGTTTTATTAGCACTGACTGAAAAGAAAAATAAAGAAAAAAACGAAGAAATCAATGTATACAACGTAATTCCACAGGTATGCATTAGCAGGTTTGTTCGTTTTTAAACATATTCCTGGAACAGGATAAAAAGCTTCTTTTTTTTAAGACCAAAAGGACACAGAGCTGCCCTCACTAAAATTATGAACACCCGAAGTGTACTTAGACATTTATCTGTCGCAGGTGCTTTCCTATTAGTGTAGTTTTCAGAAGAGCTAACTACCAATCAGAGCTCTCCGTTTCATTTAATGGTAGCAGGTTCCGTGAAGATTATCATACCTTTTAGTGGAGCAAGTAATTGAAAGATTGTGTAGTAGATTAGCTACTAGGGGCAAAGAGGCCCTTCCCCAGATAGTTACAGTGAATTGGCTTGACGTGCTGTATTATCGCAAGAGGCGAGAGTAAAGGTGGAAGGAGGTGGGGGGGGGCTTGGGGGATGATATGATAGGTAGGATTGGGTGAGGGAGATAATTTAGCTTCAGAGCTGAGCTACAGCTACACAGGGAGGTAATTACAAATTGAATGAAATGTTTTTTTTTTTATTAAGGGTGTAATAGCTGACAAAATGTGTGTGTAGTCTTGTGGAATTAGAAAATATCGGGCAACAGGGTTCAAGGCACGCATGGTGATGAAAATAAAGTCTACACTGCAGGAGTCTACTTTTATGGCCAATTTCATCTAGTGTCCAAATAGCAAACATGAAAGAAGCTGGAACAGTCCCAGGCCTCATCCCCGGTTTTGTTTTAATATGGTTCTGGGCGCAAACGTGAGTTTCTGCCCACGCTGGTATTACTAGAAGTGTGGTAATGCCACACACTTTGGGATTTCCACACACACATTTCACCAGATGAAACCTGACAGAATGGGTCCATAAATGATATCTGAAATGTCAGAATCTCAGTCCACGGGGGCGTGGCTTGGACGCCGAGGGAAGATGGCGGATCTCCGTTAGCTCCGCTTCGACGCGGTGCTATGTAGCTGTGTGGAAGGCTTCCCAGCGAGCTGCGGGTGCTGTCTCCAGAAGAATTTACCAGCGGAACATGGCGTGACTCAGAATTGCCCTTCGTCGGCTGTTTTTATCACTCCTATCCCTCGGAGACGTGGCGGTCTGACTTCCTGAGGTAATTCTTGACGGCGGCCATTTTGTATCGAGGCGCCTGTATTCTATTCCTGAAGCACCGCGCACGCATTTCCTGGATCCAGTCATGCTTTGATGCTTTACTGCTTCATCCCTTTCCGAGAGGGAGTCTGTTCCAAGTTCAACAGTTGCCAGTAGCCCCTGGCCATGCTTTCTTCAGAGGAGCCGTGATTAACCCCTATGTTCCGGTATTTCCGGAGCTACAGGCTGGATGCAATACAGCTTTGTGTATCTTTTTCTTTTTGTTTTTTTGCTCTAAGGTGATGCTGTAGTGGCTTTATGAGTATCTTCGTCAAACCTTATAGCCTATGAGAGAATTCCGTATACTTTTTCCCGCCAAGAAAGCGTCTAGTCAAATTGCCAAGATGTCTAGTGACTCCCATCCTCCAAGTAAACCGTCTTCTTCTGGCGCAAAACCTAAAAGGCTGAAGAATGACCCGCCCTCGCCTATTCTTTCGTCGCAAAGCCCAGTTCTAGATAATATACTTGAGGAAGTGCGTGGTCTTCAGCCCTTTATGGCCGCCACAAACGAAAAATTGCAACAAATAGAGGACCGATGGATTGTCATGGAAGGTAGGGTGACCGAGTTAGAACAACGCGTCAGTGACGTTCAAGATGTTGCCACAAAAATACCGTTATTGGAACAAGAGATTCACAAATTAAAGCTCCATACTGAGGACTTGGAGAATCGTAATCGAAGGAATAATCTCCGTCTTTTTGGCTTGCCAGAGAATGTTGAGGGTCCTGATATGTTGCTTTTTCTTCGAAAATTCCTTCATGACCTCTTGGGCCTTCAGTCATCTACACCTTTGAACATACAGAGAGCTCACCGCTTAGGTCGCCTTCAACCGAATTCCACCAAACCTCGTGGTATTATCATGCTTTTTCTGGAGTTCACAGAACTCATGACTGTTCTTAAAGCAGCTAAACTTAAACGTCACCTATCGTGGTCTGGTCACAATATCTTTATCTCACAAGATGTCTCCAATGCGACCAATGCTCGTCGCAAAGAATTTCTTGCACTGCGTCCACAAATGAGACACTTGAACGTCCAGTATGGCATACTCCATCCCTCCATCTGTAAGATCACCCACGACGGCCAGACAAGATCCTTTGATGACCCGGGAAAACTGAAACTGTTTCTCAATAGCATCTCCTCTCGGAATATGGACACAAATCATTGAGCGCTTCTTCTTTTTTGCCGCTTCAGTGTGGTGCTCTTAACAGCTTTTAACAGCTTTTTTCTGGTTACCTTAGATACATAGCTTTCCATATGCTTTATTGCTTATTGCTTATTGTATGTTTGTTAATCACGTTTCTTCTTCTTTGTTATTGGTTATTCCTGTTCAAATTCTTTCTTCTCCCCTTCATATCTTTGCTCCTTTCTTATAATTACCTAGGTTATGTCCTGCTTCCAATTGTATCCATGTGGTTTACACCGCTGTCTTCTCTCCGGTCTCATCACGCTCCAACTTTACTTTTTTATTGATGTCTTTCAGGTCTGGACTCTTTTCCTTGACCTGTTTTCCTTCTCTGCTTTCCTATGCTTTTTACGTCTGCTCACCTTCTTTCCCCCCCCTGCTCTTTCGCGCACTTTCTTATTTCAGTCTTCCTCTGGTCGGTGCGTCACTCTCTTCCTCTTTCGAGATTTTCCATGTCTTCTCTTTGCTCTTTTCCCTTCATTTCTTCATGATTATGGTGCTTTTGGACTTCTCTTTATTTATTACATTGTCAATGGCTTGTTGATTCTTCTTAGTAATGTGGTTTTATGTTTTGTTGTTCCCTTTTGTAACCCTTATGCGCATTTTGTCTTCCAGTGTCGTTTTGTTTCTGAAGTATTTCCACACCATGTGTATCACATTCCCCTGACCCTCGCGTATGTGTAATTTTGTTACGTGGAACGTCCGTGGGCTTGGAAATCCTGTTAAAAGACAAAAGGTAATTTCTCATTTATCTAAACTCAATTCCCAAATTTCCTTTCTTCAAGAAACTCACTGTAATGACGTCGAGTCGCTGAAATTAAAAAGGCAATGGGTAGGCCAAGTTGTTTTTTCCCCTGCTGTTGACAAGAAGGGGGGGGTTGCCATATTGTTTCACAAATCTTTATCTGTGCAAATTATTTCCTCTCAAAATGATGACGCAGGTCGATGGGCAATGGCCAAGATTGTTGTATACAATAAAACGTTAATCTTGTTAAACATTTATGGCCCTGTGAAACCGGATCCAAAATTTTGGAATGATATCAAAATTCTCCTCTCCACCGCTGATTGTCCTAATATTATTGTAGCAGGCGACTTCAATCAATGGTTGGATCCCTTCTCGGATCGCTTATCAAAGTACAAATTTCAACCGGATAAGACCCATAAATCCTTTCAATCGGCCATTGCCTCTCGTCCATTGTATGTTGTTTGGAGAACCTGTAACCCTGATTTGTTGGAATATACGTTCTTTTCTAATGTACATCAAACCCGATCCAGAATTGATTATATCCTGGTTAGCAAATCCCTTCTTCCATGTATCCAAAAATCTGAAATTGGCTCTATCTTTATCTCAGATCATGCCCCTGTCTATGCTGTTTTTGACCTTTCACTCACCTCCACCAAATATAATCGCTGGAAGTTTAACACTCACCTGCTATCTGACACAGCTTATCTTACAGAAGCCACCTCCTTTATTAATGAATTTTTCACCTTTAACAACCCATCAGACACTTCCACTTCTAACAACTGGAATGCTTTTAAGGCGGCGCTCCGTGCTTTTACTATTTCCTTTGTGTCCCGGAAGAAAAAGGCCAATGTGAAAAAGTATAAGGACCAATTACAACAGTTGAAAAAATTAGAGCATGACTATTTTTCCTCCAAAAATGCTGACTCACTTAGGAATTTAATTACAGCCAAAACCAATCTTAACAAAATTGCTACTGTTGATGCCTGCAATGTTTTACTTAGAATTAAGTCTAAATATCACGGAGGGCAAAATAAAGCAGGTAAAATGCTAGCGAATTATTTAAAAATTCGCTCTGAACGTAAGACCATTGGTCCTATCATGGATGAATCCACCAATAATCTGGTGTCCTCTGATGAAGAAATTGCAGCGGTCTTTCATGACTACTACCGATCTCTTTATTCAGATGATACATTCCCCTCCTCTCACAATCTTGATAAGTTTTTTTCTGGTCTCCCTGCTCCCCCATCTCTGAATGCTGAGTTTTCCGCTTTAGAGGCGGATATTACCCTTCAAGAGATTCTTACTGCCCTACAAGCTTTAAAGAAATCAAAAGCCCCTGGCCCGGACGGTTTACCGGTGGAGTTTTATTGTACTTTCAAATCTTTGTTTGCCCCTAAATTATTGCAGCTGTTTAATTCCTTCATTTCTGATGCGAAAGCATCTGGCTCCTTTATGGATGCCCTGATCGTCATTATCCCTAAGCCTGACAAGGACAATTCTTTTTGTAAAAATTTCCGCCCAATCTCCCTAATCAATTACGACTGCAAGATCTTTGCTAAGATTATTGCATCTCGACTTGATTCTATCATACCCCTTCTGATCAAGACTGACCAGGTGGGTTTTGTCAAAGGTAGATTGGCTTCCGATAATGCTAGAATGTTCATGAATATCCTATCCCATGGTAAAAATTATAAAGATCCTCTGGCTGCTTTATCTCTGGACGCTGAAAAAGCATTTGATCGTATAAATTGGCAATTTATGTTTCATACATTACAATGGTTTGGTTTTGGCCCTAATTTTATTTCTTTTGTCAAATTGTTATACTCATGTCCGAGGGCTAGTATTTTTGTTAATAACCAATTCTCTCAATTTTTTCCCCTATCTAGAGGCACCAGGCAAGGTTGTCCTCTCTCCCCATTACTTTTTATCTTGTGTTTGGAACCCTTCCTTGAGCGTATTCGAACCAATCCCAAAATTAAAGGTTTTGTCTCTGCTTCTGTTGAAACTAAAATATCTGCCTACGCGGACGATATATTGGTATACATGTCCAATCCCAGTGACTCCCTTCCCCCCTTTTTAGAAGAAGTCCGTCTTTATTCTTCCATTTCTGGGTACAAACTTAACCTATCCAAAACGGAGGTTCTTCCTTTAAATTCGATTTGTTATCAATTCATGTTTGCGGATACTGCCTTTGCATGGTGTCCTTCCAAAATTAAATACCTTGGCATTTGGTTTGCCTCTAATATTGCGGACACTATTAAATTCACTTTTAACGCACTAATGACTAAATTGAAATCTCTTCTCCTCGTGTGGTCCCCCTTATTTTTGTCATGGTGGGGTCGACTAGATACTATTAAGATGATGGTCACTCCTCATATCCTTTACACGGCTTCTATGCTCCCTGTCAAAATCCCTAACACGTTTTTTTCCCAATTAAACTCTCTATGTATTAAATTTTTATGGAACAATAAACGCTCCCGCATTGCCTTAAACAAACTTATTCGCCCCAAGGAAGAGGGGGGGGTGCGCTTCCCTAATTTTAAAATATACCACTCTGCTTTTTTGATTAAACAATCTTTCTCATTGGCCTTCGATTTCGGGGGTACGCCTATTCCTCGTTGGATTATCTTTGAGCGGTCGCTCCTAAAAGAGTTTCAGTTTCAGCATGTTACATTTATGTCCAACTGCACCTTTTTGTCTAAAAGCCCTGTATTAAAATACTCCCGTGAATTGCTGTGCAATACATTTCTTAAGGACCTATCCCCTATCCAATGTTTTTTAACCTCTACCCTATGGTATAACAAATTTCTCAAATACAAAGGTAGATCTTTCTATTACAAATACTGGAAGGAAAAGGAGATCTTTTTTGTCCATCAGTTTTTGAATGGGTTTTCTATCATCTCCTTCCAAGAATTACAAACACGATATCAGCTACCTGACTCCTTTTACAAGGAATATATTATTATCTCTAATGCTATACAAACCCAATTAGCTACCTACTCTCTCCCATCAGTCTCACCTCCTTTAACACCCTCTTCACCTTTGTATCCTCTATTCCCTGCGCATAAACTTAAAGCTGCCACTGTTTATAAGTTATTGTTATCTAATGCCAATGTTCGTTCTAAATCCGCCATTGAAAGTGCATGGGAAATGGACCTATCCACTTCTCTTCCTATTGACAGTTGGGACAAATTATGGTCGAAATTATTTAAAGTTTCGGCTGCAGCCAGGATAACCCAATCTCTGTTTTTTCTGTATCATAGAGCCATTATTACTCCTGTCACTATTTGTAAGTTTTCCCCCACATCTTCTCCCCTTTGCTGGTCCTGCTCTACCGAAACTGGTACATTAGTCCATCAGTTATATGAATGTGCATCTGTTCTATCTTTTTGGAATTCAATTTGGAATGTATGCATGTCAGTTTTCAACTTTAATGCAACCTTATCTTTTGTAAATATCTTTTTAGGTTCGTTAGCTCCTGATATGGAAACTGTTTTACCTAGTTCTAGGTTATTTGATCTTTTTATTGCATTAGCTTTTAAAGTGATCCTGTCTGCATGGAAAGATAATTCTAAACTGTCGTCAATTACTTGGTGGAATTTTATTTGTGACGAACATAGGATTGCTTCCGTTTCCTCCTCTTCTGTCTCCCAAAAAATCAAAGCTGATCTTCTTTGGCTTCCTTTTACTACTTATCTCTCCTCGCACCCTCCCATGTGATAACTCATTTTCTTTTTATTTTCTTCTCTCTCTGGCTTTCTCTCTTCTCTTTCCCTCTCACCTCTTTGGTCTTTCCTCTTTTCTTCCCTCCTTTCCCTCCTATCCCACTCACCAATGCCTTTTTCCTCAAATTACCCTATTATTGATCCTTTTTTTTTCTTTTTGTCGACCTAGTCATTGTAAACCAACTTCGTTTATATAATATCTCTTATGGCGCTATATTGAAATAATTGTTTTATTGTATCATTTGTTTTTTCTTTTTCTTTTTCTCTGAAAATTCAATAAAAATTTCTTAAACAAAAAAAAAAGAATCTCAGTCCACATCCTCTGTTTCCTCATTCGTCAGTCGACATTACAGAATTACTGAACACCTGCAGTGTTGGAAATTTTTGCAGAATTACAGTAGCCCTGTTCCTGCATCACACGTGATAGTGTCTTTAGTGGCCAGTGAAAGAATGTGTTGATACTGTCCACACTACAGTCAGGAAACCAAGAAACATCTTGATGTCACACATTTTTTGCACCATCCGCTCTGTTTACACTGATAGAAGCAAGAGTGAAAGAATACATGCTAACACCTGCTACTTCAGTGCGGCCACATTGCAAAACAAACTTTTTTTTTTTTAAAGATCTTTTTAACAGGCCGGAATTTTTTTAAGAGATATTTGATTGCACAGACAATGGAGTAAATATATTTCTAAAGGGCGTAAAGGTGATATAACATGAAACCCTGGCGAGTTTTTTCTAGAAATTTACCGTTTCATGGCAGCACAGCAGCAACGGTTGTACATAACAGTAGCAGGACACAGACATTGCAGCCAGCGGTAGGTATCGAAAGCGACACATCAGCCACAGCCACAGTCTTACCTGCAGGCTCCAGGATTTCTTTTTGGGGTGGGCCAAGGATGCATTTGGGTAGGCCCACTGCGGGCCCAATTTGTCGCTTCTTGTGGTAGCCTACATGCCCTAGATTACATCATATCTACTTGCAAACAGTCACCATGATACAATGGATCGATTCTGTGTGTATACAGAGCATGTGGAGAGTACTTTGAAAGTAAGAGCAATGTCTGAACCTAAGTGCAAACCCTCAAATTCCAACAGGTCAGGCTTCAAAACAAGTACTTCCAGGCCTGATTATCTACTTTTCTACCATCCCTCTCCTGTGCACCTTATCTCACAGCTGACCTTGGGCCCCAGCCCCATATCAGCCACCATCCAGCTCCACTTGCCTTATTCCCATATAAAACCTTAGTAAAATCACCTTCAAACTTGAAAAACATTGACTATGGTAGTAAATATAATTAGCACTCACTTTAATATGTTCCACAGTTGCACTAATTACCTGACTGCTAATTAAATAAAACCAGAAAGGCCATGACAGGGCCGGCTTTAGCGCTAGTGCGAAAGTCTTCTATGGGGCCCCACCAATTACCTCTTTCTCTGCAGATACCATTACTACCACCCTCCAACAGTGCCATTCATCTCTCTGTAGCTTCTCTCATATGCATTTCATTTGTTGTATAGCGCTACTCATATCAGTGCAGGGTGTCACAGTACTTTACACCACGCACACATTATACAGAGTCAATAAATCATATGTAAATCAGTCTATAGGGAATGCCACATAAGCCAATGAGGATTAAAAGGTGTAGGAATCACATGTCATTCATACTGGTGGGCAGTATATTTAAAGAGAGTTTGGGTTGGGGAGGCACAAACTCAGGATTTAAAGCATACCCCAGTGGTTGGGGGTTGGCTTTACTAATAAAAATGTATATTGGCCCAAACTCTTTTTACACAAGAATCTCTGTGACAAAGGCAGTAACCAACTGAGCTATCCACATAAAATACAGCCTATCTGCATTTCAAAACTACCAACAGGCAAAGGATTGCTCTCCAGCAGGATCATTTAATCACCAGTTATCTGTACATATTTATTGTTGTCTTGCATCCACGGCCAGATGATGATAAAAACTATTTAAATGAAGCATACACGAAGCATGTGCAGATTTACAAAATAAAAGCAAATAGTAACACATTCTCTTACCTACTCCATTGGATAAACTTTGTGTCACAGCCTGATCTGATATGTAGCTGCAGGGGTCAGGAAACGTGAATAGGAATAAACACACTTATTTTCTCTAGCGCTGAACAGAAAAGGAAATATCCACACAGCAGGTTGGTAGGCAAAAGTGCCAAATAAAGAATTTGTCCCCTTCGCTATGCCCCTATTGTATATGCAGGACACAGCCCACCTTTCTAAAAGGAGTTGGGTGATTGGGGATGGGTGTGAGGAAGACCCCAGGCCAAATCACTCAACCCCCAGAACAGGAAAGAAACAAACGTTAGGAGTAACGTTTTAAATTAAAGATGTCATTTTGTATTGGCCTTTGCGCTGTCACTGCGAGGGCCGAAGCTCACGTTTGGGTGGGCCAGGCTCATGTTTGGGTGGGGTGGTCCTGGCCTACCGGCTCCCCAGACCCCCCCCCCTAGAAGCAGGCCTGCTTACCTGTGAAGCGGCAGCAATTCCAGGGGACCCCAGGTCCGCTTTTGTTTTATTTCCACATTTAGTTTTCCATAGTTTTCATCATCCCGGATGATCTCGCGCGCGCGGCAAGAAGTGTAAGTCCCTCGGGGGCCGGGCGTGCGCACCACCATACCAACCAAATAGAGGCCGCGCTGCTCCGGTACCAAAACGGCACCATTTAAATAAGGAAGAGGCCGTGCGGCTGGCCGTGGTGTGCGCGGCGCGCACCATTTAATTTATGGGGAGGACGCCGCCGTGCGCAGCATTTATTTCATGATTGAACTTCATTGACTTGAGGCTTGCTGCGATGGCTCCGCTGAGACTGAGTGAGGGGGGCCCTAGAACGCGGCCCCCCCCCGCACTGCGGGTGCTGTGGGGGCCTGTGTTATGCCCCTGCCTGGACCAGCTGGGTCAAGTCCGGATACAGGGCGACTGTGTTGCCTTGATATTGAATTGACCCTTTCTGGCGGGCACTCCTCAAAACAGTATCTCTGTCTCTGTAGTTTAGAAGATGAGCAAGGATCGGGCGCAGCTAGGCCCTAGGCGGCTGCCTGGGGCCCAGGGAGCGGTGGGCCCGCTCCACCAGAAACATGGCAGCGAGCTCATTTCCAAGGAGATCTTTTAGCATTGTTTCTACATATTTCTCCATGTTTGAAATGTTCGTCGGCTCCGGGATCCCAGTGTTGCGGACGTTGTTGCGCCTCAATCTGGCCTCAAGATCCTAGTTCTTAGCTTTGATAAGATTGAAGACTCTGTCCATGCGTAACATCTGCTCATGTGTATCGGTTTGGCGGTCAGATACTCTAGTTTCTAGCGCGTTGATTCTGGCTTCATGTTTCTTACTTTTTGGGTTATCTGGTCCATGCGTGCTGCCATTGAGTCCAGCTTAGAGTCGATCGCCTGCAGACTGGCTTTGACCTCCCTCAGCATTGATCTGAGGTCATCTTATTGTGTGGCGTCCATTGTTGTCTCTAGCGTCTCATGAGGTGGCGCAGTTCCGCCTTCCTGCCGGCGTATTGACCGTTTATCGAAGTTTAATTTGGGCTGCTTAATGTCTGCTTTCCCCATGACTGCGGCTAGCAATGTGCCTGCCAGGGGTTGTGCTGTGGCGCGATGTCCTTAATGCACTCTGGCCCTCGCTAGTTAGCCCAGTCTCTTCATGCGTTTTTTTTCTATGCTATTTGGGTCTTGCGTATGGAGCAAGTGTGGTGGTCTAACTGCTCCTTTTGCGTGCGCCTTGAGCGTTTGGGCATGCTCGCGTTGTGGGTCAGCAGCGTCATCTCCTTCTGTGCTTAAGCGCAGCAGAACGACCGACCGGCAACCCAGCAGGGCACCCAGCTACACAACACCTCGTGCTGTATTGGCCGCTGATTCGTGGGCAGCGGTTTGCACCCGACCTTCTTGTCCCTGTCTCTTATGTTGGTCTTGACCAGTGCCGTTTGCATGCCTTGTATCGTTCTTCTCCCCCTGCGCTCACTATTCCGAGCGCATGGTAGGCTTCTCTTCGGGCTACGTCCGGCTTGATGTGGAGACCTCAGAAAGCGTGCCACGGGGGTGGGGTCTACAACGACTAGCCCACCGCACTATCTGTAATTCGTCTCCTGCCTCCCTGCAGTGCCTCACTCTGTCTGCTGCTGGGCTCCTGGGGGAGCCGGCGAAACAATGTGGGGTCCGCGGCAGGGTCTGCTCCGACCCAGGCACACCAGAGCCTGGCTGTCAGCAGCCACAAAGGTCGCAGTCCACTGCCGAGGAGCAAACGGCAGTCCCGGGCCCCAGCACGACGCAGAACCGTGCCAGCGGCCCACAACCTCCCAGCTCCCTCACGGGCCGTGCCACAAGACTTACTGGTCAGACGCGATCCGCCGCTGTCTCCCCGCTCCTGGCCTCCGGCAGTCAACTCTGCCCTGCCCCCGTGGCGACCGCTAGCCACAACGCACACTCCGTGCAGGCCCTCGACACCGTCCATTGGGGCCAGCGGGGGTGCCGGTCAAGCGGGGGCACCGGTCCAGCGGCTGCGTCAGGAGCGCAAGTTCGCAGCCGCAGGGGCGCGTTCTCCATGCTGCGGTAGGCCGCAAACCGCCAGGTGGGCCAGCGGGGCGATCCCTTGCTCCCTGGTTCCTGGAGTGTCGGGATTTTAGCTGCTTGACTTTACGGCAGTCCTGTGTTGATAGTTCAAAGTGGGATCGCAAGGATAAGTCCGGATTAATGTCGGATATATGGGCTCGGCCGGCAGAGCCCTCTCACCAAGCTGCCATCTTGCAACTCAGCTTGGCCACTCCCCCTGGTTCCTACAACTTTAGTAGGATTGTGGATTGGATCAACAAAACTTCATAATATAGGGACTGAGTTATATCATCAGAACATTTTAGTCTGGCAAGCTCGCAGAACTGCATCTAAACTCCTACACCTCTAGAGTTATAGATGCTGTTTGCAACCTCGAGCATGACCACCCTTATTCCCAAGGAATTCATGAAAACAGATCTAACCCTTTTGTATGTCACTTTTGCATGGCCAAGGTTTCAGAGAAGAGACACTAACATATTTGCATATGTTTATTGAAAAGATCTAATGCTTGTAATTAAAATAATGAACTGCGATTATTAGACAGCTGAGACACATCATTGTTATAAGTATTATTAAAATGGTGGAAAATATTAATGATTCCACCATGTTGATTATTACTAAAGTTACTCTTGTCTATCACTAAAATCCCTACACTAGTGACAGCATTGTGGGAGTGCCCTTCTGCCAGGCCCAGTTTGAATGATCTAACCCCATAATTTGGTTTAATGTTTCAGGAAGCCAGCCTCAGTGCATTAACAAATGCACTCTGTCATCATGTGCAAGTCTATATAAACAAAAAAAGAGTGTATCCGTTAGGATTTGACAAGTGCTGAGATATTCAGAAAAGCACAGGGGTGAATCACTTTGTTTTTAGAAGAACCCTCACTCACCAGCCTAGCTGGTGACATGCTTCATCATTGGGTTCCCACCGGAGAGACCGAATGTCTCCCCGGTGTGCTACGACGCCTGATTTACAGCGGAGCTGTTTTTTTTGTGTGTGTAAGGGTAGTGCGATCCGTGATGGTGCTGTTTAAAATGTGTCGCAATTTAAACCAATAAACAACTTTTAATAGTGGTCAACTCGACACAGTTAAAAATAGTGTGGTGGACGTGAGAACTCTGGTAATAAATGGACCAGCTACGTCCTAAGAAAGGTGCAATGTGAATAAGATGGTCAACATGTTTCTGCTTCTCACGATACTACATGAAGCATTCTTCAGGACCTAATGGAGGACCACCACGGCGGTATATGCTCGCTAAGGCGTACCCTGACCTGTGGGGTCCAGAACCGCTAAAACTTACGGTTGTTGTAAAATCCTTCAGGATTTCTGAGAGCTTTCAATTCTGTTGAAACAAGGCAGAAGTAAAAGAGAAAACAAAACAAACAGTGATTCACAACATACATAAATATTCACAGGGAACAGACCATGGACATTCAAACAGATTTGTGAATGAACTTCATGCTCATAAACGGTGAATTTTAAAAGAACCTGAAACACCGGGAGTTGACACTCGTATCAGCCCGTGCCGGTATAGTGGATTTCTCGTGCTGCTAATTAGCACTAGTCAATTGTGCCAAAGAGTGCTGTGCCCTAGTGATAAGTAATTGCAACAAGGGTAAACTTTCACGTGAAGTGCACTCTAGGTACAAGAGCTTCCTGCCCTCACACTATTAATCAGCGTTAAACTCTGGCTGACTACGGGAGGAAGAAGAAAATAAAATAACGCTTGGCTTTGTGAATGGAGACGCGAGGTTTTGGCAAACTGATTGGTAAACACCCACACGGAGCCACAGAGATGTAGAAGCTTACGTGATGTTGAATTCAACGTCACTGCATGAGTCCGGGTGGGGGGCGGGACTTATAGTCACACGCTAAACAAAAAGTAAATAATAAACGTAAGTAACTTACATGGTAGAAGTGGAGCGGGATTGGGCAAATCAGGACCTCTACTTACTACTCCAAAGTCACCAGCCCACGGAGAACCTATTTGGTCCACCTTCAGAACTCGAATGTTAGCGTCTGGGCCGGGAGGTGTACTGAAATAGAAGGCGTTCTTCCCATCGAGGAACGTAGCGTCATCACGCACAACACGTGATTCTGTTAGTGCGAGAATAGAAGACTAGACTGCTACCCTCAGTAAAGGGACGTAGCGTCATCACGCCGATCATGTGATGCGGGAGGGGAGGATTAGATTGCTACGCTCGCCTCCTGTATAAAGAGTAATACGCGGCCACAACGGTTTCCTAGGAAACCAATAAACACCAAGAGTTCCATTAGTGACGAGGTTATTTGGATGAAGTCGGTTAGAACGACACGCAGAGGAATGAGCATAATGATGTTAATGTTCATTTCACTGGAAAATGTATAAAAATAAAGTTACATGATTCAAAAAAATCAGTAAACACCAGGAGGTCTGTTGTTAACGTAATCATTTGGGTGATGTCGATTGTTGGAATGACATGCCGGGAAATGAGCATAGTGGTGTTACTGTTCATTTTACTAATAAATTGTATGATACAAGTGATGTAATCTAATGTAATGTAATGTTCAGCGTTTTAGTACTGTACCCCAAGGAATATTATCATTGAATCCCATAATGTGACTTGAAAGGCGATAGATCCAGCGTTGTTCTTTTTCAAAGAGGATATTCACAGACCTATTCCATGGTCTAATCTGTTCAATAATTGTCCATTTCAGGTCGTCAGGGGTATGTTTGACAAGTGCATAATGTTCTGTCATTTTAGTGATGTTTTTCCCACAGCGGATGTTACTTCTATGTTCGACAATACGCTGTTTTATTTTACGTGTGGTCATACCAACGTATCTGATGCCACACGGGTATGTTAGTAAATAGATCAAGTTTGATGAGTTACAATTCGTGTGTACCCGCTGGGTCCACACTTTGTCCTGTTCAAGATCTAAGGTCTTACTGGCTTTCGTAAGATGGCATACACTGCACTGACCACAGGAGAAATGGCCTGTCACTTTTGGGAGCCCCCAAACCTGTAATACAGAAGGAGTATTGTCAGATGATGTTTGCCTTGGTCTCGTGTGCACAAGGGCATCCTTGATGCTTCTTGCCTTTTTGAATGAAAAGAGAGGTTTCTGTCATTTCAGATTATTACTTACAAGGATGCCCCCAATGTTTCCGAATGGACTTAGTCACTGCATTGGAAGCTGTGCTATAAGTCGTAACGCATGTCAAGGGCATTTCTTCCGCTGGTTTTTCTGAATCCTCAAGGAGGGCTTGTCTATGTTGGTTTCTTGCCCTCTTGTAACTGCGATTCAGGATTTTGTCTGGATATCCTCGTCTCTTCAGTTTTGAGTGTAGACTATTGGATTGAGAACGATAGTCTTCCACGCGACTGCAGTTGCGTCTGATACGCAAAAATTGACCGAAAGGGAGATTTTCTCTCAGGGGTCGCGGGTGGAAACTAGAAAAAGCTAAAAGATTATTTTTCGCAGTGGGTTTATAATGGGTTTTAGTTTGCAATTTCCCTTCCCATTTGGTAATGACCAAGTCAAGAAATATCAATTCGTTCTGATCATAAGTGTTGGTGAACTTCAGGCTAGGATCGCAGGTGTTGATCCAGTCAAAAAAGTTTACAAGTTGATTTTCAGGACCTTTCCAGATCATCAAGATGTCGTCAATATATATTTTCCAAAAAGATATATAAGACGAAAAAGGATTGTTCGTAGTCAAGATGTGTTTCCGTTCAAAATCGTGAACATAAAGACCTGCCACACTAGGGGCAAAGGTACTCCCCATCGAAGTACCGGTGGATTGGAGAAAAAGGGTCCCCTTGTATTCAAAAAAATTCCTTTCCAAAGCAAGGGTGGCGCAGTCTACAATGAACTGTTTCGATGTCTGGAAATCCCAGGGGGTACCTTCCAAAGTTTCACTGATAACCCTGATGGTATCTTCCTGGGGTATGCTGGTATATAGACTTTCTATGTCTAAAGAAACCAGGAAGGTCGGATCATCTGTCAGAGTTATGTCTTGTAAAAGTACCAGCAAACTTTTGGTATCTTTTAGGTAGGTTGGGGTAGCCTGGATCAAGGGTTTTAAGAAAAAGTCACAGTAGATAGAAAGAGGCTCTAACAAAGATCCAATGCCTGAGACAATTAGGCGACCAGGCGGTGGGATCTTGATTTTATGGGTTTTTGGTAGCGTATAGAAATAGGGAACAATGCCCTCACTCTTAGTAAGAAAGTCGGCCTCATGTCTGCTTATGTATCCATTGGATTCGGCTTCTTCCACTAGATCCAGGATCGTCGCTCTCAGTGTGAGTGATGGATCAGTGGTTAGCGGAGTGTAGCTGACCCTGTCAGCAAGGAGGCGTCTGCATTCTGTATCATAAGCCAAGGCATCCTGGATTACAAGGCCTCCACCCTTGTCAGCTGGTTTTATGACAATAGAAGATAGTTCAAAGTGGGATCGCAAGGATAAGTCCGGATTAATGTCGGATATATGGGCTCGGCCGGCAGAGCCCTCTCACCAAGCTGCCATCTTGCAACTCAGCTTGGCCACTCCCCCTGGTTCCTACAACTTTAGTAGGATTGTGGATTGGATCAACAAAACTTCATAATATAGGGACTGAGTTATATCATCAGAACATTTTAGTGTGGCAAGCTCGCAGAACTGCATCTAAACTCCTACACCTCTAGAGTTATAGATGCTGTTTGCAACCTCGAGCATGACCACCCTTATTCCCAAGGAATTCATGAAAACAGATCTAACCCTTTTGTATGTCACTTTTGCATGGCCAAGGTTTCAGAGAAGAGACACTAACATATTTGCATATGTTTATTGAAAAGATCTAATGCTTGTAATTAAAATAATGAACTGCGATTATTAGACAGCTGAGACACATCATTGTTATAAGTATTATTAAAATGGTGGAAAATATTATTGATTCCACCATGTTGATTATTACTAAAGTTACTCTTGTCTATCACTAAAATCCCTACACTAGTGACAGCATTGTGGGAGTGCCCTTCTGCCAGGCCCAGTTTGAATGATCTAACCCCATACCTTGGTTTAATGTTTCAGGAAGCCAGCCTCAGTGCATTAACAAATGCACTCTGTCATCATGTGCAAGTCTACACACCTCTGCCTGCGCAGCTATCTTCCTTCTTAGAATGTATGTCGAGCCGTGGAGCTGTATCTCATTCACAGCTCTCCACAGAATCCATGATAACTCCGTCAAGTGCGTCTTGCCTAAATTCAAATCGAATGCTGTTTAAATAAAAAAACACACAGGCCTTATCTCATTCTTCAAGAGAAGCAGAAAAACTGTTTTACTTAGTCTGAGTAAAGGAGTTATCTCCTGTGAGCACAAAATAAAGTATGGAAATTGTGTTCTAGTAGGTGTTCCTGAAACTAACAGTTCAGGCTACAGAACAACGTCTAACTATAATAAATGCGTGTGCGACGTTTTATCGTGTTTGTGAAAAACAAGTTTAAATCACCATCCCAAAAAGATGCTAGGTTAGAAGGGAAAACTAAAATGGAGAATAAATTTAATCCCTATAACAATACCAGTGGTGAAAGAGACCAAGATGTCTCTGGAACAGAAAATAAATACAATTGCCACGGATCTCACCCTAATGATATGTGACTTCCATAAAATGAGCCATAGAACCTGTACTATAGGGAAGGTCTCACAGAAGAATGCAGACAAAAAGTCCCTCATGGGTACTGTGAGCAAACTACAATCTCTAACCCTGGTGATGACTTGTTCATTTGTTCATCATTACAGGGGAGATATGTCAGAGCAGAGTCTAAATGAATGAACAATGCCTATCTATTGATGTTAATGACTTACATGTTGTGAGCAAAGTAGTGTATTATATGGTGAGGTTGTGCGATCTCACCATTTAATACACTCACAAGTTGGGTCCAGTCAGGCTAATTCGCTAAACTGTAGGTGAACCATGGGTAGCTGTGGCTTTGAGAAGTCAGGCTTAAACAAAGGAACAGGTGTAAAACATTTAGAAACATCAAAACAACGAAATAAAGTAATTCAATACAAAAGAAAGTTAACAGCAATTTAGGAATTTTTAGACACCAAAATAAAATCGACAGGGGTTCTTGGAGATATAGATTTTTAAAGAAAATTGGAAATCACAGCACAATTCCAACAAACAAATCCAGCAGTGGTAAGGTCAAGGGGACCAGTAAGGAGTTGTTGGACAGTTACATTGTCACCAAAGCAGTCTCGAGTCCAGCTCCGGGGTCTATGGGTGAACCGCCATAGACTTCAACAGAGTGGTCCTGATGCAAGGAATACAGGATGCTGGAGAAGCTGCAAGATGCTGTGAATGCTGTGCGGTCAACAGGGTCTTCCTGGGGCTATTCCTTGGTCCATGGTCGAGGTAAGGCCGCTTTGGTGACAGGGGTTGATGTCCCTCGAAATCCTCTTTGGTCAAGCAAAAGTTCAATTGCCACTGGGCTACTGGGCTCTGGTCACAGCAAAACCAGTGGTTCCCTTTGGTGGAGGCTAGTATCTTTGGTGACTAAACTGCATTTCCAACAGACTCAGGTGCAAGTATGGAGCATCAGGACTTGGTCTCCCTGGCTGCACGTCGGCAGTCAGTGGTCGGGCGATTGTGGCTACTGACAAACCAGGACGGGCTTCCTCAGCTTTTGTGTCCTAGGTGCTGTATTAGGAAGTCAATCAATTGACTCATTTGGTTCACCTTTTCTGTCTGGGGCTCAGGAATGGCTTTTTCACAAACCAGTCACCTTAGGCACAGTACTGTATTTGCTAGCCCAAGGATCAGAAGGTGCAATCCAACAGGTTAATGCAGCCACTCTTACCAGGTCTTAGAAACAGCAGGACATTCCTTCCTCAGTCCTCTCTCCAGTCCAGATGTGATTGAAGTTCTGGGTGCCAGGGCTGCCATATTTTTTTTGATACTCAAATTTTATTGATTTTTGGAGTAAACAGAGAACAATACAGCACAGGTAAATCATAGCAATTGATACAGTGGAATAATTATCAGTGTGGTCATGCGCAGACATACTTGCTGCTCTCATTGCGAGCGTGTTCTCATATACAATCATAGTACGGGAAGAGACAGGGTGTACATACATCACAATTGGCTCATCCATTTGTCCCAGACTCTTGTGTACGTGTTGGGCAACCTCTAGCCTCGAAGAGCGACTTCTCCTGCACTGCACACCAATCCACTCCCTTACGCTATTTAGCAATATTTGGGGTGTTAGATTGTATCCATGCCATGGCAATGTCCTGCTTAGCACCAGGGTGGCCGTGCCTAGGAAGACCTTATCTGGTCAGGACTCATCTAAGCCATCCATGATGCCCAGGAGGAGGTTCAGGGGATTATGTGGCACATCCCAACCCAGAACACCTGTGAGTGCAGATTATTTTGCTTCTCAGTAGGGGTCGATGCGGGGAAAGGACCAGATCATATGGTAGAAGTCCGCCGGTTCTAGGCCACAGCATGGACAGGACGATGAGGGTCGCAGACCTGCTCTATGAAGCCGGTCAGGGGTTAAGTAGGCATTCTGGAGGTAGTATAGCTGGATCATGCGAATTTTAGCTGAAGTGGTAATGATCTTGGGGGTCATTAAGGCGTCTCACCATTCCTCGTCCTCTAGGGGACCCAGCCACCCCTCCCATCGGTGTCTCAGTGAGTCAAGTGATGTTGGGCTGTTATTGGTTAGGGTACGGTATATCCGCAAGAGCCCGCCCTTTCCTAGGTTCCCCATCATGATTTGTGCTTCCATTGGACTGAATTCCAGAAGATCCGTACCCGTTGTTAGGTGTGTATTGAGAGTGTTGTAAGTATTTGTAAAACTGTGAGTGGAGGAGGGTATAGCTACACTGTAGGTCTTGAAATGAGCGTATGTGGTCCCTCACCCAGACGTCCCCCAATTGCGATATTCTAATAAGGTCCCAGCCTCTGAATCCCTCCAGGGCTCGCACCTCCCTCAGCCAATTCCCATGCCAAAGGGGTGTGTGTTGGGTCAGTTTGGTATGCCACCAGGTGTTGTGCAAGGCCACACACCATGCCAGCAGGACCGCCCGGCTCACCAGGGGCAAGGCTCTTGGCACCGGGCCTCCGTATATCATGGTCTGGATTTGCAGGAGTCCCAGGTCTCTTAGCTCGACCCTGTTGGCTGGATCGGACCAGCTGCCGGTAAACCAGTCATGTAGGGGGATATTAGATTACTAGTCGAAGCACTCTTGTGAAAGATGGAGGGGCACCAAAGTCGACTTGCCAGGATTGAGGCAGAGGCCAGAGACCTGCTCCAAGGTGTAGAGGACCTGGAGGCATCTGGGGCCAGACTGGGCCGGGTCTGCAAGAAAGAGAAGCACATCGTCTGCCTATAGTGCAATTTTGTCAGTGTGGGCGCGGTCCCACTTCCAACCCTGGATCCGAGCGTCGGCCCGAATGGTGCAAGCTAAAGGCTCCATCACGAGGGCGAACAGAAGGGGAGAGAGAGGGAGAGAGGGGGCATCCCTGTCTAGTACCCCTCTTAATCGGGAAGGCCTCAGAGAGAGCCCTGTTTATGAGTACCCTCACTCTTGGTTTGGAATAGAGGACCCAGACAAGACGGCGGAAGGACTGGCACAGTCTTATTGCAGCTAACACATCGTCGAGATATTGCCAGTCCACCGTGTCAAAAGCTTTTTCAAAGTCGACCAGGAGGGGTGCCAAGTAGGGAGTGAGTGATTGGCGGTGCACCAGGGCCAAGTGTAAATGCTGCAGGTACTGCGTGCTGGCAAAAAGACGCATTGGTCCGGGTCAACCAATTGATTTAGGATCGGTCGTAGGCATTGAGCCAGGATTGTGGTGTATATCTTAATTTCGGTGTTGATCAGTGAGATTGGACGGTAGTCCTTGCAGGCGGGTGAGGATGGCTGGGTCTTAGGGATGACTATGATAGTGGCGATATCTGTTTCATGGGAGGGGTGCCATATTTATGTCCAGAAAGTGCTCTCGAGGATGTAGCTTTTACTAGCCAATGGGCTAATAGGACCCATCCCATCTGATAACAACTTTGTGCAATGTGTGGCATTTAGATATCTGAGAGGGCACTATTCTGCCCCCTCCCAAGATGGAAGAACCCCTCCTTTGGTGTGTGGAGCCTGGTAGCCCAAACTAGAGGTGTGGCTATCTGAGGACTACACGGCCATGGAAAAACATGTTTGGCAACTGGTCTCCCCTTTCTGTCATGACACCAACTCACCTACTTCAACAAAAGAACAGCCCCTCTGCAGAGCAGTCTGTCTTGTGGCCAGCATCTGTGAATGGTCACTGGAAAACTTAGGCAATAGATTCGCAAGGTTCTAAATGTTGATCACTCTCATATCAGACGATGAAGATACATTTCGCCTCATAAACCTTCAGCAGGGGCTGCACAGGTTTGGCCCCCAGTCTTTTGCAAAGTCAAGAACTGCAGCTACAGCTCTTGACATAGAATTTCTTTTCACCTTTCTTAGCGGGACAATAAATGCCTGAATTCAAAAAGACATCCCAGATAGGAAATGTAGATGCTCTGATTATTTCAGCAATGTCCCCAAACTGGCTTCTCTGGTATCTATTACTCGAGACCATTACCATTGTGTGAGCTTTAGAAAAGTTGTCGCTGAAATCCAGCGAATTCATAAAATCTGTAAAACAGTTAATCAGATGCTGGTGCCCAACTGCCGTCCTAGCTAACACTGCATTATCTGCACAAAGGAAAGCAGGAATTAGCTGTCTGCCTGCCCAGGCAATGTCTCTAAATGCTGTACATGGGGTTGGTCCCAAGTTGTTAATATATAAGGTAAATAAAAGTGGGACTAATATGCAACCCTGTCTGACTCCCCTGTGTCCATTTATGTGTGAGGAAAGGCTCCCATTCTGATTATATTTCACAGCAGCGGAAAGGTCCACGTGGAGTTCATGAAGAAAAATTACGACATCACGATCCACCTCCAAAATAATGAACAGAAGTCATAGATCTATTCACTCATTAGAAAGCGGATGTTAAGTCCATAAAGGCCAAGTGCAGTGTGCCGCTCTTAGATACATTATATTGCCGGATAATCAATTGTAAATTAACGCACTGATCGATAGTGCTTTTCCCTGGCCTGAACCCCTATTGCAAGTTGGAAATAACGTTATGTTGCTCTAGCCAGTCGGACAGTCTAGGGAGAATCACTCTCCCAAGAACCTTGACTACTGAGTCATTGAGGGAAATAGGTCTGTAGAATCGTGGTCTGTTTTTGCCCCTTTCTTAAATACTGGCATAATAATGGACCTTGACCAGGAAGTTGCTAGACCTGTCTTACAAGCAGTATTAAAAACATGAGTTAACACTTTAGCCCACGTTGGAAGGTTTGACTTATTTAAATCGGTGGGAACTCCATATGGGCCAAACGCTTTGTCCTTTGGCATGGTTAAAATGTCCTGGGACACCCTCCTCCTCAGTAAAAACCAAGCCATAATTGCCTCTATTGCGTGCCCAGACAGGCGTCTCCTGGGTTTCTGTACATGCTCTGAAAAGTGAGTTACCCATGTATCGGCTCATTTCCCACTGACACTAAAACGTCACTTTATGACGTATCGCCTTAGCCAGTTCGATACAAAGGATCTTATTCCATCCTGGAGAAGTTGCCTGACCAATCCAAACTGCCGTTTTTGCAAATAGAAGCAAGAATCAATCATTCACATATTCTGCATATGTCCAATTGCGCTAGAACAAAGAAGAACATTACTCAGGCCACCACTTTTGCTATTGCAAATCCGGACTTGCAGACAAGCAGTCACTGCCTAGCTGAACAGAGGCTCATTCCATCTACCTTACCGGTGTATGAAATCCTTGAATCCCTGATCACAGGTGGTTGTGGTGGAAATGGGTGTGGTGCAATGGGTGGCGGTCCCTCCGAGTGGACATCATTGATGACTGAGGCAGATCGGGGCAGGCAGAGATAGCCCCCATAGTGGTTGATGCACTTCATCTCCCCCTTGCAAGCATCTGGAATTGTTTCACACTCTTGACATCTTTGCAGTGCTGCGTCTATCTGTGCCATGTATATCCTTCTGTGCATTCCGTGTAGCTGTCAGGTTCCTCGGCCTCCTGTGAAAGGGCAGTGCCCAGCAGCAGTGAGAGCAGCATGATTTCCATCTTTCTTTGTTTCTCTTTTATAGCGCGTTCCCTTCAAAATACGGAAAATCCAGAAAAGACGTCCTCTGCATGTTTCCGCAGCCCCCTAGAGTCTTTATTATTATACTGTCTTTATTATTGATAACTGTTCAATTAATTTAAATAATTACAGTAAAAGTGCTCAACATATTGCGGCTAAAACAAATAGTTAAAAACTGTTGTTTGTAACAGAAGTTTAAAACATATTTTGATAAAAGAATTTACCTCCCCTCCCCAATTCAACCAAAGTCTATCTTCCCCAGGGTTTCTGTTTATGCAGGTGTGGCTTTGGTGGCAGTCCAGAATCCCGTATTGGTCTATGGGCAGCTTATAGAGCTATGATTCATTCCCATTGGTCTCTGATCCATTAACCATGAGAGGCGCTTACCTGGAGGGGATGCTCGAAGTGCAGACAGGCATCAATAAACGGTCAAGACCACCTCAACACCCTTGTGCTGGTTTTGTAATGTACTTCTCCAGAGTTTTATTTAGTTCATTTGCCGTTTTAGAGCAGTCCTGATGTGGTGGATACATTTCCCCAGTTTGGCTAGGGTCGTCGTGCTAGACTTGGACAAACACATGGCTGACACTTCTCTACAGGATTTTATTCCATTGATGGTACAAATCGGACGCAATAGTCGCCTTCGTTCCTTGATAAGATTCGGACAACAGCATAGAAGGTGCAGCCACGATTCCCAATTGTATGGGCAGAGTCTACAGTTTGTGGCTTCCCCCCTTCGTGCCCATGCAGGGTTAAAATCCGCGATTCCTAAGGTGATTAGTCTCATGGACAGAATTTTGCTTCTGGCTGATGGAGTGAGAGCGTCACTTAGGTAAGCCTGGGTTTTGCCTGCTGTGTAAGATCTATTCAGCGGGTCTAAGAGTGGGCTTGAACGGAGGGATTTAAAGTCCAGATCAAATGAAATTTTGCTCACTTGTTTATCACTCTTTTCCATGTGTTCAGAGGGATCTTCGGCCTCAATATGCTCTCTTCCACTATATTCGGTGTTTCGATCGCTTTATCAAGGGCGGAGTGCCAGGGCGTACATGGCTCTTTGAAGATTGATCTTAATTGGTGTTTTAAGGTGTTAGCTGGGGCCTTAAAATCCTGAGATAGAGTTTTATGATGTCGCCCTGGCACATCAAGTCCAGCCTCGCCACTCCTAGCTCCAGCCTTAGCCTTGCGTTCCTTGCTGACCTTGGAATTTGAAGCACTATTTTATATGCTTTAGATTGTGCTGAATTTAAGCAAGCATGCTGTGACCCGGGGAAGGCCTGGTGGCCCTAGCTGATTGCTGGTAGCAGTTTCACTTTTAAAACTTTCAGAATTGGGCCGGCAGTCGGGCTGATCAAATGATGGTTTAGTTTCTTGAGTAGATGTATGACCCTGTTAGCCTTGGTTCTCTGATGTTTCGGGGACACTGTGCTGGTGCTAGTTTTAACTCTTACCCAGGTGTCTTCATAGAGCGATCTTATTGCCTTCAGTAGGTTTGGTGGATTGCCCCAGTTTTCTATCTTCCACCATAGTCTTCTGCGAACCACTTTATAGAAGGCTGTGCTGTAATCCACAAAGCAACAGAAGAGTGGAGGGTGGTTCTTCCGGGTAGCCTGGGTGGATAAGTAGGCCAATACCAGTACGTTATCCATGGACGATGCCTGTGGCCTGAAGCCAGTTTGATAAGATGGTACAATGCTATTCTCTTCTGCCCACCCCTCCAAGTCCCTTAGTAGAAGGCGAGCGTAGGCCTTGGCTTCAAGGTCAAGCAGGACAATAAGCCTGTAATTTGATGGTTTTAAGCGGTCTCCGTTTTTGAAAATAGGGGCCAAAATGGAGCCCCTCCATGAATCGGGAGTTGCTGAGGATTGGAAAGTATGGTTGTATAAAGGAGTTAGCAATGCTGCCCAGAAGTCAGGGGCCTTTTTGAAGCTTGGTGCTGGAATTCCATTTGGTCCAGGGGCCCCATCGTTCTCCATGTTCTTGATGATCTTACTGACCGTTTGGGGATTTAGCTGGGCTGGAGTTTCGCCATGTGTTTCCACCGGCATTCTGTTACCCTCAGGCCAGTTCCGTTGGCTGACTTTCGTGTCTCCTGGAATGATGTTCATTTGCCAGTCTGGGCCCTCCCTGCCACTGCCCCTTCTGGACTGACTTTATGGGTAGGGGCGGTTGCGTAGAGCTGTTTGACATAAATCAGCCAGTCCTTTTCTGCTACTCCATTCTCACTCGAGATTCCTCTACTGCTCAGTTGATTTATGTGTCTCCACAGGTGGACTTTGTTCTTCCGCTTTATCCAGGTGAAGACTTTTAGCCATTCCCTTTCCGTGATGGTGTTTTTATGTTCCCAAATTTTCTTCCTTAGTGCTGCCCTCAATGAGGAGATCGACTGTCCCTCTTTTCTTTTTACGAGGGCCTTACGCAGGAGACGTTTACAGACTTGTATGTCTTTGTTTGGCCCAACGCTGCCCCCTCTTTGTTGCCCTTTGGGCCTGGGGCGTTTTGTCTGGGGATTCCCAAGCTTTACTTGTGGGTCCTCCACGGTATCTTCCCAGGCATTTATGGGTGATAGCGGCGTAGACAAATTGCCTTCCTGTTTTTCTTCCAGCCATGTTTGTAACATGTTGCCTATCTTGTCTGACCATTTGATCCTCCTCAATACACTGTGTTTTTCGTCCCCTCTTGATGCTTCGATGGTTTGGTGGTGTAGAGCTGTCGGAACTGTCATCAGGAAGACCGCTCTCAGTGGCCTATAGTCTCTTTCTGTCCTGTCTTCAACTTCAAAGTCATTCAATCTGACCATGATGTAGTCAATTCTCGAGATGTCTCTGAAGGTGTGGGGAGGATCCCATGTGTTCGAGTGGGCTTTTTTCAGCGCATGAGTTGAGGTCAGCTTATAGTTGCTGATGAAGTTGGACATGGGTGCTGCCCTGCCGGAACTCAGGGGAGGGGGTTTGGTTGTGTCCAAATCCCTCAGATTGAATTCCCCGGCTACGATAACCTGGTGAGATTTGTATTTAGACAAGAGGTCTTCTAGTTTCCCCAGCAGACCCTCCAACTTCTCTTTCATGGTAAGCTGGGCCGGATTGATGTAGCAGTTAATTATTAGAAGAGGCGTAGGATGTAAGTTAATATTCAAGCCTCTGATTTGTAGAGCTTGCAATCCAGGTGTGTTTAAGTTGATGGCTTTAGCTTCAAGGGCACTTTCGTGCTTTATAAAAACTGATAGACCGCCGGCCGGTCGGCCAAATAGATACTTTTTTATGGCTGGAATAAAGTGTTCGTAGTACCCTGCCAATGAGGTGCTGGACAGGGCCCAGGTCTCTTGGAGGCAGAGTATGTCGGCAGTTTCCTGAAACTGCTTCAGATTTTCATTGCCACTGATTTTGCTTGTACCTGCTATGTTCCAGAAGATTATGGTTAGTTTCTCTTTGTGGGCTGCTCTTCACCTTATCCCTCCCCTTGCTAGCTGGGATTTTCTATTATTAGGGAAACTGGTGCCCCCATTTATGCATCATGGTTGATTTAGGGCAGAGGGGCCTGCACTGATGACCCGGTGGTTATTTTGGCAGGAAATCCTGAAACCCGTTGGGACCCTAGGGGCTGTCTGAATTTTGCCCGGAGAGCCCGAACTATTTGTCCCGTGCAGGATTGACCACGCGGCCTTTACCCTTTTATCTGGTGCCAGGACATGAGGATATTTTGGATGCAGCATCGTCTGAACATCGATGCCCCACTCGGCAAGTTGTATGGAGTTGTTCGCGATGGCTTGTTGTATTTTTATATGATTTAGACCCACCACTGTTGAGTCACTGTGTGTGTCCCTCTTCGTACTCAGGAATTTCACCCATACTATGTCACCCATTTGTATTTGTTCTAGGGTTGTCAGATGTTTAAAAAGGCGGAGTATATTGCTCCTCTTCAAGATGTCGTGCTGACCCGTGCTGTGATACCTTGGGGTGAGGATTACCTCTTGGACTACTGTTGGTGAGCCCGCGATTGGGGCCGCTTTTCCCCTGTATGGGGAGGGCTCTGCCTGCCCTAGTCCTGAGTTTTGGCTTCCTTGTTTGCTCGATGAGTGTCCTGCTTGGGACCAATTGTTATGACCTTGATTGGCCCCAGCGCCGGCCTCTTGACCAAGTTCTGCTTGAAATTGGGACAGATCCAGCGGTTGCGGCGCTGTTATGGCTGTCACTGTCTGGTGGCTTGCTCCACGTGGTGCCAAGCTTAATGTTACTGTTGGGACATGTCCGGTGGGATGGTCTGGCCTTACGGAAGATTTTGACCTTGCTAAAGGTTTATGGTTCATCACAGCTGAGGTGCTCAGAGAACTTAATAGGGTTTGCTCTTCTGCCTGGGGATGAACAACATGGGCAGGCTTTTTGCCCCAGTTTTTGGCAATAAAAATGGGATAGGGCTGGGAAGGATTGATGTTCCCTTGCGAGGGCTGGGGAATGCTCCTCCTCAACTGCTGTTGCCAACCTCTTGTCTTTGTTTTTTTCCATTGTTTCCTCAGCTTCTTTTTTGCTCGCTTTGATAGAGTGGAGTCTTGTACGTTTGTTATACTGAGGGTGTGTTCCTGCGGGTCTACTACCAGGGCGTCGCGCCCCCCACACTGCCCATGGATGTCCCTTTGGCCTTTTGGCAGCTGCCTTTATTGTCTGGAGTCTCTGGATCCGGGCCCGCTTGAGATCCTGCTAGCTTTTTTGCCTCCAGGTGGTTGCGGTTTGTCAACGCCATGTCATCTGTGATGGATATACTTGATGTCTTCCAACGTCCTTTAGTTATTTCTACTATGTCCGTTAGGATCTCAGGGAGGGAGGCCCATTTCTCCGTAAGGTTTGAGCAGCAGCATGTTCAGTCCCCCGGGTTGGAGGTTGAGTACTGATAGAACCTGTTGTTCAATTCGTCCACCCTGGAGCTTATATTGACTTAACGGGCTGCGATGGCTTGTAGGATATCTATTTGGACTTCCATTTTGAATGACTGCCACAGAAGGGCTTTGTTGGTGGAACAGTTTGTCTCGGTCGGGGGAGATCTCTCCAAATTCGCGTCTATGCTGACATTTCTAAAGTTGTGGTCAGCTTTTGAATTGATGCCCCGTGAGGATATTGATGGCAACAACAGAATTTAAGGGTTCTTGTGGCCACGAGGTTCTGCAATTTACTTCGGGCTCCGCACTCTGGGAATTGAAACCGTGGTCACTGGCTTGATGAATTTGTGCTTTCATCACAAACGTTGGTACATCCTTGGTTAGAGCTGGTTCGTGTGGCTTAGTGGGTGTGGCATCATGCCCCGTGACTGAGACTTGGTGGGGAGTTGGACACATGATTGTGTCTTTAGGCTGCATTAAGTCGGGTTGGCCACAGGCTGCGCCCTCCTTTCCCCTCTGTCCCTTGGATTCCTTACTCGGGAGTAGACCCTCCCCGGATTTTCGGGTGTGCTCCGGAGTTGCTTTGCCCAGCCCCTTGGGACTGCTGTCTTGGGGCACACTCAAGCCAGAAGGTAGAGTGCCAAGGGTTGTCTCATGGTCAGGGTTCAGGGTGTCCTTTTTCCTAGGGAAGTGCCTTATCGAGCCCTTTTGTGCGGCATCTTGCAGTGTTTCCTTTCTGTCATCTGTAAGAGATTTACTCCTTGTGACCCTTGTAGTCCCCTTTTTTGAGGAATGGGTTTTGAAAATTTCCTCTGGGGTCGTGTGCACTCGCCTTTTTCGTTTGGGGCCCATTGTTGGGAGAAACACTGAGGGGGCTCCTCCTGCTGTTTGCTCCAAGTAATTCCCCTGCAGATCTTGCCGGGCAGCGAGGGGCAAGTACTCCTTTCGTTTGTGTTGAGCAAATGCAAAAAAATGCTGAGAGGGAGGAGTCTGTCAAAGGGTCTTAACGTGTCTGTTGCTCCGCACTGTAGTCCCCCCGTGAACTGGTGAACTGGTGTCTGCCCCTATGCGGTATGCGAGAGGGCAGGTGGGCACAGGTGGGCAAAGCAGGTGGGCACAGCAGTTAAAGAGCTGGTGCAGCGGGAGGGAGGCGGTGCTCGCAGATTGAACCAAGGCTCCCCCTGGCACCGTAGCACCCCGGAATACCCCATCACCAAGCTGTATGCTGCCCTCGCTGGTTGTAGCCCCCTTCGCTCACCTGTGGCTTTCTGCGCCAAATACTGGGAAGGTTGAAAGACAGGCAGGCAGCTCTGTCTTCCTGGACTTCCTGTACCTCTGCCTCTCCCAGCTGCTGCTGTAGGTGGTGGTGCCAGCCCCTCTTGGGATCCTGCCTGGCTGCCTAGACGACCCGCTCCTTAGTGGCCTGTGCCTGGCCTTGGGGAGCCGCTGAAAACTGCAAAATGCGGCGGGCGGGCAGGGGCGGCAGACAAAGGCCTGCTAGAAATCTGCTTGGCGTCCTCCTCGGGCCTCGGGCCATTGATTGTTTGCAGGAGGTGCAGGAAGCAAGCCGGCCGGCCGCAGACCAGAACGTGCGTCTCCTCGTGCTGAATCTGGCGTGTGGCGCTTGTGGTCTGCGTGAAACCCGGAATGGAGTCGCGATGCCACAGTCACTTCGAAAGATAAAATCGAGAGTCCGGGCTCGCGCCTGGAGGAGGGAGGTATTTATATGGACTCTGAAGAACTTGCGGCCACAACTAAACTAACGCTTGTGCATGCACGCACGCGCTCTCTCTCTACTCTGATGAATTGCTGGGTCAGGGAGCTCTTCGAAAACCCCTGCCCACCGGGCTACGAGCCGGATGCCCAGGAACCAAATTCCTGTGTGGATGTGAATGAGTGCCTGTACGAGATCCACGACTGCCAGGCAAGCCAAATGTGTGTCAATACCCATGGGGGCTTCCACTGCAAATGTCCTGAAGGATACCGCAAGATAGGAACTGAATGCGCGGACATTGTTGACTGTCATTACCGTTACTGCCAGCACCATTGCGTCAATTCGCCTGGCTACTTTACCTGCCAGTGTGAGCCTGGCTTCCAGTTGGCTTCCAGTTGGCCGGTAACAACAGATCCTGTGTCGATGTGAATGAATGTGATATGGGTGTCCCTTGCCAGCAGTGTTCCTACAACATATATGGCACTTTCATTTGCCGGTGTTTGCTCCATGTTGTATAACCCCCTGCCGAATTAAAGTGGAAAGGTTGGGTGATGTCCCTCATCGGGATTCCCCTGTGATCCTATTACGTCCTCCGATTCTGGAGGCTCATATCGATTGACGTACTCTACTGGGGTTCGTCCTTACCTACCATAGGTCCTGAAGAAGAGTCGCTCGAGTTTGGAGCCTCTATGACACGAAACATGTCGACCTGATACACTCCACTTGCCACCTAGGTACCTTAAGCCCTGCTGTTGGCACCACTGTTTTTACTGAGACACAGTTCTAGAACTGAATAAAGAATTTCTATTGACCTGGAGCCTTTTTTTAAAAATCACTCACTCACGTTATTACACACATAGCACTGACTGCCCATAAACACCCTTCACATACGGCGTTTACAGATCAAAAGAACTCCGCCAAAGTAGCCACCAGGCCCGTTGGACATTGCAGCGCCGGTCCGACGAGGAGCGCCCTATGATGTAGGAATTGAGGCCTACATTATCCAGTGTTAAATAAACTATGCATCCTCTCCATAGTTCGCAGTTCCCTGCTATTCAGCCAATGTGAGTGTGATGTAATGGAAAGTTGATGAATGCTTGGTTGATATGAATGTTAGTTGGAGAGAGTGGGATGAGCAGCAAGGATGCTGCTCCTGGTGGGACTATTTATACCCAACCTGTAACTTGTAACTTAAATGATTCTTCTACAATAAATCCACACCCTATAATCAACGTGACCTGGCGACCTGGCATCTTTGAATTTACAACACTGGCGATGACCTGAAAAGAACCATTTGTGATAGGAGATTGGAGATATGGTGAACCTACTTTATGAACCAAAGAAGAAAGAAATTAATTTAAGAAAAATGAGGAACGCCCTGAAAGCCCCACCAGTGTCTTTTTCACTAGACAGCCTGCTGTCAACTGAAGTCTTGGGCGTAGCTTCACACCAGAATATCTCGAATTTATTAGGTGTAAATTTAAGTACCCTCTATCAAGAGCACACACTTTCCTGGCTTCGGTCCAGTGTGTTCTGTTGGATGTGCGCTTGTCACAAAATATACTGCGCTGTCATGACAAAACCAAATAAGATGCTCACGTGATTCAATGAGCTACTTATCACAACTCAACGGCTAGCACAGCGATAGACTATACTTTCCTATCTCTTTCACTTTTTAAATCAGTCAGTGATTTTAAGATCGGAACGCTAGAGCGCAGTGACCATTTGCCACAAGAGCTTACACTTATTGCTCAGGGAACAGCATTAATCTTCCCAACTGAAGCTTAAAACTCAACAGTAACATCAAATTTTAAGAGAATTAAATGCAAAGTGAACGATCTGGAAAAACTTTTGGCAGAGGCAAAAATTTGCTGGGAAGACTACAGACTGCAAGACGGTGATGGTATTAATGCCTGGGAGAATTTCTTTAAAAACTTCAGCTGATCTAACACTAAATCAAGACCAACACAAGTAACAAGTATTATTATGGACGGGCAAGAAAAATCCAGCGGACATACAAACAATCAAAGAATGTATTTTTCAACAAGCTCAAAGCTGCAAATTAAGGCAAATAAAAAGGGACATTAACAGAACAATCGAAGGGCCCTGACATCAGTATACAGACAGAACTGAGGAAGCTAAAGTGCAATCAGAATAAAATAATTTGGCAAGCGAAACAGGAATCTGTTGCAAAGATATGGGCCAAATTATTATATGATGCAAAATCTAACAACAGTGCCAGATTTTGGCACACAGTGAATCATTTAGACAATCCAAGGGCTCATGAAATTAACTCGTATATAACAGAGGAAACCTGGGCAAAGAACTTGTCGCATCACTTTAATAAAGCCAACGAAATTACTCAAGACATTGAGGTCCCACTGTGAAGTCTGCAAGCCCAAAAGCATCCAGCTGTGGAGACCCATTTTCCATGCACAACAAAACAGATCAAGAACCGAATCATGAAAGGCAGGAAAGAATACCACCAATTCTATATAATCAGGACCCGAATTATTATTTTTAAAGAGGTCCCTCTTTAAAAATATCCTGAGAGTAGAAAAAATTCCAGATTTCTGGAAGGGATCAATTATTTCTCCTATTTATAAAAAAAAAGGCAGAAGGAATCAAGCAAAGAACTACAGGCTTATAGCGCTAATTGATATAGACGCCAAATACTTTGCGGGTCTCTTAATGGATGAACTCACCGAATGGGCATCAACGAAAGGCTTAATTTCCATCAATCAGACCAGCTTCCAAATAAGCACGTGGACAGCAACAAACATCCTCGCTCTTTCATTGTTAATAGACGCCACAATAAAAATGAAAAAGCCAGTGTTCGTTTGTTTTATCGATTATATGTACGCCTTCGATATCATAGACAGGGGAAAACTTTGGCCCAAACTATCCGGCTGGGATATAGATCCGAAACTCTTGAATCAGCTAATTTCACTTCATTCTGAGACATGGATTCAAATAAAACTAGGATCAGGTAACTGTCTATCAAGGAAAATAACGACCACAAAGGGGCTGAAGCAGGGATGCGTTTTTGCCCTGACCTTGTTCAACCTTTTTCTCTCAGATCTCTCAGCAGAGCTTGACAACTGCAACCATCATGTCCCCAAACAGGGAGGCCTAACACTCTCAAATCTATTGTATGCGGACGATTTAATACTGATTAGCAAAACCCCAGTCGGCTTGCAACATCTTATAAGCGCCACAAGCAGTTTATCAGATGAGAATGGACTATCGATAAACTTAGAAAAATCCAAAGTGATGATACTCAACGACAAAAACAAAAAACAAACACCAACTTCGATGGGAACTGCGTGGTCAACAGCTGGAGATGATTAAAGAATATAAATACCTGGGCATAATATTCGATAAAAAGGGATCGTTTGGGCATCAAAAAGCATCGATCAGAACAAGAGGGATCCCACTGGCAGTAGCACTAAAAAACATAAAGCAAAAAATAACAGGTCCAAATCTAACGCCTCTATTAGAAGTGCTCCGAGCAAAACTGCTACCAACTATCACTTATGGTAGCGAAAGCATGAGAGGGGGAGAGATGAGACAATATTGGCCAAAGTGGTGTCAAAAACAATACGAATAATATTTAAACCTTCCACAGTACACCTCGCCAGCACAATTAAGGCTAGAGTTTGGCCTCCAAAAACAGCAAGTAGCATGCAAATAGTAGTACACCAAATGCTGGCACAAAATAAAGGGAGCAGAGCCAGGTTCTCTGAACTCATATCTATGGAAAGAGCTGGAAAGGAGCAAGGGCAGCCCTGCAATGGTCTACCTTCAAACAGCAATAAACTCTCTTGCCCTACGAGACCTTTGGGAAATTAATGGACCTCACAAAAAATGTAAGAAGCTTGTAAATAAATCAGTAAAGCTTCTATCTCTGGAAGAAGACAAGGCTACATTGACTAAGAGGGCTCACGGGTGGTTTGTTATCCAGAGTTATACAAGGTCTTTGCCACAAGCTTACTTGGGAACAGGGTTCTCAATGAAAGTGAAGGAATCCTACTTGAAATAGAGGATGGGAGTCTTACCAGTAAATCAGCACCTGCCACCTTGGGAACGTCCAGAAATAACAACGAACTGCAGAATCTGCAGTGATTTTAAAGAGGACATCTTGCTTATACTGTGTAGTTGCAAGGGTCTAGACAAAGAGCGTAGGCTATTATTAAAACCATTCTGGAACCAAAGACGGATTCGAACACGCAGGCAAGCATTAAAAGCCAGTCTTGAAGGAAGTGACATTCAGGTAGCATGCAGACTGGTCTGATTCATGAGTATAGCAAAAACCATATTAAATCTAACTGCGAATTGATGAATCGCTTACAGAAGGCCGCAACCAAAACGTAGAACTAGCCTAACTGTTAAGTACTGTTCCAATTTTTCATACAAGGACAACCCATGCCACTACTGTAGATCTGTTATGAGTGTCAGGGTATAGAGAGCAGGACATCAATCTTGTTTAACAACTGTTAATCCAGAATTTTTTTAGGTTCGTTTATCGTATCTTAATCCTGGCACAGTAACGAAATTTCATATGTTTTACTTTTTCACAATTGTATAAATACTTGCAATTTTAAATGTTTTTTAAATTAATCTTATTGTAATTTCATGCGTATTTTGCACAGGCTGATTCTGAATGTAGTTTTCTACTGCAAAGATGTTAATTAATCATGCAATAAAGATAATTGAATTGAATTGATTCAATAAGGTAGTACGTTTTAATCTTTTATCCTTCCTCAAGCATGGTTACCACTACAAACATAGAGTTTCAGTAGCTTTGAGAGCTTATTCACCTATTCAGTTCTAAACTGCAAAATTGAATCCCCACCCTCAATACCAGCATAACACCATGAAGGTGCACTTCAGTGATGCACTTTGCTGCTGGTGGTTGTATTGATCACAAAATAGGAGCGCCAAGATTGGAAGGCATGAACTAGGAGCTGTTCAATCACTCGTCACCAGTTATTACTGCATTTTAGAAGTTACATTTATTGATGGTACCAGTTCAACAGGAACAATATTTTTACAGTTCCTCCGCAGGTCAGCAACTGCCAACCTATGGAGTCCCCCTTCAGTCCTCACATGCACCATTCCAAATTACATATTCCACCTCAATCCACATTCTTACTTCCAGCCACAAGACAACGTCTATACATAGCGTTGTTGTGTTTAGTTGTTCCAGTGTGGTTTTATTATATGTCCTATATGTAAAGTTGCTTAGTGCCATACGTGATAACCAGAGGCGTTGCTGTTCTTGTGTTGCAGAAATCTAGGAAGTGTGCTTAAGGTTGGAGTGGAGCAAATAACACTTCGAGATACATTCGCATATGCTCATACCTACCATCATAGTGAATGTGCCTACTTCATGCAGGGATTAAAACCAGTACTTCCTTGCGGTAGTATGACATCTGTTCGGGAATACTTTGTTCTCTACTGCCATCCTAAATTCCGGGTGATTTTGGGGGCTTCTGATTTCTGCCAGGCGGGAGTTCTGGGGTCTCCCTGCCGACCCAGTGAAGGTGATTCCAACAGTGCACGTATTTTTCTGAAGGGTGCCGCGGTAAATCAAGTGCAGCCTCTGTACCATAGTGCGGCTTCTAGTCTGTGCGCATGATCAATGTTTCACTTACATAAACATAAACGAAGGGCCAGAACTATGAAAAACGGAATTGGCACTGCAGAGTTCCTGAAAGGAAAAGCATCTGGCCAGAGATATCGAGTAAAGTGCCTGTAATGTGGCCGTTGAGGTGCTGTGATTGCCTGCTGGCTTCATAGTATTCCGCGTAGCCTGCATGGGAAAAGGTGTGGCGCCGCGGCCAGGGCGACTGACTCCAGAACCTGGGGATCACGGTTCGATCACCGGCGGCACCGGGTGACTGTTCGCGCTTTACAAATGTGGATTATAGCTCAGACACAGCAGAATCAGGGCAGTGATAACCTGCCCTTCGGTGAAAGTCATAGATGAAAACAGGCATCACAGGATTTGTGTGCAGAAGCAAGTGCACCTGATTACTGGGTCCCTAGAGGTGAGGCATGTGAGCCAGGGCCGCACTGCGAACCAAAACCGGCCCTGGCGAAGTGCTCGGCCGGCCCCCTGGGGCTTGGGGGTGCCGCAGAGCTCTTTGCCAGGGCCGGTTTTCGGCCGATTTTGTTACAGGGACGATTTTGCAGCTATGCTGCAAAAACGGCCCTGTAACAAAAACGGCCCCCAGGGGCCCAAAACCGGCCCCACCCGTGCGGCGCACGGGGATTGCCCGGTGCCCGCTACGGCCAGTCCGGGCCTGATGTGGGCCCTCCCCAGTTCCCTATTTTATTTCATGCTGTCAAGAGAGGCCCACGTTCAGATGGTCATAGGCCCTTAATTCTCCTATTTTCCTTAGATGAATATTCCGTTTTTGATAAAGCTGAATGTCCTGGGCCAGAGGATTCTAGGGCCAGCGTTTTTCTAGTGTGAGGATGATTTGGGTCATGGTCGGCTTTAGGGCAATGCCACTTTTGCGGCAACACTGGGTGCTGACCTAAAGGGGGCACTGACCACAAAGTGGGGGTGGGGTGTTGAGAAATAACTAATGATTGAAACTGAGGCACCTGCCTCAGAGTTCTATGTGTGTCCAGCATTCAGTCAGTAATAAAAATATCAAGTTAACTCTTGTGATTAATGTTCCTGGTGGAGAGAGAGAAATTGAGTTTTATCTAGTGGCAGTTTTGACTCGCCATAAAGTAGTGCAGAGGGTTAATATCCCTGCTGCAAAGAACAGATCCACATTTTTGTTGTTGATATATCGGTATTGTTCCTCCTCTACCAAGTGGTAATCTTTTTGTAATTCACTAAATGTGAGCATCCGATCCCGCCTCCATATGTCCCCCAGAGTGTCTCTGCCTATGCAACTCCAGGAGCGTAATCCTCCAAGTTTTCCTACCTCGCTTAACCCGTCATTGTGCCATAGGGGAGTCTGTTGGGTTAATCTGCCCTTCCACCCAAGCATCTTGGTGGCGGTGTGCCATGCTCGCACCACCGCTTGCCTATCCACTCTATATGCGGGCTCCATCAGCGACACAGACCCAACCATTGACATTTATAAGTTGAGATATTAAGTAATAGTTCCTCACATCTGGTATTGCAAGCCTGCCCTCATACACTCCTCTATGAAGCTTGCGGAGTGCTATCCGTGGTGCCCCGGTGCCCCAGAGCAGGGTTCGTAGTTCCCCATCGATAGCTCGAAAAAAAGTATCAGGAAGCTTGTGCGGTGTGTTTTCTATCACATACAACAGGTGGGGGAGGGCCATCATTTTAAACAATACGGCTCTCCCCATAGGAGTGATGGGGAGTTGACGCCAATGGGCAATGTCCTCGCGGAGCCTTGTCAGCTGCACCTGAGTATTCATGCGTAAGAATTCCTCCGAGGAGTGCGAGATCCAAATACACAGATATTTAAACTTGTCCTGTTGCGTCAACGCCGCACACACAGTTAGAGGTAAGTGGGGTAAGGAGTCCGGCAAGGTTAAAAATGAGGGATTTATCCCAATTTATGTGATAGCCTGAATAGGTACCAAAATGTCGGATAATATTTATAAGCCGATGATATGTCTGTCGGGGCTTACTCGCATAAAGTAAGATATTGTCTGCGTACAGCGATATACGTTCTTCCCATTCCGCCCCCCACATCTATTCCTCTGATCCATGCCGCCAATGGTTCGAGCACTAGCGCGAAAAGGATGGGGGACAAGGGACAGCCCTGATTCATGGCCCTGTGGAGTAAGAAGGATCTAGACACCACCCCATTCACCCGGACCCGGGCACTAGGTTCACAATAAAGGAGACGGACCCATGCCATGAAATTGGGGCCCAGTCCAAATCTAATCAATACCGCCTGGAGAGAAGGCCATTTGATGCTGTCGAACGCCATGCGTTCATCGAGTGATAACAGCGTCATGGGTTTGCCCGTTTCGGTGGTCAGCGGCTTCATTTCCCCATACAATCGCCGAAGGTTAAGCCTGGTGTTGCGTTGTGGCATAAACCCGGCCTGGTCTGGGTGTATCAGCAGATCGGCATTTTTTTGTGGAAAGCTGAGTGGATTAGTAAAGCCAGCCTTTACCAGCGCTTTAAAACAAATGAAATGTATGTGAGAGAGGGGCTATGGAGAGATGAGAGACACTTTTGTTGGGTGGTAGTCAAGAAATCCGAGGAGGTGGTGGTGGTGGGAGGGGGGATCACGGGGGTCAAAAAACCTTGTTGCACCCAGCTCCACTAGCACTAAAGCTGGCCCTGATTTGGCTGCACAGTTGTAGTAGATAAAATTGAAGTAGATGAGGTTCCTTAGTGGGCAGAGGTAAGCACTGAAGATGAGTAGGGATACAGGAGTACCTTACAGCAAACCAGAGTCAGTGTGGAATGAAGTTGATAAGTACAGAGTGAGATGATGCTTGATGTGTTGAAGAGTTGCAATTATATCTAATTTTAAATGGTTCCCTGAATGCCTCAGTAGTCAGAGGGTTGGTGGGTTGTATGAGAGGTGGAAGACAGGCCCAAAGGTGGTATGTACCTACTGTTATTTTCTGTTTGTCCAAGAAGGAGATCAGGTCTCATTTGGTTCCTTTGTCACGTGGTCCATTGTCAAATCTCATATTATATTTTGGGTGTGTAGGTTTGCATAATGCATAATAAAAAATCCAAGAGGAAATAGAGGTTTTAAAAAGATTTATGTTGCACTTGCGCCACTTTTGCGCCGCCGTTGCGTCACTTTTGTGACGCAGCAGCGGCGCAAATCCTGCGCCATGGTGCGGGGTATTTACAACGTGACGCATCTGGGAGATGCGTCACGTTGTAAAGCCCTGCGCCACATGTAGGCGTTCCAGGGCAGGTGGGGGCGTTCCGACGCAGGAACGCCTCCTAAAAGTGGCTGAGTGAAATCTACAAGATTTCACTCAGTCACTTTTAGGCCCATGCTGCGTCAAAACCCTGCGCCTGCTTGAAGCAGGCGTAAGGATTGACGCAGCATTGTAAAGATAGGGCCCCCCCAGATCATTGCTGGAGCTGCGTCGCGATTGCGACGCAACTCCAGCAATGCGCCACTTTTCGGCACAGATGCGTCATGCATCTGTGCCGTTTTTGCCCCATGGTGCGCCGCATTATAAATGCGGCGCATCCATGGTGACGCAGCTGTGGCGCATAATAACTGGCGCATCCCTGCTGATATGCAGGGATGCGCCAGTCGTCATAAATCTGCCCCACAGTTTGCACAAATCATTTGTGCTGCGTCGAGGCTTGTTTTGCACCTCATTCTGTCCCTGGCTGTAACTAGGCCTGAGTGAAATTTTAATTACACCATAATAATTGGATTAATTTTGATGATTTCGTGTTGCTCTTTTGATTCAAAATTGCAGAAAATTACGTGATTTCGCCCAGTCACATAATTATAAGTAATTTTGGCACAAAAATCCTACTGCAGGAGCATAGGATGAATGAATTCAGCGAGTGCGAGTGGCTGTTGCATTTAGCACTATTTTCTTAGCACGTAATGCATCTACGGGGCCATTTTGGACGCAAGGTTGCATTTTGTGCTTATAAAATAGCGCTAAAT
Organism: Triturus cristatus; assembly: GCF_964204655.1. Taxonomy (NCBI): domain Eukaryota; kingdom Metazoa; phylum Chordata; class Amphibia; order Caudata; family Salamandridae; genus Triturus; species Triturus cristatus. The sequence continues at coordinate 295,526,431 of NC_140590.1, read as the reverse complement.
GCTGGGTTACACTCCTCGTGTAGTTCTACGTAATCTCGCATAATTTTGCTGTGATTTGGCATACTTATGCTACAGCAATTTACGTGAGTTACATCCACTCCTAATTGCAACTAATACACAGTGAGCAAACCACGTTTGCACCTGTGTTCGTTACCCATGTTATTGATCCTATTTTCTACATTTTGCACACATCCAAAGAGTGCTGACTATCTCTACAAAAACGTGAGCAAGGTAAATTTGCGCTCCGCTCAAAGAAGGAAAAGAGTAAAGAGGGCACAGATGCCATTTCAATCCTTTTTAGCATTGTCTAAATTTCAAGAGATTTAGTAAATGTATCCTAAGGAAAGTCTCTGCACCCATCTTGCACTGAGCCACTACTGCCAGCAGAGAGCAGCAAATACTAATCAAGCAGAGATATCCCACAATGGCAAAGTGTGCTAAATACGCGCGTGACTCACTCAATAAGTAGTAAAGAGGAACACAAACCGCAAGCACGTTTTTTAATCTATTACTTTATTTATTGCCTAAGCCTTTGACTTCTAATGGTATCCCTTGACAGCTGATGTACTGCCTAAAGCATTGGCATTCCTTGCATTTACAAACAAATGTATGGCCATAAACACCTCTTGTGTGTGTGCATATTGCATGGTATGGCAGCATTAGTATAGAGCTTTATACCCTGATAAGGTTCTGATTCTCATCGATTTTTGGGTGCCCATTCGGAGTGGGAAGGCTGATGGATGTAGAATTCATTCATTAATTGAGCGTCTTATAAAGCGCGTAAATGACCCACGGGTACCAGGGCGCTGTAAAGTAATCAGAGTATTAATAGAGCGCAGTTTTGGGTACTTCATCAGGCGTGCATCTACTGTGGTCAGGTACAGGGGAGGTGAATATCCTGTACAGGAGATATTGGCAGAAGTGAGTGAGGTTGAAGGCATGCTCTATACATGGGGACATAATTACATTAAAGTGAAGGAGCGCAGGTTTGCTCCAAAATAGTTAACGCTGCACTCCATCACTTTAGAAACGCAGGGATGCAATATTTTTACAATAATACAGCGCACCCCTGTGTTTCTCCCTGCGCTGGCACTAAATTCAGCTGCCTAGCGCCAATGCCGGCACCCTTGCACCATAGTGCAAGGGTGCAAGGGTGTCTGGTGCAATGGTCCCTGCGTTGAGGGAATGACTGTTTCCCTCCGGTTGCAGGCTCAATTTGAGCTCGGGGTATCGACGGATAAGCGGTGCCCCCATCCTGAGCTGTTGCCAGGCAGGTAGAGTTCTTTACCCAGCAATAGCGGGTAATTCCACCTTCCAGAGCAGTCGGAATTTTGAACACATCTGGTTTCTCTGTATCCTTTGTTTATACACATATTTGAGCACTGTAGCAGCAGCATCTATATAGGTCCTGAAGAAAGCCATGCCCAATCTAGGGGCACCTTAAACAGAAACATGTCGACCATTACTCTTTACCATATTACCACAACTTAAATCCATGTCGCTGATGCACTGTTTTTAATCCTGGCAGAGGGTGCTCCAGAATAAAACATATATTTGATGCCCCTAGGTTGTTTTATTTCACACTTCTTTCACTTTTCTATTTTCTTTGCGCTGCGCCCCCGCTCATATTATTCTGCTCATCATATGTGGATTTAGAATATCCTACAATTAGATACCTAAAACATCCCTGAGCTCCTCCCTCTCAGAGAGGGGGTCGTAGCCCTCAAAGGAACTAGGTTTTTCCTTTGAGCGGAGAATCCCATATGATGAAGCATGTCACCTATGCTGAGTGAGGGATTTCGTCCTTAAAAGGGAATTTCCCACAGTTTAGTTTGTGTGGGATAGTCTATGGCCTAGTTACTATTTTCTATTTACTAGTATTTTGCACATGATAGACCCATGGATTTCTCACATGCTTTTGTCTGTTAGTAGTTGGGGATTGAATCCTTTGCAGGTCTTTAAACTTCCCTAAGACCCTCCTTTTGAAATGTGTTGTTATATTGAGCTCTAAAGCCCCCTGTAAGTAAGCCAAATTTCTTGCAATCAACTGCTAATGCATGGTCATTTCAGCGAAAAACCTAAAAATCTTTTACTGTTCATAAACCCGTAACCAAACATCAGACGTCTTAATTCATAAGGCATTCCTAAAAACTATTTTGTTACATTTTGTATTAATTACCCCCAGGTCTCTTATGCCCTCGTCCCATTCATTAACAAAGTGGAGATAATCATCTCCCGACAGAAAAAAGTGTAGTGTAGTTCCTATATTCCTGATAGGCCCTGCGCATTGGAATAATATACACTATAGTTTTGACGTAGGACGGAGGTCAGTATGTCTCTATCGAGTACATTAAACTTAATTACTTGTGTGTGCCAGCTAACTCAGAGGTCACTAGAAACTTCTCGAATAAACAAGAAGGTTTTAGTTTCTGACAACCGCATAAACATGATAACTTTGTTTCCCTTAGAATCGAACAATCTCAGAATCGTGGAAACAATAGATAACATTTTCACTCAGTCAATCGTGCATGCTTCGTTTCTACAGAGTTACACAGAAATAGATAGACAGGCATTTCAATAAAAACGGATTATTGAACAGTCTTATTTCTCGTGCAAGAGATATGAACTGCTACAATCGTAAGACAGAATGCAAAGTAAAATATGTACAGCGTTAGCAGTAAGATAAAATAATACTGCAATAGCATGGTTTATAGCAATGACAAATATTCATAAAAATGCATACATAAGTAACACAGGCTAACATGTTAATACTCATCTGATGCTTCTAGCTAGCTCTACCCCAGTGTACCTAACCTAAGTGTAGTATGAGGTAAGAAGTAGGTGCTGTTTGTCTATAGTCTAGTTTTAGCTATAGGTGCCAAGAATTGCCAAAAGTCCCTCTAGGTTGTAGTCCGCTCCATACCTTTAGAATGAGTGAGGTTGGAATCTCTTTCCGAGTCTCGATCTCTAACACCCCGCAAGGGGAGTCAGAAACACTAGAGCTGGAATCTCTGCGAGGAGGATGACAGTGTCTGGTCAGTGTGTCAGGTGGGGACTTGACTTCCTTCCGAACTTGCCGTGGCGAGCAACGTCGTGCAAGTAGACAGCCTAACTATGGTTTTCCATGGTAAGTGAAGGTATATTTATACCTTGAAGGTGTTTAGGAATGCCAGTATTGACGTAAAAGTCGGGCAGAGGAATGTCATGAATGAACCCCTAAGGGATAGATGTTCATGCATAATAAATGAGTTCTTGGAGAAATCAATATCCAAGCAACGGGAAGTCCTAAAGGCTTAAGAGTCTGGTTTTCCAAGAACTCGTTGTGACGTAGATGAACGGATGTAGGTGGCCATGCCTGTATTTGGGTAGCATGGAGAAAAAAACTAAATGAGGGTAGGATTTCTATGCCTAAATATGGACAATGCGAATTGTGCCTATATAAGGACATAAATCGGGAAACCTATATATGATATCTAAATCGACACACAACACCCACTCCACTTTCGTATGAACGACATTTACTAAATCCTAAATATGCTAAGCATATCTAAAACCTAGCTACATATGGATGGCTAAGAACATGTCTAAAAATACATTTGCAAAATGCATAAAACTGTTGCCATGCATAAAATGCACTGGTGCTGTACATATCAAAGCAATGTTTCATCCGAAGCATATATTTAAATTGAATGCTAAATGAATGAACATATGTATATACATTATGAAATGGCTCGTAAATACAGAAGAAAAAGGCCGAAACCATTTCATGTCAAGTTACATAAATCAATTTTGTTTGACAAGGTGACATATTGTCTCTGAAAGTGTATCAAAGAATTCTGTTCTCTATGAATAGTTCTACTAGAAGCAGATTACTGTGCCAAAAAAGAAAAATGCTAATTTGTAAAAAAAAATTAATCATAGGAAAAAGTTCCAAGTTTAGTCATTGTTTTGAAAAATGAAGGCCAATTTCAGAGTCATCCTGGTACACAGTGTGCCGAATCAAAAGTCAGTGTAGGAGGGTGGAGAAAACATGAAATCGTCTAATCCTGTAGACAAAAAGTTGTCTACCGTTGAAGGTGAAAGTTGGATTACCTCGTTTAGAAGACTAACCACACATAGATGAGAAGCATCGCCTTCAGCACTGGTCGCATCAGCAAAGTTCGTATCGGATGTTACCTGCATGCCTGTTATTTCCTCTCGTACCTCAGCAGTAGCAATTTGCGTCTGTGAGATCTAAATGAATGCCGTCATCAGGATTGGTAGCTGCTGGGGACAACACACAGCATGGGCCGTTACCGGGTCCAGCAGAGTATCGATATCCGTAGGCATGACCGATGGAAGTGTTAGACAGATGTCTAGCACGCATTCTTCACCGCAAAGCAGGCAGCGTAGAACATGTAAGATGCAATCTTGCCAGATTGGTCTGAATGACAGAAACCATGTGGTATTTAATTCTCGTAGACGAGGTAAACCCAAAATGTGGACGATGCGCTCACGACACCTTATCTCCAATAGAGCTCTCTCTACACTGCTTGGAGTGACGTCGGTGATTTGGCTTGCCATATCGGAGCAGTAGGAGCAAAAAAAGGATCCCTGCAACAAGTCCAATAAGTAATGGCAGTCCATCAAACACAGAGTGCACGAAGTTGGGAATTATTCCGAGGACTGCTTGAAAAGGTGCTAACAGTCCTGAACACACGGTCTTAAATACATGTACAATACCACTCGTATCAGACATGTTTAAGATACGTTCCAACATTTCTGAGAAATGTATAGGGCAGTTTGTATTCAAAAGGGCATGTATCTCGGCAGAAGTCCTTGCAACTTGTAGATCATAGGTTTCTTTGGCCGAGGTCAGTGGAATAGTTTGTTGTAAAAGAATGGCTTTCATTCTGCTTAGAGTATCAGTTTGTATAGAAGAGATGTTCAGTGAAGGCCATAGAGGCGACTCCCTGACTGTCTGTATTTGCATACAGCAAGTGACCCTGGATGTAACTATTACTAGATATGGGATACCTGGCAACATGCCACAGCAGCTGTGATCATTCAACATGAGGTAACTTCCATTTGAAAGTAATCCAAAAATTGAATTAATCACTGCAGCTGGTGAGCCTTGCAGGTTACAGGATAAGTTTGTAGTGGAACCATTGCAGGCCCCGTGTAAATTAATACTCTGACAAAGGAGAGAACTGCTTAGTGCATTTTCACAGTTTGTACCGCTAAGAAACAATTCACGCCCCCCACTCCAACATCTATGTGTGTAAGGTAAATCCCAAGATGTCTTGATGTATTCTTTACCCAACCTTTCATATTTGCCTGCTGGTATATGTTTTAGGCAATACTGAAAATGGAAAATTGTAACAGGCAGAGTAATTTTACCATGTATGATCCACTCAGTAGCAGGTTTTTCTGCCACGTGAATGGTAATTTTTCCAGTTTTTCAATGCTCAGCATCGTATAGTCTGCTCCCCTTTGTGCCAGTCTGATCTGTTTATCAGTGAGATTGAATTCTGAAAACAGTGACGTAGTGTTGATTAAACGCCAAGGCACATAGCCGGAACGCAAGTTTTGGAGCATCCAACCTAATAGCATTATAGAATGTAATTGAGACTGACCATGTTGCAACATGACCAAGTCTTGTTCCATGATGTCTATGGCAGACGACACAATGCTGTCCAATGAATATATCCTGGATGACAGAGTTGTTAACCCATTGTCTACTACAGAGAGAGATTTCTCTAAATTAATACGATCAATTTCTCGTATTCGTTCTGCCGTTTCTGCTTGGGTAATCTTCCATATTTCATTATAAACAGCAGAGATACGGGCATATATGAAACATTTTGGACGCGGTTTTCTCGGTCCTTACAAGAATTCCCTAAGGTCTGCGCCTTCTTTAAGTAAAGATAAGTGTTGTTTTACATCCTGCAGTGTAGCTTTCTGTAGCCAATCAAGGCAGAGTTTCCCTACACTGTATGTTGTTACTACCTCTGGATGCTGTCTTTGACCATAGCGTGGGTCTGGCCTATTGATAGTGAAACCCTGTGTTTTGTTCAGGAATCGATCTTGACAGTTGTTTGTGTCTGTGGGCCAGAGCAACCATTTTTTCCATTCTGGATCTGATCTGTTGTGATGCAAAATATTATGTACGTCGACCTCCCCCCATGTAGTGCTATTACTTGCAGGCACAGGTATGGTCGGTGTGTTAATGTCTTTGATCTTAGCTAATCCAAGGCAAGACGTTTGTTGGACAGTGCCATTCAAAAAACATAATTTGCTCAGGGATGATACATGCTCTAAACAAAGCTTCTACCCCCTGCACTTGCCAATCTTTTGTACCCCAGACAGATTTTGTCTCAATGTTGTCTTTCCAAAAGTCGAAACACTGTCTAGACAGTTGGGCAATAATGGTTGCAGAATAAATCTGTTTCGTATTGGTTATCATATTTTTTGTTCCTGTCTTATTTATATTTTAAAATAAAACGTTTCTGGATTTGATAGGTTGAACCCTGAAAAATATGGAAATTTCATTGCAAAGGTTTTTGAGCTATCCTTTGGAGGTGCAAGACACTGTTCCCATTGGTTATACATAAATACATTTCTAGGTGATGCAGTTTTGTGTAAGAAATGATGACCATAGTGGTTATAACAATACATTTGTTCATAGTCTGATGAATCATCTAAATATTCATGATTTGTGAATACTGCAGAAAAATCACTAGATCAGACATCATGTTATTAACAGTCTCGAAGTCCCAATCATCAGAAAAGGTACTAGAGGTAATAAAGTCACTCAATGAAATTTTAAATAAGTGTGGAATCTTCAAATGTTCCGAAGGGCCAAAAATGTCATATTCCGTTCTGTCCCAAACTATACCCTCTGGTATGGGAACGGCTGTGATGTTCACTGCTGACAAGTCTCTTGCTTCACGATGGGATGATTTGTGTGGCTGGAGAAGTAAGTTCACTCTTTTACTTGCTGTGTCCATTTGAATATATCTTCCATTTATCAGCATAACCAGAGTTATTACCAGAGCTAACCAAAGTAGAAAGAAGAATATTCCCAAAACAATTCATAGTTCAATCCATGGTGAAACCAGATAAGTCTTTTTCAGGAGATGAAAAAAGTCTGTTGCTTGTTCTTTTAAAGTTCTTTGTGCTGGCGTCGTTTCAGGTTCGCTTGGATCCTCAGAAAACGTATCAAAGTTCATGAAATAGCCAGAGGCAGTTCTGTCAGTGATTGAAATTGCATCAGGATTCGTTGAAATCGCTGGAACCAGTTGATCACTTGTTACTTCGTTGTAGACATGTGTATCAGGACGAACTATTATTTGGGTCTCAAGAGGGAAAAGTTCCATAGCTTTGTTGCTTAGTCCTTTATTTCTCACTGTAGATGGGTCTCTCATTTTGAACCTCTTGGATTGTAGCCAGCGGAGTGCGTCTGCTACATTGTCGGAATCCACTTGGCCTACTGCTTAGTATCGCCTACATAGTGTGGTTTGATCAGGTCGATGGACACAAATCTTTTCTCCTTTTTAACAGGCGGCAGTAGTACAGTTCTTGATCCATGGATTCCTAGGACAGGTACTGGTTGTCTGTAAGAAGGCCCAAATTCTTTCTTGTCCGCGATCTTTTCTCTGACTAGATCACCAAGCTTTGGGATCCAGACAGGCCTTGCTGGGACAGTTGGTTTTTCCCCAGTGGTGGTTGGCTTCAGGAACACGTTGCTTTGTTTCGATCTTAGTTCATTTAAGTCCTGTAAAATAGCCAAACGATCTTTGATATCAAACTTTTTATTTTCCACCACTGTGCCTTTCATGTCAAGGTCCGGAATCAACATTCTAGTTCCAAATAGGACTTCATATGGAGTGACACCCCCTAGAGAACTTCTTGGCAAATTGTTTAATGAGCTTTGGACCCCATAAAGATGTTTGACCCACCCATCACCTAATACCCTAGCTGTTATAGACTGCTTTATGTCCCGTTTTTTTCTTTCCACAACAGAATTTCCCTCAGGATGGAATGGAGAAGAATACCGCAATGCTACGCCCAAACAGGCCATGGCTTTTTTGTAAGCTCTAGAGCTAAACGCAGGACCCTGGTCAGAATGTAGTGTGCCAATTGCGTATGTGCTGATAAAGACTCACAAATCTTTTATAACAGTTCGAGCGTAAGACTAACGCTGAGGCCACATCCAACGGAACCTTGATTTAGTGTTTGTGGGACTGCATTCATCCACAGGGATGGCTGCATTCAGATAGTCTAATGCTGTCTAACAATGGTGTCTGAACTGGGCTGGCTACGTTGTATACAGGTGCCTGGTGGCGTTCTGTACTGCGATCTCTATTGCAGTCTATGCATTTATTGATAAAAGTGTGAATCAGTGTATTCATTCCTGGCCACCAGTATATCTCTTTTAGTTCTAAAATTGTTTTGGAGATCCCCTGATGTGTCAGACCCTCTCCCAGATGTGCTTCGTAAATCAAAGCTGCTCCTCGTTCTATGTTTGGTATAACCCTATCCCCCACTCCAGGGATTCGAACAAACGGAACGCTTTTCGCATCAATTATATATGAGTATTTGAGTGGAAACTTTTTAGGTAACGCTGCACCGCTGCCTTTGCTTGAAGCATTGACAGCCACTATTATTTCACTGTCTATTTTTGTTTTTGAACGAGTGATTGCGAGTGATTGCAGCTACTTTCGCGGCTTCATCAGCCAATGAATTCCCTTCAGCGTGTGTATCACGTGAGTGTATTGTAGTCCGTTTTGCAACTGAACTACCTGTTCCCAAAGCATTTCATGCTTGATTGTGCCACCTTTTGTATCTTTGAAACCATTTTGAAGACAATTCTGTAAATATTAATTGTATGATTGAACACAATAAAAAGAATCGCACACTATGAGTGTGGGGAATTCGCGATCTGTATTTTCAAATGCCATTTTAAATGCTTGTAGTTCAGCTCGCTGATATGTACAATCTCCTAGAGATTGCGTTTTTGTGACCATTGGTCTGAATTTGCCATCGCGCATACGACCTTTAACGATCGCGCATGCTGCACTATAAACTTGCTTACCCTCCGTAGCGGGTAGTGCAGATCCGTCAGTATAAATTATAAATTCGTACTGGTCAAGAGGGAAAATTTCAGTAGGCAGAGAAATTTTGTGTTCGTATTGCAGGAATACTTGTGTTTTCAAATAAGGATCAAAAACATATTCAACATCAGTTGCAGCAAGAGAATTAACCCACTGTATCCATCTTGGATGTAAAGCTTTTGCATTCGGAATACTCGCTTTTGTAACTGCCTCTAAGGCAGGTACCGGGGTTACGACCATAATGCGTTTCCCCTGTGCTAGGGCGCTTTCTTTTGCTACAGCGGTTTGAACTGCTGTCAGAATTTTTTCTGTTGATGTGAATTTTATTTCTGCTTGCGTATACAAATGTGATTTGTATGCAATTGGTACTTTTTCACCTTCGTTAAAAGTTAAGTAGGTGAATCCACATTGACCCGGAATGATTCAGATCACAAATTTGCATACATTTATGCGTGTTTCTAAGTGTTTTGTAGCTAACATGTCAGCTAGAAGTGAACGCAGGATATGTGTGTTTTCCCGTGTCCAATGTGTGATTTTAAAATCAGGTTTGATTAATTCGTAGAGAGGTTTAACCCTTTCTGTGTAGTTTAGAATGTATGTTCTTCCAAAATTTAGGAAACCTAGAATCGATTGTAAAATTTTCATTGTTTTTGGAGGTTGAAGCAGCGCACACTTTTCTAGAAAGTTGGCTGCCAGGCTTTTGCCTTCACTTGATAGTTTATATCCTAGGAAAAGGACGTTGAGATGAGCAATTCTTGATTTTTTGAAGTTGAATTTATCACCTTGAGAGGTGAAGCTCAGTATAATGGTATTCACCCTGTTCAAGTGCTTGTTCAGGTCATCGTCTGTCAGATAGATATCATCGACATATGACAATGCCTTGTCATCATAAATTTGTAGTAACTCTGTTGCCCTTGCTGAGAATAACCCTGGACTATTCTTGAATCCCTGAGGGAGACGACAGAATTGACGCTGGGTCCCCATTATTGAGAAAGCTGTCAAATACCTACTTTCAGGTGCTATGTTTTGACAAAAGAAACCGTTAGAAATATCTAATGTGGTTTTATATTTTTTACGCACAATGTTATTCATTAATGCTGTACTATGTGCACTTTGCACTGCAAACATTTTACAACAAGAGTTTAGGTGTCTGTAATCAAAAACTAGACGATATGTATTGTCTGGTTTGCAAACAGGAAACAAAGGATTGTTCATTGATGAGGTGCATGTTTCAATCACCCCTTGGTATTCAAGTTGATCTAAAATCTCCCTGACCTGTTTTTTAGCTTCTTGCTTAATTGGATACCGCCTTTGTGCAGTTGGTTCATTTTTTAACTGGATCTTGTGGTGAGGTCCTCATCCCATCCTACATGATTTTTGTATAATGCTGGGGCTTGGGCCACTGCCCATTTCCTGGCATAAGTATATTTTAAAAGTACTGGAACGTGGTTAGAGAAGGCTGGCATAATGATGTCTTTGCCATGTGGGCACTCTCTGACAAATTCTGGTGGCCAGTCCCGTTCTGCTAGAAGTATGTCATAACCCCTTGAAAGATGCTCCCAAAAGAGTGCTTTCACTTTTCTTGGTATGTCTCTCTTCATCCGGAGTGTTATTTCATATAACCTATGTGGAGAGCTAACCCTGGTGTCTACAGTCTCAACTTGAATGTCCTCATTCAAGTCCACTGTCTTCAGAAGTCCCTTCAGGTTCTGGTGAGCTATTGTTACTTCTGCTGCGCTGTCCAACATTGTCTGAGCCCATTCTCCATTCTTGAGTTGTGTTCTCAGAATCCTCGGCATGTCTGATCTTCAGACTTGCTACCTTCTTCTTGGAGAATCAAGGTTTTGTTTTTTTCTGAACGTGTTGATCGTCTTTGGACTTCACGCGTTCTTCTTTGTGGTCTGACCGGCCTCCTCTTTCGGATGTCTGTGACGATATCTGAAAGGTACGAGAGGAACGTGTATCAGTATCTTGATACCGGTCAGGTTTACTCAAGTTATCCCTATTCCTGAGGTTATACCTTCTTTCAGAGGGCTCCTTTTGAGGAGACCTACCTCGGGATTGAGAATCTTTCTCTTTTGAATGTTGTTTGTTATTTTCCCACTTCTTTTTAGAAGAGGTAGGATTGTTTTTAGTAAAGGCCTTTTCAGGAGTTTCAGACAGTTGTGGTTTAACTGGTTTCTCTCCCAAACTGTCTCGGCCTAATTCTTCATAGGATTTTTCAATTATTCTGGCTAGTTCTTGTGGTTGTTCTGTTACATCAAATTCCCTTAATTTCTGGCGGATTGTCACTGATGCTGCTTCTCCTTTAATATTAGATAATATTATTGTTGAGACCTGGTCGAAATTTTTCAGTAACTTCATACTTAAATTCAGAGCAGGCTCTGCCCCGCATTCGTTTTGAATTTGTTTTAGGACATCAGGTATTACCGCCATAGACGGAACACCATGGTGCCGATTACGATCCTGTAAAAACCAGGTACGAACCGTCGGACGGAGCATATTCTCCGTCCGACGCGTACCCGGTCGGAACAATATACAAACATGGAAGTACGATTCGCACGGAAATACTATTTCCGTACGATTCGTACAAAACACCGACCGACGAAAATATACATACAAATGTGATCTGGGAAAGCGCCGACGTGACGTCGGGACGCACGCAGCCTGCCTTTCACGAACCAGGAAGTACGATTCGCACCGACGTCATCCCGCACGGAGAATATTTTCCGGCAGCCAAAAACTGCCGGGAAATCAGGACGACGTGAACAAGGAGTACCTGCACGCGACGGACAGACATGGACCCGAACCTACGTGTCATCCCGGCCCTCATAGCAGTCGACCTCCTCTACAGGTTCCGACGCAGACGCCGCAGAAGGTCAGAACAACAAAGGGAAGGGGGAAAGGGGTGGGGGGGCAGGAGCAGGGGCAGGCCACAAAACCCCCACCCAAGTCACACAGCACACATGCCCTGGACATACCTGACCCCCAGGCCCTGGTCACTACGAGGGGGTGGGGGCGTGTCCAGCAAAGCCAGCGTCCGCCACAACGGAAGTGGTTGACGACGCGAACCGGTAACACAACAACACAGGTATGTCCCGTACCCACGGCTTAAGAGCGTGGGTACGAGTCGTACCACGCCCACACCTACGTCACCCCAACAATGGCGGGACGGCTCGTACCCACGTGGCAAAGGCCTGGGTACGGCCCGCACAAGCATTCCACAGCGTGGGTACGGATATGTACGGACCGTACCCCCACCCGCGTATGCATGGAGCGTACCCCCATCCCAACAGTGTACGTACAGACCGTACCCCCACCCCCGTATGCTTGGAGCGTACCCCCCAACAGTGTACGTACGGACCGTACCCCCACCCGCGTATGCATGGAGCGTACCCCCCCCAACAGTGTACGTACGGACCGTACCCCCACCCCCGTATGCATGGAGCGTACCCCCCCCAACAGTGTACGTACGGACCGTACCCCCACCCGCGTATGCATGGAGCGTACCCCCCCAATAGTGTACGTACGGACCGTACCCCCACCCGCGTATGCATGGAGCGTACCCCCACCCCAACAGTGTACGTACAGACTGTACCCCCACCCGCATATGCATGGAGCGAACCCCCACCCCAACAGTGTACGTACGGACCGTACCCCCACCCGCGTATGCATGGAGCGAACCCCCACCCCAACAGTGTACGTACGGACCGTACCCCCACCCGCGTATGCATGGAGCGTAGCCCCCCCCAACAGTGTACATACGGACCGTACCCCCACCCGCGTATGCATGGAGCGAACCCACACCCGTGTATGTTCTAAGCCTACATATCCTGATATAGGAGGGTTGGGTGCAGAGTCCTCCCAGCAGTGCCCAGACACAGGAGGGGTGGGTGCCTAACACTCACAGCAGTGCCCAGACATAAGAGGGGTGTGTGCAGAGTCCTCCCAGCAGTGCCCAGACACAGGAGGGGTGGGTGCCTAACACTCACAGCAGTGCCCAGACATAAGAGGGGTGTGTGCAGAGTCCTCCCAGCAGTGCCCAGACACAGGAGGGGTAGGTGCCTAACACTCACAGCAGTGCCAAGACATAAGAGGGGTGTGTGCAGAGTCCTCCCAGCAGTGCCCAGACACAGGAGGGGTGGGTGCCTAACACTCACAGCAGTGCCCAGACATAAGAGGGGTGTGTGCAGAGTCCTCCCAGCAGTGCCCAGACACAGGAGGGGTGGGTGCCTAACACTCACAGCAGTGCCCAGACATAAGAAGTGTGTGTGCAGAGTCCTCCCAGCAGTGCCCAGACACAGGAGGGGTGGGTGCCTAACACTCACAGCAGTGCCCAGACATAAGAGGGGTGTGTGCAGAGTCCTCCCAGCAGTGCCCAGACATAGGAGGGGTGGGTGTCTAACACTCACAGCAGTGCCCAGACATAAGAGGGGTGTGTGCAGAGTCCTCCCAGCAGTGCCCAGACACAGGAGGGGTGGGTGCCTAACACTCACAGCAGTGCCCAGACATAAGAGGGGTGTGTGCAGAGTCCTCCCAGCAGTGCCCAGACACAGGAGGGGTGGGTGCCTAACACTCACAGCAGTGCCCCTGCAAAGAAAAGGGTGGAGTACCCACAGATCCAATGCCCACAAATGTCAGTCAGGTGCACAAATATCCTGCAGTACATGTACCACATGTGTGCGAGGCTGGGAGTATACACATGCATAGCGCCGAAAAGAAAACACGTCCACATGAAGTCATGTCAACAATCTACATACACAAGTACAGTGACCACCAAGGACGCCACGAATGATGCAGGTGGAGACATCGCTCAGCATGCATGGCCAAAGTCTAACGAGTCCGTCACACACCCAGCCAGTGTAGACACAGCTCAGCACCACATATTGGAATGACCCTGCAGGGAACATGTCAGGCTACACAGAGGAAGGAACACACCTTGGGACGGTGTCACCATGCAGTAACTGCTTACATGAACAAAGTTATGTAGCCAACAGCTTGTGATGGCACACAGATACCAGGGTCCACCCTATGACCAGCACAAGACGACAATTCCCACACACCCAACACATTATCACCACCCAAAATAATGGAGCAGGTCCACCAACAGCAATACCAGATAGACAGTAGTGTACTAAGGAAAAAGAAATTGCTTTATTCAGCATCCAAAAATCTGTTTGTCCCTTGAAAGTTCAAAATGTACAATGCCCATAGGGCAATCCAAAGTTTAAATCCAGGTGGGGGACACAGTGGGACGCGTGTCCCCTAGCTTGCCTGCACAGTCAGACTCCTTTGTCTTCCAGAGGGGGGGGGGGCATTATGTGGGGGGGAAGGACCAGGCACCGCATGGACATGAGGGCGAAGGGTAGGCGTCGTGGGTGCAGGGACGGAGGACTCCACCACAGGGGGTGGGGCAGCGCCAAAGGCGGAGGTCAGGATGGCGCGGCACACCTTAGCAAGGTCCTTCAGCGACTCCCCTGCACCCGAAGGCACCACAGGCCCCAAGGAGAGGGGGGCGGGTCGGAGGGATGGGTCGCAGCGCCACTGGGGGAGGGTGTGGACAGGGGGGGACTCAACTCCCCTGCCGGTGTCCTGCCTCCACCGCTTGCGGGGTGGTGCCACACTGGGGCTGATGGACAGACTGGGCAGTACTGACCCTGTATCCGACTTTTGGCCAGGAGAGCTGAGGGGAGGGGATTTGGAGGGAGTGGATTTTGTGGAATGCGGACTCCCACTCTGGCTGCGTGTCTTACGTTTGCCCCCCGACCCAGTGGGTGTGCCTACTTCACCCTGTGTGTGCGTGCCAGGAGGTGTGCGTTTGACCTTCCCTGCTGGTGTGGTGCCTGTGTCTGTTGTGGTGGGTGCATGCTGACGTCTGGGTGTATGTGGGACAGGCATGGGAGTGGGAAGTGTGGATGGGTCAGGGGTAGGGGGTTGGACGGAGCGCTGCAGGAGACCCACTGCTGCAGTCAGTGTCGAGTCATTGGACCTCAGCAAGTTGCGTTGGTCTGCGTGCGATGAGAAAATGCCCTCCAAGTATGCCTCCATGTTGTTCAGCACCTGGCTGTGGCCATGGAGGACATTAAGCATCGCAGCCTGACCAACCTGCAACTGCCGCTGGATGTCCACAGACTCGGCATTGGCGGCAGCAGTGGAGACAGGGGCAGGGGGTGCGGTGCCTGGCAGGAAGGAGACATGTGGTGACCGGGCACGCTGGGAAGGGACACGAGCAAGTGGGAGGCGGCTGATGGCAATGGAGGGGGCGGGGAGAGATGTTGTGCCGCTGTCAGCTGGTGGTGCAGCCTCCGCCTACTCGGAGAGCTCAGCCTCGGACCCGTCAGCTTCATATTCTGTGGTGGCAGTGGACAGGTCCTCCGCCTCACTCCCCTCCGCATCAGTTCCACTCGATGTGCCAGCCAAGATGTCACCACTGGCACTGGTGCTCGGTCCCTCCGCTTGGTCTGTGCTGATGTCTCCCTCCGTGTCCCCCGACGATGCTGTGGGCAAGGTGAAGAGACAGGAATTAATCATACACCTGTATACATATGTCACATGAGTCCAATCTACATAGGTTACAGTGCATAGCCTGAAAAGAAAGATGAGTAACATCTACAAAACAAGGTACATACGTAGGCCCTGCAACACACAGTTGGTTGACCCACCATGCCACTGAAAAACTATGGAGAGCATGACACAATAGCAAATGACATGAAATGGATTTTGACAGAGGAGCCAGGCTCTGGGGACAATCCAGCACTGCATCTGCACCACACAGCGTTGCCGAAAATAGGGATGAGCAGGGACCATATCCATGAACTTTAGGCACATGCTGCATAGGTAATACTGAAAACATGCCCACCATGACTGGCTCACTGCACCTTGAGTGTATGTCCAGACAAACATCACACACTGGCCAGACCTAGCAAGGAGATATCAGGTTTTGACATGTAGGCTTTGCCCGCACCAACCACCCCCTACATGAGACAATTTGTTGAGACACAGGAAGCACTTACATCTCTTAGTCTGGGTGAAATACACATGGGCTGGATAAATGCAAGATTGGACACAAAATACCCAAGGTGCGCCTGTCCAAATAATCATGTACAAATGGTCATCATCAGATGATTGTAACAAGACACACAGGCACTGGCCACCGTGAGTATGAACAAGGAAAATCAGGTCAGGCTGTACAGTGGACACTTGTACTACATTTAACGTCAATATACATGGTGCCGGGGGACAATGGCACAGAGCACAACCTATGCTGTAGACACTGAGAGTGTCCACATTTTGTGATGACACACATGACACCTAGGAAAATATGCCCCAGGGGACAGTAGTGGCCACACAACTCCATGGTCCTGAATGGGAATGACTGCAACACACGCCACCATCCCTGCACTATGCGTATCGCACACTCATGCACATCATGTAACAGGCCACAACATAGGACATGCGTGCTGTAAGGCATGACACTTGAGAGACTAACTCCCATGTCTGGACTCAGCATCAGTGCCAACTGACATGGAACCCACAAGTACTGAACTGGACAGGGCACAGGCAAGGTCCCAAAACCTGTTACACACCACCCCCACACATGATGCTCCAGGCATTGTTCACGTGGATAAACTGCCAGCCTAGATAACCTTGTGAAGGAGTGACTACACACAGACCAGGGAACACATTGCGAGGAGGGGAAGGGAGGCAGGAGAGCACCGCTATACTGTGGGTAGCAGGATCTGCACAGCACCTTTAAACCCTGGCTGTGTATCCATGCAACTGCGCACTTACAAATGCTGGTGACACACAACAAACACACATGTACCTACCCCCTTCCTGCTGCTGCTTCTCCTGTAAGCGCCTGTCCAAGTCTGGAAAGACCACCGCCAGCACACGCTTGTGGATGTGGGTCAGACGGCGGCGCCCGCGGTTCTCATGGGTCTCAGGTGAGTCCCCCAGCAGGACCCGTGCGATCCTCCGCGTCCAGCACCGGATATCCTGCCAGCGTTTTCTCACCTGGGCCAGGCGCCGCTTGCGACCGTCCGTCCTCCTCACGGCCCTGACGGCGTTCATCCAGATCTGCTTCTTGGCAGTGGCGCCTACCTGTGAGGATGAACAAGTGACACTACATCAATACACCTGGCACATGTCACAGAGACACATATTAGAACTAATTTGCTGTTTACAACAAGGCATAGTATGCATCCAACGCATTGCACCTTTGTCATAGGGACATTATCCTCTGGGGAAGGGCAAAAGCAGTACGTGCCATTGAAAGTACACAGGTGGAATGAGGGCAACGACACAATCACTGATCCAGGCTCACACTGTGCATCACAAGCTACACCAGGATTATGTGCAGCACCTCAAAGCAGTCACATGCCACAGGCCACTGACGCTACCTCAGCAGAGTACACAGACACACACAGGCACAGGACATTCACCTGCCATTGCGAAATGCAGCTACAAACCTCACTCTGCACATGTGCCACTAGACGGGGGGGGGCTCACAGGTGTGGGGCTGGCTCTGCACGTCAGACACACAGCACTGCTCCCTGCTCACATCAGATGGGCAGGGTATATCCATCCCTCATGCAGCTTGGGTGCTACACTCCACATATGCACCCACCCACATGACAGGGGACTTACACACACACCGATGTCCAGGGTACGAACACATCATGTGGACACTCTCAGCACAGGTACACAGAACTAACACACATCTGTGGGTACAGTCACCTGTCACACTGGGCTGACCACATAATCACATGAGGACTGTAGAGGCTACATTCCCAGGAGGATAAGACAGGCAGAATGTGGCATGCACCATGCAGTGATTGTTACAGTAAACACAATGCAAGTGAGGACGGCAGACATGCACCACAGCATGCTCTGGCTGGGAGACATCAGGCATTCCCCCCCTGGTACCCCCTCCTACAGTACATTGCATGTGTGTCACACCTGGACACAATGCCAGAAGTCACAGTCACAAAAAAGGGACACAGTCTGTGCTAGTGGACTCTGCACTCACCTGATACCCTGGTCGCCCATACAGCAGGGGGTACTGTGGGAGGATCACATCCAGCAATGCCAGGTTCTCCTCCAGGGTGAAAGGCTGTGCCGTCTCCACAGACCTTGACATGGTTCCAGGGAATCAGGAGCAGCAGCTGGGTCGTAGAATCCAAAGATGTGCAGGCAAGTGCTCTCTCATGGGACCTGGCTGCCTTATATCTGCCTTGCTGGCCTGTTTCATGCACAGGAGTACAGAGTGATTGGTCACTCACATTTGCATCCTATGTTTCCTCCAATCCCTTCAAACCTAGCACAGTCAGTGGGTTTTTATTGTTTTTTTCTTGAGCATGATGTCAACTCCACAACCACATTGCAACAAAGTAGATTCATTCAAACTGACTTTTGCTGTGCACCTGCAGAAAAAAATTCATAATTTAAACTTGGTCTCCATGACAACCAGCATGCATGTAGGCCTTTATACTTGTCCCTCATGTGTCCCCTATGTAATTTGGAGATTCACACACAGGTACGGTGCGTTCCGGGGCCCTAGGGCACCCCAAATGCATAACAACAGCCCGTACAGGCGTTTGTACGGTCCGTATCACTATGGGTACGCATACGCGAGCACACCCATAGTGATAGTGAGCGTACGCGCGCGTGTACGGTCCGTATCACTATGGGTACGCATACGTGAGAACACCCATAGTGATAGTGAGCGTACGGGCGTGTGTACGGTCCGTATCACTATGGGTGTGATCGCGTATGCGTACCATAGTGATACGGACCGTACACGCGCGCGTACGCTCACTATCACTATGGGTGTGCTCGCGTATGCGTACCCATAGTGATACGGACCGTACACGCGCGCATACGCTCACTATCACTATGGGTGTGCTCGCGTATGCGTACCCATAGTGATACGGACCGTACACGTGTGCGTACGCTCACTATCACTATGGGTGTGCTCGCGTATGCGTACCCATAGTGATACGGACCGTACACGCGCGCGTACGCTCACTATCACTATGGGTGTGCTCGGGTATGCGTACCCATAGTGATACGGACCGTACACGCGCGCGTATGCTCACTATCACTATGGGTGTGCTCGTGTATGCGTACCCATAGTGATACGGACCGTACACGCGCGCGTACGCTCACTATCACTATGGGTGTGCTCGCGTATGCGTACCCATAGTGATACGGACTGTACACACGCGCGTATGCTCACTATCACTATGGGTAGGCCTACGGCAGCACTCCCATAGTGATAGGAACGTACACAGGCCCTCAGAGCGAATGTACGGTGCCTTTCACACATCACAGTGGTGACAGGCAGCACACAGCAAGGAATAGAGCTGACATACTTGTCCATGGATGGACATCAAGGCATTGCCTGGGCAGTGCTACATGTGTGGGGCAAAGGTGTGAAAGGCTGTGATGTGGCACATTACTCCTGAGTCGAGAAGGCAATAGATGTATGATGAGATGTGTACAGATGTTATGTGTGACGGTGCAATATGTGCCAGGCATGCCCTTAACTCCTTTGACATGTGTGCATGTCGTACTGCACACTTGGGATGAGCGTCACTGGCATGGCACAGTCAACAACACACGCAAGTGTCCCCTGATGCCCGCTACCGGGGTTACCACACCAGACATGTGACTACCCACGGTGCACGATGTGTCTATGTCATGTATGTGTGGTGTGTTCCCATTAGCTTGATGTTGGTGTTCCCTCAAAAGCATCAGCTGTTGCAGCAACCAACATGTGTCTGTGTGTAGATGGCCATGGCACACTGTTACGCACACCAGGCCACATGTGGTATCGGATGTGAGGTGTGTATGTATGCATGGGACACGGAGTAGCATAACAAGGACCTGTCTGCATCCTCTCAATGTATGTGTGGTGAGTCATGACATGTACACCTTAATGGCAAGGTGTGTGGGCTGTCCTAGTGTAATGTCATGTGACCTGTGGCTCTAGTGTTCCGCTACCTGTCTCTGCAATCGACATCCTACTTCTGCTGATGTGTTGATGTATGTCACTCCTGTGTTGCGTCTGGCTGTTCACTTACACTGGGACACAGCTAGTCCCATGCCATGGGATGTGGAGGTTCACAATCTCCGTGTGTAGCTGGGTCTTGGTAGGAGTGTCACCTGGCAGCCATACGTGTCCAGGGCATGTAGCACATACCTGACTCCCTATGTAGCATATGTGTATTGACAGATTAACATGTGCTCAGTACATATAAATTGTTGTTGTAGTGCACTCACTCTTCCTTGTCACTTCCAAATTACTGCAGAGCGCCGCCTCTTCCCCGACCAATTCCGGACTTGGCTGACATGCGGGAGAATGACTGTATACGCTGCTACCGCTTCCCCCAACCGTTGATTGAGGAGTTGACGGCAAGGCTGGCACCACACCTGCAACCGCTGCACAGGTATCCTACGGCACTGACACCCAAGCTGAAGGTTATGGCAGCCCTACATTTTCTTGCCACGGGTACCTTTCAATATACCATAGCTCATGTTGGTGGCATGTCCCAGAGCATGTTCAGCCGTGTGCTGCATGATTTCTTAGAGGCCATGTTGCTTCACCTGGATGAGTTCATCCATTTCCCAACTCCTGAACAGTTGACTGGGGTCAAGCGTGGATTCTATGCCCTGGGAGGGATGCCCCATGTCATTGGGTCCATAGATGGGACACATGTGGCTTTGGTACCACCACAGGCACATGAGGTAGCGTACAGGAATCGCAAACACTACCACTCCATCAATGCCCTTGTGGTGTGTCTGTCCAACATGGTGATTTCACATGTCTGTGCTCGTTTTCCAGGATCAGCACACGATGCCTACATCATGAGGCGTAGCAGGGTGCCTGAAATGATGACGCAGCTGCGCAACGAACGAGCATGTGTTGTTGGTGGGTACACTCTGTCTGTCCTGTATTTTGCGTAGACTTCCAGCACGACCGCTTCTCCTGTCCTACTTATGTCCATGTGGTTTCCATGTAGGGGACGCTGGCTATCCCAACATGCCATGGCTGATCACACCTCTCCGCAACCCCAGCACACCGGCCCAGCTCCGCTACAACACCGCCCATGGCCGGACAAGGCGAGTGATAGAGAGGACATTTGGCCTCCTGAAGAGCCGATTCAGATGTCTCCACAAGACCGGCGGCGCCCTCCCATATGCCCCGGCGAAGGTCTGCAAAATCTTCATGGTCTGCTGCATGCTGCACAACATGGCAGTTGAGAAAGCTGTGCCACTCATCCTGGATCAAGATGATCAGGACCATCCACCCGTGGAGGACGAAGGGCTTGGCAATGGGGCTAGTGATGTGGAGGATGTGGTTCCACAAGAGGACATTCGGAGTCGGCTCATACGCGACTTCTTTGCTTAGTGGTGAGTACCAGTGTCTGAGTGTGCACGCATTGGTCCCCGTGTGGCATGGGTTGCGATGTGTGTGTCGATCTGCATGTATGCCACGTGAGTCAGAGGTGTGTGTGGATGTGTCACTCGAGTGATGGTGCCAGTGATGAGTGTATTTCCCCAGTCATAATTGTGACCTAGCATGTTGTCATCCTTACATGTGTCGAGTACATGCACATGCAAGTGGCTGTGCTTTTTGTGGCTGACTTCTTGTGTGTCTCTCATCCCCAGGTACTTGCGCATGCCGTCTGCTGGTTGCATTGTTGTGGCACTGCTATTCCTCATGGACACGTCATCGTGTGCTGACTCAGCGTTACACGCACGGACAAGTTTGGAAGTCTCCTTAGGGAAAGGGATGCATCAGGGGTGTATTGGGTGTGGCAGTTGTTTACGATGTGTGCACACTGCCCCTGTCGATGTTTGGTTCCTCTGCAGACATGTCGCATCACCATGGGACACATTACATGTAGCTGGGTACACCTGAATAGATGGTCAGACTTGTTGACAGTCATCTGTGATGGGATAGTGGATTGTGATGATGGCATCAATGTGTGTAACACTGCCCTCGGACACATACGGTTTGCATTGGCTTGACATGGTGTGGGACTTCCACATCAGAGGATTAATGGTGTATGGCAGCCTCTCCGTGAGCAGCAGGGGGTGTTTAGCTGTTACCCGACACTTGTGTGCCAGTTCCATGGCTATCACGCATTTGTGCTGCAGAAGGGGGGTTCCAGTGTTGGACCCACATGTTACTCCACATGACCTGTGTATGTGTACTCCGAGTTGCCTCTGCATTCCCGAATACATGACTAATAAAGGTGTCCCTATGCCTCCAAGGTGCCTATTCTCAGTCAATGCTGCTGTGTTGCCACGGTGCATACGGCATATCTGGCATGGTTTTCCGTGATAGTGGCTATGTGTCTATGTGTAGAGTAGCAAGATGCAAGCTGTTTGTGTGGGATTAGACTCTGTATTGTGCATGATGTCCATGACTGTGTGGGTATTGTGACATGTGCCATCCCCATGCATCCAACGTTGGCCAGGCCACCATTCTCTGCATCCACCTGACTCAAGCTTGCAGGACATGGTTCTGCCACCTGTCTACACATACCTGGGTGCCCCCCAGGACACTCAACATGATCCCTGACCTCTGCGCATGACTATCGCTGTACTCAATATGTCTGTCGGCACGGTTGTGCGGCCACCCCCTCAGCTGGTTGGGCCCATCACGGGTGTGTATGGTGCTCCATGTCTGTCTTGCCTAATACATTGTGACCCATGTGTGTCCTGTGCCAGACTTAGGCCCCAGGGTATGGATGGTTGAAGTCATATGAGAACTCAGGCATGGTTAGACTTTACAAGACACATGTAAGGTAATAATGCAAAATGTAGGCATCATCTCTTTATCGTGTAACTTTTTATTTGTGTTGGGGTACGGGGGGGGGTTATGACAAGAGGGGCTTTCCGGGTGTGTGGAATCCAAAGTTCACTGGGGGAGTTGGTGTCCTTGCCATTGGAAATCATCAGAGTCGATGCCACAGTCTTTGTCAACATTGGTCAGACAGTGACCAGCAAGTCCATGTGGCAGAGAATGTCTTTTGCTGATGTGCTGCTGTTGGTCCAGTGGGCCAGGTGCCAGGCCAGGTGTCCTGGGAGATGGTGCTGTTGCGCCGACCCTCACGGTCTTTTCCGTGGCCGACCCGCCCTCCTGCGGGAACCCTCAGAAGCAGGCCGTGACGATGTTTGGGATGCTCCGTCGGATGTCTCCTCCTCCTCCTGATCCCTCCCTGTGGGTGGTGATGTTCTTGGCCTGGTGGCACAGGGAGGGTTGCCCATGTTGTCGGCTATCCGACGGAGTGTACGGTGAATTCCCGTGAACACCGTCACAAGCTCAGCCTGTCTGTCCTCCATCCGCCCTTGGTGTCGCAGTAGACAGGCATGTTGCTCCGCATATTGCTGGGCCTGCTGGGTCTTGATCTCCTCGAGGGTCCCCTTCATCTCGTTGAGGGTGGACACAACCTGGCCCATGCCCGTGGTGTCCTGCCGGTATGTGTCCAGAATGTTTCTGACATGGGAATATACCGGTTCCGCAGCCAACTGGTCAGGCTCGCGCCTCCGCCGTCCTCCACTCCCACCACCCCTGCCCACTTGCACCTGGCCTGCCCTTGTGGGCACATCGGGTCTCCGGGACCCCTGAGGGGTGGCATTAGCGTTGTCGCCTGCCTCCTCCTGGGTGCCCGGTACACCGTGTCCCTCCTGGTCAGCCTGGCTGCATTGTGGTGGTGGGGCAGGGATCTTGGGTGTCTCCTGGGATGTGGCAGGAGTGGGGGTGGTGGTTGGCCCAGTTGTACCTGACGCAGGTGCTGCAGGTGGTTGGACACCAGAGGGGCCAGGTTGGTCGGGGTCGTCCACAGAGTGGTGAGAGTCGTCGCTGCCGGTGGGATCGTCATCCCGCAGAGCCGGGTCCTGTGAGTCTTCCCCCCCAGTGTTGGGGGGTGATCCACGACGTTGACCTGTGTGTGAGAGAGACAATGTTATTTTTGTTCCATGCAACATCCATGTTTCATTCGTTTCAAAGTTGGCACATTTCCTCTGGGTATTTGGATATGTCTTGCATTCCACTCACAGTGCACTTGTGCATGGGTATGTCCC
This sequence comes from Triturus cristatus, assembly GCF_964204655.1. Taxonomy (NCBI): domain Eukaryota; kingdom Metazoa; phylum Chordata; class Amphibia; order Caudata; family Salamandridae; genus Triturus; species Triturus cristatus. The sequence continues at coordinate 295,502,237 of NC_140590.1, read as the reverse complement.
TTGGCCACAGCTTTTGAGACTTTACCAATGTGTGACACAGTCTTACTTGCTGCGTCAATTGTGACTGCAGTCAGCAGTGGAGTGAGCAGGTGTGGCGAGCCATGCATTGGCGCCTTCCGTGTTGCACTGTACGTGGGCACATGGAGTTGTTCCACACACTTATATAATGCAGGTAGCTGGCGTTGTGCTCGTGCACAGGTTGAGACATGGCCCAGTGTTTTGCCATGGAGAAGAGAGGGGGATTCAGGCACTGGCCACCCTTGTCTACATGCACGCAGTCCACCTGCTGACGAGCAGACGTTCCCACACCACCCAAGGCTGAATTGGTCTCCCTGTGTCTCCCTTTCTCACTCCCTCTCTGTCCCCCTCTCCCTCCCTCCCTGTGTCAGCCTCCTCCCTCTGTCTGTCTCCCTGTGTCTCCCTCCCTCTCTCTCCCCTCTCCCTCTCTCTGTGTGTCACCCTCTGTCACCTCAGCCCAGCTTCCTAGGCACACACTTTTTAGAGATCTTTGAATGGCCCTTGGCTTGTTCATGTGAGTTTGTTTCTGATCTCCAGGCACCCATTGGGTGTAGTGTCTGTGTCTGCGCTGCTGCTGTGGTGGTGTGTGCTGCCACTCTTTCACAGTGTTGGCTGTTCATTAGCTGCTGTCATGTGCAAAAACGTGCCTTCACCCCCATGTCTTAATGCAAGGCGTCCGCCATTTGCTGGCACGTCTTTCCTGTGTGGGGACACACTGGTTGTCTGGCTGTGACCTAGGCCATATGGGCAGAGGGCATTGTTGTCTGCTTCTGAGTTGCACTATGTGATTTTTGGGGCCCACACTCCCGCCATCCGGGTTACCGTGTCTTGTGTTGGTGTTTTCTGTGGCCTGTGACTTGGCATTGTCCAGCTGGGTGCATGGGGCATGGTGGCGCTAGTGGCATGTGCGTGTTTATGGAGTGTGGTTGAGTCATGCGATAGCTTGGGGTGGTTGCGTGCATGATTGTGAGTTTGGTTGTGGATGACGTTCCCCCCATGTGAGGTGAGTTGTTTGTGTACTCACCCGGCTCTCGGAGTACTTCTAGCCCGTCCACTGCCACCACCGGCAGTATGGCCATCACCCTCTCCTCCCAGGGATGGTATTGTACGCGTTTGTGGGGCGGCCCTCCTCCAGTGATGTTGGCCTGGTTGTGGTCGTCGGTCATTTTGGCTCGGACCCTCCTCCGCAGATCGTACCACCTGGCTTGGCATTCATGCCTGGTCCTTCTGGTGGACGCAACAGCATTCACAGCATCGACAATCGTCTGCCACATGGCTGTTTTTTCGGAAATGCTGGTCTGTCTTACCAATGTTCCAAAGAGGTGTGGCTCGACTCTGAGGATTTCGTCGACAAGGACCTCCAACTCTTGGCTAGTGAACTTTGGATTCTTGTTAGTGGGCATTGTAGGAGAGTAGGGTCTGCTTTCTATGTTCACCCCCACTTTTTACTTTTGCTTTACTGGTTTTCGACTTAGACCCACAGCCCTGCTGTTCTCTCTCTAAATTGACACTATGTACTTTAGGTGCATAACCCATTTGTACAGTGTACCCTAGGTACCCAGGGCATAGGTGTACCCTAGGCCTACCAGGGGCTGCAGCATGTATTATGCCACCCCTGGCCTGGCCTTCCATTTTGACACAACTGGCTGATCACTCAGCTGGGGCAAGGTCGTGTAATCACCCCTTGATTAGGTGTAGTATTCCTATACCTAACTTACATATAGACACATGTGTACCTATCCGCCACTCCTATGGCAGGCCTTAACAATCCTGGAGGCAGAGTGCTTGGTAACATGTGAGATGGTGCTCTAGCATGAGCTGAGCCTGTCTGCAGCTTTCGGAACCATGTCCTTATAGCTGTTCTATGATATAGCCTACCATATACTCTTAAAGTGCCTTATAATCTTAAACGGTTATGGTAACTATGGTTTGGCTTTATCGAAACATGTCGTGTAAGGTGTCTAACACTGTGGAATAATACCCCCATACCATTTCTGGACATGAGGATATTATTCCCCCCTTCTAGAGGGAAAGACATGTTGAAATCATACTTTACTGTTAGCCTCTGACCAAAGCCTCAGCATCACAAAATGGATGCTGCTGCCACGACACAAGTCTGACCTCCTGCTGCTGGGAGTGATCCCAGCCAGGGAGGCCTGGACAATAGGTTTCCTGCTTGGGGAGGTGCTAGCACCTGCCCAGACAGCCTTTAGTGTATTGGGGCAGGGTGGGCTGAAAGGAATGAGACATGCCTGGGGCACACAAGGTGTTCCTTGCATAGTCCAGTTCAAACCGGCGCTGGGGCACTCCAGCCCCAGCTCTGGCGCGAAACTGGACAAAGGGAAGTGGGTGTAACCACCCCCTCCCAGGTCCCACCCATAAGGCGTGACCTAGCAGGTATCCCAGCCCCCCAGATTAGTATAAGAGTGGGAGTTGGGCCTCAAGACTTTAGATTATCCTGAACCTGCAACTTGAACAGAAACTCGACGAAAGAAGAAGACTGAAGAATCTCCCTTGTGGCCAAGGAGTGGCTACCCTGTGCAAACAGGCACCATCAAGAGACTACCCTTTGCTTTGCTAAAGTTCTATGAGGGACCGACTGCAGATCCCGACCAGAGCCTTGACTTCCAGACTTCTCCGACCCTGATCCACATCCACAGCAGAGCTGAGATCTGTGGAGGCGACGAGAGACGTGGGACCGGCTACCTGGGAAAAGTGGCTAGTATCTTCAAGCGCAGCTTCTGAGGCACCCTCGAAGTTGTGCACCGGGGATTGAGAAGCCCCACCCCCAAGCACCATCTGCACTGAAGACCAGCCCCCCACACTCCACGAGTCCTGCGTGGGGCCCTTCTGCATTTTCCTGCTTGCCGCGTCTGTCCGGTTGCTTGCCCGCTGGCTAGTGGCCTTCGTGACGACGCAACCCTTACTCTTCAGCGCTGGTTTGGCTCCTCCAGACTGGCTCCTGCTTCTTTGAAAAAGAGAAGCACCCCAGACCTTCCTGGTCTGCACCAGAAGCAAGTCCTCTGTTCTTCGTGGGTTCCGCTTGCCAAGGCTTGGTGAGTCCTAGTCCAACTTCGACGCCGCCGACAGCAAGAGCCTTCGTGGGACAGCTTGCCTCCTGGTCCTGGTCGTCCTCGACGTTCCCTGGTCCTCGTGGCTGCAACGACAAGCTTCACCTTCACCTGCAATCTTCACGACATCGCCTGGTTCCTTCCTGGTTCCACGTGGTCACTGGCTAGTGACCTTGACTCTGTCCCTTCTGCTTGCAGGTCTCCTCTCTTCTTGATCCCAGCCTTGGGATCCACCGGACACTCTGCACTGACTGCCTGTCAGCAACTTTCCTTCAGGCATCCATTGAAGTCCACGACGAAACCCGACGCAAGTTCACACCTATGCACCCGCAGCCTGTGGGCTAGGTAACTTGGGTACTTCGGTGCTCACAAGGGTAGTGACTATCCTAGGGTCTAGTTTCCGAGTCTCGACTTTCTAGCTATACCAGAAGTGTCCTAAAACTGTTAATTTCTAACAACTACTATTTCTATCGACTTTTACGCATTACGCGTGAGTGTTTCCACTCTGCACCTGACTCCCGTGGGCCTCCCACTTCCTAACCTTTGGTAGTATAGTGTAGCCCCAGCGATTCCCTAGGCCTAGGCCTATCCTATTTCCGTGACAGTGGTCTTTATACCACTTACTTAGTATATGGTTTGCGTGGCCCCTAGGGCCTAACTGTATTACTTACCTGTGTGACTTAATGTATGCTTAAATAAGACTGTGTTGTACTTACCTCTAATCTCATAAAGAGTGCTGAGGGTTTGACTAGAATAAATACACTTTATTTTATGTATATATCTGTTGTGGTGTCCTTTCATTTGGTATTCAAGGGATTATATATGGTATCACAGCTGGCTTCACATGCCATTCAGAGTTTAGCCTAAGACTGCTCTTGTCCATGCTACCACTAGGATAGCTGGTCTATAAGGTTGACTTTACAACCAATCACCATAAGGGTATTTGGACTGATATAAGGTGTACACTAGAACTAGTGACATCATACATCAGGCCAACTTCTCACATTGGTGAGCAGCGGTTGGGATCTGAGCTTGCTGTTGTAATACTATTGTAATCTTGAGATACTAAATTGAAAGATCACACAGATATTGTCTAGGTACATATAACATAGATTATAATACTTAAGTCCTACTGGACTTAGTAGTTGTAGGTTGAAGGGAGTAACACACCCTGACTACAACTACCAGAGAGGTTTAGTAGAAACAACTAGTGTAGGTAGGTGCACACACCACACCCTCACTAGATCATGTCTCTGGGAGGAGATCAAGTAGATGCTCTCTCAGGAGGGTCAGGTCTGCAGAAGACCCCCTCTAGATATGATACCCTAACTTTTCAGGAGATGAGACAATTGTGTACCTCCAGAAGAATAAAACAGGGTGCAAACCCTACCCTCCTTCAGCTAAGACAACTCCTAGAGGAGTATGATGCTCTTAAAGCCTCACAGGCAGGTACCCTAGGTACAAAGGAGGGTCTACCCACCACAGATGAGTCAGATGGGACTTCAGATGAAGAGGTAGACAGCCAGGGCCAAGTAGGAAGACTTAGCCAGGCTAACCTAAGCTTACATGGGAGTTTGCATGGGGTCCCCCCATACAGACCCCCAAGTGGGCTTACACAGAGAAGCAGGAGGGACAGATCCCCTTCAAGGGAATCCATCCACTCCCATGTCTCTAGCATCTCTAATGCTTCCTCTCATTGGGGAATGACTTCACCTGAGAGAAAGGAGCATGAAGCCAGAATGAGGGAAGCTAATCTGAGGATTCAGAGGGAAGAACTTGCCCTTGCCAAGGAGAAGCTTGCTCTGGCTAGAGAGCAAAAGTTAAGTGGGTCAGAACCCACTGGTGGCAGCAATATCCCTAAGGATAGAGACAGGCACTATGATAATAGAAACCTGAGCAAGATTGTCCCTCCCTACAAGTGTGGGGATGACATCCACAAATGGATAACTGCTTTGGAGAGGGCTTGCAAAGTACAGCAGGTACCCCAAAGTCAGTGGGCAGCTATCTTATGGCTCTCCTTCTCTGAGAAAGGTAGAGACAAGCTCCTCACAGTTAGTGATGAGGATGCAGATAATTACACTGTCCTGAAGAGTGCTCTAATTGATGGGTTTGGCCTAACCACTGAACAATACAGGTTGTTGTTCAGGGATACCCAGAAGACACAGACTCAGGACTGGACTGACTTTGTAGATTGTGACACTAAGGCTCTGGAAGGCTGGCTAATGGGAAGTAAGGTTAAGGACTATACAGGATTGTATAATTTGATCATGAGAGAACAAATCCTTAACAACTGTCAAAACCAGCTATTGCATCAACACCTGATTGATTCTGATCTGACTTCTCCCCAAGAATTGGGAAATAAGGCAGATAGATAGGTCAGGACTAGAGTTAAGCAGAAAAACCAGAACCAGGGTGGTGATCAGAAAAAGGCTGACCAGAAGGGTAATGATCAGAAACAAAAAGACCAGAAGTCTTCACCAGGCCCCCAAAAAGCTCAGGAGGAGGGTGGTCACAAAAAGGATAAAAAGAAAGAAGGCCAAAAGAAACCATGGTGCAACTATTGTAAGTCCAACTCACATTGGTTTAGTGAGTGCACCAAAAAGGATAAGCCCCCAACCACCATTGCCCCTAAGGCAACTGTACCCCCTAGTTCAGCTGTAAGTGGTGGTTCCCAGCAAAAGGGTGTAGTAGGGTTAACCCTGGGAACTGAGGAGGATTCTGGCCTAGTCAGAATACCTACTCAGGCTGTTCTGATCTGTGATGGGGACTTAGGTTTGTCCTCTACTGTAGGCCCCAGTAACCTGGGCAAGTACAGACAGACTCCTTTTATCAACCAAAGAATGGCTCAGGCCTACAGGGACACTGGGGCTAGTGTCACAATGGTGACACCTGCTTTTGTGGACCCTGGACAGATCATACTAGGTGAGAATTTCCTAGTGACCAACGCTAGCAATGCCACTACCTCCCATAGTGTGGCTATTGTTAACTTCTCCTGGGGAGGGGTAACTGGCCTCAAGAAAGTTGTTGTTAGTTCAGACCTTCCTGTAGAGTGTTTACTGGGCAATGATCTTGAAACTTCAGTTTGGTCTGAAGTGGAGTATAGGACCCATGCAGAAATGCTGGGGATAGATGCACATGTCCTTGCTGTGACCAGGTCACAGGCCAAAAAGTGCACCACTGAACAAGTGCTGGATCCTGAAACTATGGACCAGTCACAACCCAAGAGAAAGAGCAGTAGGGTTAAGGCTGTGCCTTCCCCCCTGCCTCAGGTGGTGGATCAGCCCTCCCAGGAGGATGATTCTGAGAGCCCTGAAGGAACTGTCCTAGAAGAACTTGAACCTGATCAGGTTGAGTTTCTTGGGACAGGGGGACCTTCAAGGGCAGATCTGAGGCAGGCTCAATTAGACTGCCCCTCTCTTGAACCCCTCAGACAGCTGGCTGCTGCTGAGGCTGCAGGGAATGCTCAAGGTACCCATAGAGTGTATTGGGATGAAGGGCTACTGTATTCAGAGGCTAGAGACCCCAAGCCTGGTGCATCCAGGAGGTTGGTCATACCACTGAAGTTCAGAGGCTTCCTTCTTACCTTGGCCCATGATATTCCCCTTGCAGGACATTTAGGCCAGAACAAGACTTGGGACAGGCTTGTCCCTCACTTTCACTGGCCCCATATGTCAGAAGATACTAAGGAGTTTTGTCGCTCCTGTGTCACCTGCCAAGCCAGTGGCAAATCAGGTGGCACCACAAAGGCCCCCCTCATACCACTACCTGTGGTGGGGGTCCCCTTTGAAAGAGTGGGCATAGATATTGTAGGACCAATGGACCCACAAACAGCATCTGGGCACAGATTCATACTGGTGATAGTGGACCATGCCACCAGGTATCCGGAAGCAATTCCCCTGAGGACCACAACAGCTCCTGTTGTGGCAAGGGCCCTGCTTGGAGTATTCTCCAGGATGGGCTTTCCAAAGGAGGTCATTTCTGACAGAGGTGCCAACTTCATGTCAGGATACTTGACTGCAATGTGGAAGGAGTGTGGTGTGAACTACAAGTTCACCACACCCTATCACCCACAGTGCAATGGGCTTGTTGAGAGATTCAACAAGACCCTAAAGGGAATGATAAAAGGTTTACCAGACAAGCTTAGGCGAAGATGGGACATCCTTTTACCCTGCCTTCTGTTTGCTTACAGAGAGGTCCCACAAAAGGGGGTTGGCTACAGCCCTTTTGAGCTTTTGTTTGGGCATCCTGTAAGAGGACCCCTGTGTTTGGTAAGGGAAGGATGGGAGAGACCTCTCAGACAACCCAAACTGGACATAGTGGATTATGTACTTGGTCTCCGCTCCAGGATGGCAGAGTATATGAAGAACGCTTCTAAAAACCTTGAGGCAAGCCAAGAACTCCAAAAAGCTTGGCATGACCAAAAGGCTGTACTGACTGTTTACCAGCCAGGACAGAAAGTGTGGGTGTTGGAGCCAGTGGCCCCAGCAGCACTCCAAGACAAATGGTCTGGACCCCACACTACTGTTGAGAAAAAGGGAGAAGTCACCTACTTGGTGGACCTTGGGACTCCCAGAAGCCCCCACAGGGTGCTTCATGTCAACAGATTGAAGGCATATGTTGACAGGGCAGACATGGGGCTACTCATGGCTACAGATGAGGGGCAGGAGGAAGAGAGTGACCCTCTCCCAGACCTGTTGACTCAGAACCCTGATGATGGCTCATTTGATGGTGTGGTCTTTTCTGACAGCCTCACTGTCCATCAGCAACAGGACTGCAGGCAAGTTCTGCAGTCCTACAGACATATGTTCTCTCTGACCCCAAGTCAGACAAACTGGTGCACCCATGAGGTGGACACTGGTGACAGTCTGCCTGTGAAGAGTAAAATCTACAGGCAACCTGACCATGTCAGGGACTGCATAAAAGTTGAGGTACAAAAGATGTTGGAGCTGGGAGTCATTGAACCTTCAGAGAGCCCTTGGGCTAGTCCTGTAGTCCTTGTGCCAAAGCCTCACACCCAAGATGGTAAGAGAGAGATGAGGTTTTGCGTGGATTACAGAGGTCTCAATGCTGTCACTAGGACAGATGCCCACCCAATACCTAGGGCAGATGAGTTCATTGACAGACTGGCAGCTGCTAAGTTTTTGAGCACATTTGACCTAACAGCAGGCTACTGGCAAATCAGACTAGCTGAGAATGCAAAGGCCAAAACTGCTTTCTCGACCCCAGGAGGACATTATCAATTTGTGGTAATGCCCTTTGGTTTGAAGAATGCACCTGCCACTTTCCAAAGGTTGGTGAATCAAGTCCTTACTGGGTTGGATGATTATTGTGCAGCTTATCTTGATGATATTGCTGTCTTTAGCTCCACCTGGGAGGATCACCTGGTCCACCTGAGGAATGTTTTAGAGGCCCTGCAAAAGGCAGGCCTCACTATCAAGGGCACTAAGTGCCAGATAGGGCAGAGCAAGGTTGTATACTTGGGCCACCTAGTTGGTGGGGGTCAGGTTCAACCACTGGAGAGCAAGATCCAGACCATAAAGGACTGGACTCCTCCAACTACCCAGACTCAGGTCAGAGCTTTCTTGGGCCTGACTGGGTACTACAGAAAGTTTGTTAAGAACTATGGGTCCATTGTGACACCACTTAATGACTTGACCTCCAAGAAGACGCCAAAGAAAGTTCAGTGGACAGTAAGCTGTCAAAAAGCATTTGATGACCTGAAGCAGGCCATGTGCAGTGCACCTATTCTGAAAAGTCCAGACTACTCCAAAGAGTTCATTGTCCAGACAGATGCTTCTGAGTTAGGTGTGGGAGCTGTTCTTTCACAACTGAATGTAGATGGTCAAGACCAGCCCATTGCTTTTATAAGTAGAAGGCTGACCCCTAGAGGGAAACGTTGGTCAGCTATTGAGAGGGAGGCTTTTGCTGTGGTATGGGCCCTGAAGAAGCTGAGGCCATACTTGTTTGGCACCCACTTCAAGATTCAGACAGACCATAAGCCCCTCTTGTGGCTAAATCAGATGAAGGGTGAAAATCCCAAACTTCTTAGGTGGTCCATTTCCCTACAGGGGATGGACTTCACAGTGGAACATAGACCTGGGACTGACCATGCCAATGCAGATGGACTCTCCAGATATTTCCACTTAGAACATGAAGACTCAACTGGTCAAGGTTAGTTTAATGTCCCTAAGTTTGGGGGGGGGGGGGTTGTGTAGGAGAGTAGGGTCTGCTTTCTATGTTCACCCCCACTTTTTGCTTTTGCTTTACTGGTTTTCGACTTAGATGTGGCTGTGGGCCTGCTAATCAGACCCACAGCCCTGCTGTTCTCTCTCTAAATTGATACTATGTACTTTAGGTGCATAACCCATTTGGATAGGACGCTCCTTGGCTGGAGTATCTGTGCGCACAATAAATAGTCGTAACATAACATAACATAACATAACATAACCTTATTGGCCCCTGTACAGTGTACCCTAGGTACCCAGGGCATAGGTGTACCCTAGGCCTACCAGGGGCTGCAGCATGTATTATGCCACCCCTGGCCTGGCCTTCCATTTTGACACAACTGGCTGATCACTCAGCTGGGGCAAGGTCGTGTAATCACCCCTTGCTTAGGTGTAGTATTCCTATACCTAACTTACATATAGACACATGTGTACCTATCAGCCACTCCTATGGCAGGCCTTAACAATCCTGGAGGCAGAGTGCTTGGTAACATGTGAGATGGTGCTCTAGCATGAGCTGAGCCTGTCTGCAGCTTTCGGAACCATGTCCTTATAGCTGTTCTATGATATAGCCTACCATATACTCTTAAAGTGCCTTATAATCTTAAACGGTTATGGTAACTATGGTTTGGCTTTATCGAAACATGTCGTGTAAGGTGCCTAACACTGTGGAATAATACCCCCATACCATTTCTGGACATGAGGATATTATTCCCCCCTTCTAGAGGGAAAGACATGTTGAAATCATACTTTACTGTTAGCCTCTGACCAAAGCCTCAGCATCACAAAATGGATGCTGCTGCCACGACACAAGTCTGACCTCCTGCTGCTGGGAGTGATCCCAGCCAGGGAGACCTGGACAATAGGTTTCCTGCTTGGGGAGGTGCTAGCACCTCCCCAGACAGCCTTTAGTGTATTGGGGCAGGGTGGGCTGAAAGGAATGAGACATGCCTGGTGCACACAAGGTGTTCCTTGCATAGTCCAGTTCAAACCGGCGCTGGGGCACTCCAGCCCCAGCTCTGGCGCGAAACTGGACAAAGGGAAGTGGGTGTAACAACCCCCTCCCAGGTCCCACCCATAAGGCGTGACCTAGCAGGTATCCCAGCCCCCCAGATTAGTATAAGAGTGGGAGTTGGGCCTCAAGACTTTAGATTATCCTGAACCTGCAACTTGAACAGAAACTCTGGACCTTCGACATTCGACGAAAGAAGAAGACTGAAGAATCTCCCTTGTGGCCAAGGAGTGGCTACCCTGTGCAAACAGGCACCATCAAGAGACTACCCTTTGCTTTGCTAAAGTTCTATGAGGGACCGACTGCAGAGCCCGACCAGAGCCTTGACTTCCAGACTTCTCCGACCCTGATCCACATCCACAGCAGAGCTGAGATCCGTGGAGGCGACGAGAGACGTGGGACCGGCTACCTGGGAAAAGTGGCTAGTATCTTCAAGCGCAGCTTCTGAGGCACCCTCGAAGTTGTGCACCGGGGATTGAGAAGCCCCACCCCCAAGCACCATCTGCACCGAAGACCAGCCCCCCACACTCCACGAGTCCTGCGTGGGGCCCTTCTGCATTTTCCTGCTTGCCGCGTCTGTCCGGTTGCTTGCCCGCTGGCTAGTGGCCTTCGTGACGAGGCAACCCGTAATCTTCAGCGCTGGTTTGGCTCCTCCAGACTGGCTCCTGCTTCTTTGAAAAAGCGAAGCACCCCAGACCTTCCTGGTCTGCACCAGAAGCAAGTCCTCCGTTCTTCGTGGGTTCCGCTTGCCAAGGCTTGGTGAGTCCTAGTCCAACTTTGACGCCGCCGACAGCAAGAGCCTTCGTGGGACAGCTCGCCTCCTGGTCCTGGTCATCCTCGACGTTCCCTGGTCCTCGTGGCTGCAACGACAAGCTTCACCTTCACCTGCAATCTTCACGACATCGCCTGGTTCCTTCCTGGTTCCACGTGGTCACTGGCTAGTGACCTTGACTCTGTCCCTTCTGCTTGCAGGTCTCCTCTCTTCTTGATCCCAGCCTTGGGATCCACCGGACACTCTGCACTGACTGCCTGTCAGCAACTTTCCTTCAGGCATCCATAGAAGTCCACGACGAAACCCGACGCAAGTTCACACCTATGCACCCGCAGCCTGTAGGCTAGGTAACTTGGGTACTTCGGTGCTCACAAGGGTAGTGACTATCCTAGGGTCTAGTTTCCGAGTCTCGACTTTCTAGCTATACCAGAAGTGTCCTAAAACTGTTAATTTCTAACAACTACTATTTCTATCGACTTTTACGCATTACGCGTGAGTGTTTCCACTCTGCACCTGAATCCCGTTGGCCTCCCACTTCCTAACCTTTGGTAGTATAGTGTAGCCCCAGCGATTCCCTAGGCCTAGGCCTATCCTATTTCCGTGACAGTGGTCCTTATACCACTTACTTAGTATATGGTTTGCGTGGCCCCTAGGGCCTAACTGTATTACTTACCTGTGTGACTTAATGTATGCTTAAATAAGACTGTGTTGTACTTACCTCTAATCTCATAAAGAGTGCTGAGGGTTTGACTAGAATAAATACACTTTATTTTGTATATATATCTGTTGTGGTGTCCTTTCATTTGGTATTCAAGGGATTATATATGGTATCACAGCTGGCTTCACATGCCATTCAGAGTTTAGCCTAAGACTGCTCTTGTCCATGCTACCACTAGGATAGCTGGTCTATAAGGTTGACTTTACAACCAATCACCATAAGGGTATTTGGACTGATATAAGGTGTACACTAGAACTAGTGACATCATACATCAGGCCAACTTCTCACAGGCATGGTGAGGGGTGTGGGTGTGGATGGTTGTGGGGGGTGTGGGTGTGGATGGTTGTGGGTGTGTGGGTGTGGTTGTGCAGGTGTGTGTGTGAATGTGATGAGGGGGTGTTTGTGAAGGTGGTTGTGTGAAGGTGAGCAAGTGTAAGGTGTAGTAAAGGTTCAAGTATGGTGCTGTGGGTTGTCTGTGGGGTCTGGCAGCAGTGAGTCTGTTGCAAAGGCTCATGGTTTGTGTCTGTGGGCCCTTTTTATTGGTCCATTGGTGGGTGTGGCTGTGTTTGAACTTTGGGTGGGTGTGTTATAAGGAGTGGTTGTGTTTTGGGCCTCTGTTTGGGAGTTTCGCAGTTGCAGGTCAGTGAATGTGTTGTATTTGTGCTTGTTGGACATGTTTTGTGGCTTTGTGCGATTCGAATAGAGTATTCTTGTGTTGTTTTGCTTTGTCCTGGTTGTGTACGTGTGTTTTTAGCGTGTGTACGGTGTGTACATCGGCCATTTTGTTGTACAGTGCTGTCCTTGTCTCTGGCTTGGTACGACTCGTACATGCGCGATGTTGGGTAAAGGTGCTGGTGTTGGGGCCTGGGGTGCGCTCCGTACTTAGACTGTTGGTGTGGGGGTACGCTCAATACATACGCGGGTGGGGGTACGGGCCGTACATACACGGTTGGGGTGGGGGTACGCTCCATACATACGCGGGTGAGGGTACGAGCCGTACATGCACGGTTGGGGTGGGGGTATGCTCCATACATACGCGGGTGAGGGTACGGGCTGTATATACACGGTTGGGGTGGGGGTACGCTCCATACATTCGCGGGTGAGGGTACGGGCCGTACATACACGGTTGGGGTGGGGGTACGCTCCATACATACGCGGGTGAGGGTACGGGCCGTACATACACGGTTGGGGTGGGGGTACGCTCCATGCATACGGGGGTGGTGTTACGGTCCGTACGTACACTGTTGGGGTGGGGGTACGCTCCATACATACGCGGGTGAGGGTACGGGCCGTACATACACGGTTGGGGTGGGGGTACGCTCCATGCATACGGGGGTGGTGTTACGGTCCGTACGTACACTGTTGGGGTGGGGGTACGCTCCATGCATACGCGGGTGGGGGTACGGTCCGTACGTACACTGTTGGGGTGGGGGTACGCTCCATGCATACGCGGGTGGGGGTACAGTCCGTACGTACACTGTTGGGGTGGGGGTACGCTCCATGCATACGCGGGTGGGGGTATGGTCCGTACGTACACTGTTGGGGTGGGGGTACGCTCCATGCATACGCGGGTGGGGGTACGGTCCGTACGTACACTGTTGGGGGTGGGGGTACACTCCATACATACGCGGGTGAGGGTACGGGCCATGCATACATGGTTGGCGTGGGGGTACGCTCCATACATACGCGGGTGGGGGTACGGGCCGTACGTACGGGGTGTACATACACGGGTGGGGGTACATCTCGTACATACATGGGTGTACATACACGGGTGTACATTCACGGGTGGGGGTACGTCTCATACATACACGGGTGTACATACACGGGTGGGAGTTCGACTCGTACATAGGAGGGTTGGGGGGGGTGGTTGGGCGCGTACATACGGGGGATGGGGGGAGTGTTGGGCACGTATGCGGGCACATGTCTCCATGGTTGCTAGGGGAGTTCGGTGCGGACGGTGCTTTCCCCATCCGGTTGTAACATCGGACGCACGGGATGGATTGTACTTCCGCGGTCGGACTTCACTTTTCACATTTGTACGGTAATTCGTCCGGAGACGTGTCGGGCACACTTTCCGACCCGAGGACGTGTGGGGAATTATTCCCAATGCGATTCGTATGGACTTTTTCCCATGCGAATCGTAGTTGGCAGTTTGTACGCCACTTGTACAATTCGTACGGTAAAAAGACCGGATACGAGTCGTACGGGGATTTCTTTTACAGGATCGTAATCGGCACACCCATGTGTTTTAGTGTAGATAGCAGCAAATACTGTGCCCCAAGTGGTGCAGTCTTCCAGATGTGGTGTTATTCCCACTGTTAAACAGATTATTAGAATCCTATGTTTCTCATAAGGGCTGGTATTTGGAAATACCGCTTCGATTTGAGTAATTTTTTGAGCTGTCCAGAACGGAAGTTGTTCACGTTTTGTGGGCATTTTTACCCATGACTGCATATAGAGTCTGTGGTGTGATTTTAAGCGCATTCCCCTGGTGAGAGGTTCGTTTTGGAATGGCTATTGTTGGTTGGACTGTGAAATCCGCATGACATATTGAACCAATTGTCTATATATTTTGATCAACTCCTTGAGTTGAGCAAGTAATTCTACGTCTGACATTTCTTCAATGTCCGGATGAGGTGTGTAGCCGGCTAAAATCGGCCATGTTGCTCCTGGTCTACCTAGTGGACCGAACCTGCTAATGTGATTGTAATGTTTTAGGGTGCCTTTAAACCAGAGATCATGCTCCTGGCATGTGAGTGGAATTTCAATAACCTCGAAGGGAATATAAGGTGGTTCATCTTCTTTGTAGAAGTGAAACGTTTAAGTTACTGGATTTGATTCCGGAAATACTATCCATGAAAGAATACCACTGTCGGGTGAGATTCATGTGCCTCTATCACAAAAACTGCTCTACCACCTCTTGGTGTTAGGCCATGTTTTATAAGTTTTAGAGTGATGGCTCTCCTTAAATTTGAAGCGATGATTTTTGCATTTTCATTGGTTTCATCAAAACCTGTAAAATAAAAAGCTGCTGCGATTTCATCGGGTACAGCTCCACTGGTTCCGGTGTTATTATCCTCGTTTTGGGACATTGTTTAATGAAAATTGCAGAGCAAGTTTCAAGGGAACAAAGATAAGGTGTACAATATTTTGGAGCACGTGTCCTTCAACGTTGAACAAACCAAACAGCTAATACATAGAGTTTTTGTCCAACTCAGCTATGGCAGATATTATTCCTACCCACTCCAGACGTCTTCTGGAGTATTATGAGTAGGGGTCTCTGAAAAAAACAAGACTGAGTTACTTCAGTATCTAGCGTTAAATTAGTGCCTTACCAAACCGTTGGGCGCCATGTAGTGTAGTTCCTATATTCCTGATAGGCCCTGCGCATTGGAATAATATACACTATAGTTTTGACATAGGACTGAGGTCAGTATGTCTCTATCGAGTACATTAAAGTTAATTACTTGTGTGTGCCAGCTAACTCAGAGGTCACTAGAAACTTCTCGAATAAACAAGAAGGAATTAGTTTCTGACAACCGCATAAACATGACAACTTTGTTTCCCTTAGAATCGGAACAATCTCCGAATCGTGGAAACAATAGATAACAGTTTTTCTCAGTCAATCGTGCATGCTTCGTTTCTACAGAGTTACACAGAAATAGATAGAAGGGCGTGTCAATAAAAAGGGTTTATTGCACAGTCTTATTTCTCGTGCAAGAGACATGAACTGCAACAATCGTAAGACAGAACGCAAAGTAAAATATGTACAGCGTTAGCAGTAAGATAAAATAATACTGCAATAGCATGGTTTATAGCTATGACAGATATTCATAAAAATACATACGGAAATAACACAGGCTAACATGTTAATACTCATCTGATGCTTCTAGCTAGTTCTACCCCAGTGTACCTAACCAAAGTGTAGTATGAGGTAAGAAGTAGGTGCTGTTTGTCTATAGTCTAGTGTTAGCTATAGTTGCCAAGATTTGCCAAAAGTCCCTCTAGGTTCTAGTCCGCTCCATACCTTTAGAATGAGTGAGGTTGGAATCTCTTTCGAGTCTCGATCTCTAACACCCCGCAAGGGGAGTCAGAAACACTGGAGCTGGATTCTCTGCGAGGAGTATGACAGCGTCTGGTCAGTGCGTCAGGTGGGGACTTGACTTCCTACCGAACTTGCAGTGGCGAGCCGCTTCGTGCAAGTAGACAGCCGAACCGTGGTTTGCCATGGTAAGTGAAGGCATATTTATACCTTGAAGGTATTTAGGAATGCCAGTATTGACGTAAAAGTCATTCAGAGGAACGTCATGAATGAACCCCTAAGGAATAGATGTTCATGCATAATAAATGAGTTCTTGGAGAAATCAATATCCAAGCAAGGGGAAGTCCTAAAGGCTTAAGAGTCTGGTTTTCCAAGAACTCGTTGTGACGTAGATGAACAGATTAGGTGGCCATGCCTGTATTTGGGTAGCATGGAGAAAGCCTAAATAAGGGTAGGATTTCTATGCCTAAATATGGGCAATGAGAATTGTGCCTATATAAGGACATAAATCGGGAAACCTATATACGGCATCTAAATCGACACACAACAAAAGAAAATAGGAATGATGGGACCCTAACCCTAGCCCCTCCCACTTGGAGTACATAAGCAGTACTTACCCAGCATTCCCCCTGTTCTTTTTTTCTGTCTGTTGACAGAATTGGGATGTGGATGCTGGTGCTGCTCCTGCTGGGCTTGAGTGGCTTTCTTTCTTGATGTTCCCTGTCCGGCTGCCTGGCTGTGTGGTCGGGGTGTCTGGTGCTTTGCCTCCCTGCCTGCCGGGCTAGCTGGGAGGCTTGGTTTTCCTGGCCGGCTCTTGCGTGTGTGCCGGCCCTTTGCGGCTGGTGCGCCGGCCTCCCAGGTCCTTCCGGGTTGCTGGGTTCGTCTTCCTGCCTGGCCAGGTGGATGACACACTTCGTTTGCTGGTTCCCCTACCTTCCTTCTCTTGGATGTTTCTTCGGAACTTTGGGGCGCTTCCTTCCAGGTTTTGCCTGACTTCCTGGGTTTGGTGTTGGAAGTCAGGCATTCTGATGTAGTGTGGCTGGTGGCGGTGATGGTGACTGGTTGCTGGCCAGGGAGTAAGTACCGCACAACGTTTTTTATTTATTGTTCCCTTTGAGCCCTGCATTGTGTAGCTGTGTCCTGTTTGTTTTTGGTCCCAGTTTCTCTCTCATTGCGGATGAGCCACCTTTGTGAAATGCCTTGTGCATTGGGCTTTTGAGATTTGCCTGCCTATGGTGTGTGACTTCTGTACATCCCTGGCGTGGGCATTGCGCTGGCTGAGGGTGAAGGGGTCCTTGTTCCTGTCTCCCGGCCCCTCCGTTCGGTGAGTACCGCATAGCAGTGTCTCTCTTTTTTCTTTTAGTTTCACAGGCGGTTCTGGGGGCGTTTGGAGCTCCCTGCTGAGTGTCCTTCTCTGCCCTGGCATGGATCCCGGTTCCCCTTGGGCTGGCTGCTGGGGGGCCCTTGTTCCTGGCTCCAAACACCCTGGGTGAGTGCTGCATAAAGGCGTCTGATTTCTTCCTGCGTGACATTTGTGCTGGCTGCTCCCCGTGTTGTCCTCGCTCCCGCTGCCTGCGGCCGTTCCATCTTGATAGCATGTTTTCTGTTCTGCTCTCGGGGTTCGGCCGGATGAGGTTGTTCTGGCTGTCTGGGGGTTGCTTCTGCTTTCTCCTCTGCCTTTGCTTCCTGCCATCCCTCGTGGTTCTTTCCCTGTCTTTCTGGGTGGCCTCTTTCTGTCCCGCCTTGGTTTCGGGAGTTTGCGGGGGCTTTGTTCCGGCCTTTTCCTCTGGGAATTGTGAGTCCGTACGTTGCCCCAGGGCCTGTGCCCGTGCTCAGCTGGTCGCAGACGGGCGTCTCTGGCAGCTTGTGTGTTGCCTCCACTCCGCCTCCTTGGAGCTTTGCTCCTTTTTTCTCTGTTCCCCTGCTGGGGGGTTATCTTCTTGTTGGGGTGGGGTGCTGTGCTCTGAGGCTCACGACTGTGAGTCCCCTCTTTGCTGTTTCTGTCTTATGGAGTGTGTGGGTGTGTTCTTACTTCCACCTTGTGGTGTCTGTAATGCCCGTGTTGCTCTCCTGTTTGGTCTTAGCTTCCACTCTCTGTCCGGTGGTTTGCCGCCTGGTCTGGTGGCTTAGTGGATGGATGCATCCACTGCTGGGGCCTATGTTTGACATCATGGTCGCAGGTTCAGATCCTGGCGGGTCCACTCACCCTCTCCTCCTTTATGAGGTCAATAATGTGTACCATTGTTTGGGTAGCAATACACTTCTGTTATTCTGCGCCAGGATGCCCCTTTGGGGGTTCATGTGTGCTTTACCACTACACATTTTCAATCCACTGTGTCCGGTGCTCTGGTTTGCGTTCACTGTGGCAGCGCTTCCAGTTTGCTACTCCAGCATGCTGCGCTTCCTGTGCTGGCCTGCTTCTGCTTTGCTTTCCTTGCAGTGCTCCGCTACTACCCTTGCCCCCTGTTCTGTGGGTGGCTTTGGGTTTCTTTTTCTTCTGCGCTGTGGGGGGTTCTCCCCTGCTGTGCTGCTCTGCCCTTTGCGGCTGCTTCATGTACTGTGCCGGGTGCTGGCTTCTTTCCCTGCTGCCCTGTGTGGTGCTCGTGAGGTTTGCTGGTGTTCCTGGCTGCGTACAGGAGTGCTCGGTGTCTGTTGGCTCCTTCTTCCCTGGGAGTGCCTGGCTTCGTCGGGCGTCTTGAGTTGCAAGCTCTGCTGTTTGGTGCCGTTTCTGGCTCCTGTTTCTTGGTTCTCTTCTCGGGCCTGGTGCTCCGGTCCCCTCTCCTCTGGGTGGGCTCTGGGGCTCCGTGCATTGTCTTGGGGGCCCTTGTAGCCGGCTGTGTCTGGTTGCTTTCCCGCCTTTTTTCCGCTGTTTGGGGGCCTGGTTGATGTGTGGGCCCGCTTGTGTGTCCTGATGGTGTGGCCTTCTTGGTGTTGCTGCTTTTTGCCTGCTCTGCTTGGGGCCCCCTCTATGGCCTTCCCCCCATGTGCTCCTGCTCTCCTCTGCTCTCAGAGGTTTTGTGGTGTTGGGCCTGGTTGGTGCCTGGTTGGGAGGCCGCCTAGCCATTCCAGGTGCTGTTGGCTCTGGTCTCTGTTCCTTGTTTTGCCGTCCGCCTAGGTTCTGGTGTGGTGGCCTTTGTTGGCGCGCTCCTGCCCTTGTCTGCTGTCTGTGATTGTGCCTGGTCAGGCTTTGTTGGCGTATTAGGGTCCCTGGTGCTGTGGCCTGAGCATCCCTCCTTGAGTGTCCTTCTGGGTCTGCCCTGTGTTGCTGGGTGGTTCTTTCCGGTGTTGGGCTGTGGCCGTTCCCCCTGTCTGCTCCTGTTCTTGTTTATTTTCAGGCGTTGTTCGGGTTCGGGCCTGGTTGGCTCCAGGGGTGCGGGGGGGCTCTGTTTCTGGGTGCTCCTCCTCCCTTGGCTTTCTTTGGGGGCCTGTTGCTCACCAATCTGTTTGCCCGTGCCTGTGTGGGGGCCCGCCTGGGGTTCCAGGTGCTGGATGCTTCGGCTGCCTTCGCTTGTTGTTCTGGGGTGCTGTCCTCTGGCTGTTGGGGTCCTTGGCTCCTTCTTTGCCTGTTTTTTGTTGGTTTCGCCTGCTCTGCTGTGGGTGTTCTTCTTTCTTTGCCCCTTCGGTGGTTGACGGTTTGGGGCTGTTCTCTGCTTGCCCTGGTGGGCTGGTTTTGCAGGTGGTTCTGCTTAGCCTCTGGTTGTGCCTCCTTGGTGTTGCCTGCTCTTTTCTTCCTATTTCTCCCACTGGGCTGTTGCCTTGTTTGTGTTTCGGTCTTGTGTGGTCCAGTGGTTCTGTGCTGGGGGTCTCTGCTGCCCTTCCTGGCCTTGCCTGGGCTCTGTTTTGGGCCTTCCCTGGTTGTGGGTTGGGCTTCCGGCTCCTTCTGTTCAGGCGGGTTGCTTGGCTTCGGTCTTCGCTTCCCGGCTGCTTTGCCCGCTCTTGCCTTCGTTCTACCCTGGGGTTTTCCCCTGTTCCGGCCCTCCCATGGTGTGCTCTGGGCCTGGGGTGTTTGGGTGCTGTTAGACCTGGCACCATTGGCGTGGGTCTCCCTTCCATCTTTCGCTTTTGTCTCCTCTGTGTTTGCTGGTGTTAAATGCTCTGGGCGCTGTGCCACTGCCATTTAGTACCACCGCGTGAATGCTCCCTACTGTAAAATGTGAGATCAAAAAGGACTAGCCTATTTGTGAATTTACATAGACTCAAGACTGTAAGGCAGGGTACAAACCATTTTGTTTGTTCATGAAGCCCTCACCCACCAACCTAGTTGGTGGCATGCGTCATCATCGGGTCCACCCAGTGACATCGAGTGTGTCCCGGGTGTGCTTCGACACCTGACTGGGACACACTAACGGAGAAAAAGCAGAATCGAATAAGAACCATCTTACATGGCGTCATACTGACCCAATATCTATGCACTAATACAGCATCAAGGGGTCTCCTGGTCACCAACGCCCCCCAGAATATTCCTGGATGCCATCTTTAGGAAAGACTGGGCCCAGATAGCCTGGCACTGCACCAGGGACTGGTTAGTGCTCATCATTAAAACAGCGAAACGTCTCTCAGACGCCATAATTATTGATATCCAAACCACAGAAAACTACTTCAAAACCACACTAACATCATACAAAAAGAAACTCGACGATCAAAACAAAGGGATGGCAGAATACAAAGACTATCTGACCCAAAGCAAAATTAACAAATTCCGAAAAGACCTTAAAAAATTCAGCTATTCCAAAACATACCCATATGCAGAGAATGACTATGCACCCCCGAACAAAACAGATGGTGCCTATGACAGCTCAGGAGACAACACATCCATATCAAGCGACTCGAGCGCAGGCTCCAACAAACAACGCGGCAGAGGATGCTGAGGCCAACGCTGGCCACAAAACTGGCAGTGACCACCACAAACTCACACCTTTGGCCCACCGCCATTTGGACCAATGCAACACGCATACTATGGATATCCACCCCTATACCCACCAGGCCCAATGCCCTTCTACCAAGGGAACCAAAGACCCCCTTTTTTAGGACAGGGCCGCAGAACACGCGACAGGAGACGGAACCACCAGCAAGTCCAATGGGAAGAAGAAGATCCAGTCAGTGCCAACACCCGCAACAACACCCGGGAACAACCAGGAACGAGCAAACAGTGATCCCTGATACACCCACATCCCTGGTGTTTAATCTATCGAGTACACCTGTGACAGAAAGCAAAACAGCGGTCCTTAGTAAAGGCCTATCGTTTGTCCCTACCACACGACTGGACAAATTCAAGCTCCATGTCGAACTAGCTGAGTTTTTTAGAAAGCTCAAACTTAAGGCCTTCTTTGAAAAAATAACACCAGAATAAACTACCACCAATACCAATCCCAATGAAACAGGCCTTAGGTTAAAATCCACCTTTGTGCCACCTCCTACCAGTGTACCCACAGAAATCTCTACCTTCGAACAAGCAGTCTACACTGACATAGAGAAACTGAACCTTAAAGGAACATACAACAACCTATCAAAGACAGACCGTGACACCATACAACGCCTACAAAGTAACCTCACCATTGTCATCAAACCAGCTGACAAGGGGGGAGATATTGTCCTTATGGATAAAACCAACTACGATCAAGAATGTCGCAGACTCCTTAGCGACACACGTAATTACAAACGCCTGGAAAAAGACCCCACCGCCGAACTGCAAATCACCATACACACCATGGTTAAAAGAGCCAGTGACGCTGAACATATCTCAACTCAAGAGGCGGAATACCTGTGTACCAAGAATGCAGAAGTACCTTACTTTTATATTGTACCCAAAGTACACAAGGGCACCATACCACCCCCAGGAAGACCTATAGTCTCAGGGATCAACTCTCTTCTGGAACCGCTATCTAAGTACTGCGACCACTTCCTGAACCCACTGGTACAAGGAACCCCTACCTACATCAAAGACACTAAACACCTCATGAACATCATCACTGAAATGAATTTCGATCAAACCACCCAACTACTGGTGGGACTGGACATAGAAAGCCTGTACACCAGTCTCCCACAAGATGCCATCCTGCAAGTCCTACAAGATGTACTGATGCAAAACCCCTGGATGTACCATACACCACGGCAATTCATCCTTGACTGTGCAGCCCTAGCCCTCAAGGAAAACTACTTCGAGTATGATGGCACTTACTACCTGCAAACTAGTAGAACCTCGATGTGCAGTGTTTTTGTCCCTAGTGTGGCAGGACTGTATGTTCACCATTTTGAGCAGGAACACGTCATGTCAATGACCAACCCATACTCAAAAAATGTAAAGACTTAGCACATCTTCCTGATTTGGGAAGGAACACAGGATGTACTAAACGTCTTTCTCACTTGGCTTAATGAGCGTGACCCTTACCTACGATTCACGTGCACCTCCAGTGCCACCGAGCTGGCCTTCCTGGATCTTAACATTCGAGCAGAACAAGGGACTCTGCGCACCACCACCCACTACAAACCAACAGCTAGGAACTCACTGGTGCGATTTGACAGCTTCCACCCCAGACCATTGAGGGAAAATCTACCATTTGGGCAATTCCGGCGGATCCGCAGAAACTGAAGCCACCTAGAGGACTACAAAAGACAATCCCGCACCTTATCACACAAACTACAGGAACGTGGATATCCCAATGCCATTATTGTCAAAACCAGCAAAAGGGTACGCAATATAAGCAGAGAATCACTATTGGAAACAGTAACAAAAGACCAAGATCCACCACCCATGACCTGTGTGACCACCTATAATACAGCGGCAAATCAAGTTTCCAGCATCATCCGCAAACACTGGAAGATAATCAATTCAGGCACCAGAAAATGGGAGATCCCGCGCTTTGCATTCAAACGTGCCAACAACCTTAAAGACAAACTAGTGTCAACAAGACCACGTGCCAGTCTCAAATCTATGGACAACACAGTGCTTAACTGATGGGGCATTCCCAAAGTCACTGGACATTATTCATGCAACAACTGCAGTGTGTGCCATCTCACCAAACCAACGAAAACTCTCAACCTTGAACCTGGCAAAATCTGGACACAACACCAACACACCAACTGCAACTCCAGTAACCTTGTGTACCTCATAACATGCCCCTGTGGGCTCTGTTACGTGGGCATTACGACCCGCAAAATCAGGACCAGAGGGGTTGAACACAGAAGCACGATCAGGTGTGACAAAAACATCAGCAGACTGACAGATCACTACCTCAGTGCACACCACACCCCCAATGACATGTCCTGGACTGTCATTGAACAATTTGACATTCACAAAACAGACAATGACCGGATCCTTCATACCAAAGAACAGAGATGGATCTATCGCCTCTCAACGCAGCAACCGGGCCTGGGCTTGAATGACTCCATACCCTGGAGCTCACTAAAAACATGAATTTCTTACTCTTGATTCCCCTCTGTGTTAAATGTCCCCCTGTTGTATTGGCCAGTTATAACACACCTGGCACCCCACAGCGCTCTTTAAGTTCTCTCTTTCCCCAGTTAGCGCTCTTTTGTTTTACAACTGTACACTAATCTGTGTACACTGGGTACAGCTCACACAGCCATCCCAATGCGCAGGCGCCGACATTCGGCACCGCACATGCTCACAGCAGAGCACACTACTCCCCCGCACATGGGCATGCTCGCAGCAGGATACTCTTCTGGGCATGCTCACAACAGGATACACTGCTCTCCCGCCCATGTGCAGTACAGCCATGACTCATCGTGTCCTCGCACAGTCTGTCTTCTCTGTCCTTCCCCGCACAGGTGTTCAGAATGATGCAGCCTGCATTTAAAGCACAAACACGGCCGAGGACAGCCCAACGGAGGCCGCAGAGACGACTGGAGGCTCAACGCAGACACTGACCGAAAGTATCGTGAGTAAACCAAGCGCTTCAGCTACAAGCCGGGTAAGCTCTTTTTCCACAGGTCCCTAACCCCCTAAGGACCCTTTATCGTCCCAGGGTCCATTCCTCTGCCGGACTACTCCAAGGGGCATGTTTGGCAACAAGCCAACGTGAGGATAATCTTCCTTTCATGCACTTTCCACCGTTGTTTTTGTGTGTTGATGCGCTTACGATGCTTAGCCCACCACAAAACTTCGTGAACATATGATAACTCTCACCGTAGCCATACCACCAATATGGCTACACCATTTGCCGCTTATTTATCGTCTACACAGCACAATAGATATCGGCAATCAATCTGTCTTGTGAATATGTAACCATACTGAAACTCTCCCCTGTATGTGTGTCCTGTCATACTTGTTGTATGTCCAGTAATGCTCTAAGAGGGAATCCCCCTCTCACATGTAAAGCACCTTAGCGAGTGCTACACATTTCTCAAAATTACACAATCACTTAAATCTAAGTAATTTGCACCTACACACTTTAGTGCTGAGGAAAGCCAGTTTTAATCATAAAGGCCTGGCTGAAACATGTAGACCACACCTGGATGTAGGAAACCCTAATTAACATTCCTATAACATCCAACAGCCTTTTTTAATGCTAGCAGTGACCCAGTTATTAAAATATAATTTACCCTCGGGTACTGGGATCCCTGCATAGCTTTTAAATAGTCACCTTCACGTCACTACACTGCACACTCAGATACATACCTGCTCCGCTGTACCCAGGCGTCGAAGCACACCCGGGACACACTCGGTGTCACTGGGTGGGCCCGATGATGAAGCATGCCACCAACTAGGTTGGTGGGTGAGGGCTTCATGAACAAACAAAATGGTTTGTACCCTGCCTTACAGTCGTGAGTCTATGTAAATTCACAAATAGACTAGTCCTTTTTGACCTCATATATAAACCCCGGGGATACGGACTAGCTACCTAGTCCTCTCTCTCTCCTTTGATCGTGATCCCTATTGTAAAATGACTGTATCAATTGGTATTCCCTTAATTGGCTCATTTGATTTACCTGTTAGTCCCTAGTATAGTGCACTGTGCATGCCCAGGGCTGGTAGACCGAATGCTGCTGGTGGGCCTGCAGCGCTGATTGCGCCACCCACAGAAGCAGCTTGTGAAATGTGTCTCAGAACTGCCATTGCAGAGTCTGTGCACAGTCCAGAACTGCCATTTGGACTATGAAGCAAACCCACTTCCCAGTCCCTAAACCTTCCCTCGGCATCATGTAAGTCACCCCTATGTCGGGGTGCATTGTATGTGAAAGGTAGGACCTGCCTTGGTCTGTGTGGCATGTCCTGATAGTGAGTTACACTCCATTTCGTTTTTCACTATTGCAAAGCTATCTGTTCCCTTAGGCCAGAATGGGCAATTTGATTATTACATCCTATAATCCTAGCTGATCCAAGGAATATGTTTGGAAAGTCAAATATAGTATGCCTGAGCTCAGAATATGAAAGTACATCTTTTAGTGAGGATTATTTTTATATTCTGTGTTTGAAAATACCACTTTTAGAAAGTAGGTATTTTCTTGCCTAAGTCTTCCAGTGTGCTCTGCTGTTATGTGTATTGGCTGGTTTTGGAGGGACAGGGCAGGCTGAGCCCGACCTGGATTGAATAGAGAGATCTGCAGTTGGAGTATGGGGAGGGGTGACCCTTTGATCTGAGCAGGGCTGTGCCTGGCAAGGTGAATGATGGCTCCACCTCCCACTGTGCGTCTGATGGCAGACCCCGTCTTCCTGAAAGGCAGGATGCAGCCTTGTAAACAAAGTGCTCCAGGACCACACCAAACTGGTTCTGGCTGGGTTCAGTGACTTGTGACTTTTGAGAACAAAGACTTTTGGGGTATAAATATCTGTGCTAAAACCCCTACACGGTGTGTTACTTCTGGATGTCAAGACGAACCTCTGTCCGTGTAACTAGAGGGAAAGGACTTTGAAACTTTCATCCATCTTGCTGAAGCAACTACTCAAGGGCCGGATTTGAGCTTGCCTCCTGCTGAAGTCTCAGGGACATTGGACTTCACCCATCATCCTTCTGAATTCCTATTGACGGGGATTCTACTCGCAGGTGAGGCTTCTGTAGAGAATTCCAGAGCCTCTGGGTCTACTGCGGGGAACGCGGGCCGAGAATCATCGCTATCGCTATTGTGGGCCGCTGCAGCTGAGGAGCTGTTGCCACTGAGAGCCCGCATTTGTCTGTGCTATAAGAATCATCGCTATCGCTATTGTGGGCCACTGCAGCTGAGGAACTGTTGCAGCTGAGAGCCCGCATCTGTCTGTGCTTGGTGAATCATCGCTATCGCGGGCTGCTGCAGCTGAGGAGCTGTTGCCGCTGAGAGCCCGCATCTGTCTGTGCTACGAGAATCATCGCTATCGCGGGCCGCTGCAGCTGAGGAGCTGTTGCCACTGAGAGCCCGCATCTGTCTGTGCTACGAGAATCATCGCTATCACTATTGTGGGCCGCTGCAGCTGAGGAGCTGCTGCCGCTGAGAGTCCACATCTGTCTGTGCTACGAGAATCATCGTTATCTCTATTGTGGGCCGCTGCAGCTGAGGAGCTATTGCCGCTAAGAGCCCACATCTGTCTGTGCTACGAGAATCATCGCTATTGTGGGCCGCTGCAGCTGAGGAGCTGTGCCACTGAGTGCCCGCACTAGTTACCGCATCGAGGATCTTTGTTATCACCTGCGTGGGCTGCCGCCACCGAGCACTGTTGCCGCTGGGTGCCTGCCTTTAATCACCGTCCCAGGATCGTCATGAGTGCACGCCGCGGACCACTGCAGCTGGGAGCTGGGGCCACTGCGAGTCTGCCTGTCATCATAGCGGCTTCCTCACGAAGCTGCGTGCCGTGCCCCTTTAAACCTCAGGTACAATGTGCATCACCGGGTCGTGTAGACCCCGGCCTCGAACTAAGTTCACACGCTTTTGAGTGCTTTTATTGCTTTTTAAGTGAATCTATATTTACGTGCATTGTGGCTTCTTGATCGCTTTTGAGCCTTGTGTTAAGCCTATATAAAGATACTCATTGTTCTATAGCTACTTGTGTGGTGTCCCTTTGTAGTGTCTTCACTGCGTTATTGTGTATGGTCATAAATGCTTCACACACTGCCTCTGAGATAGGCCTGTCTGCTCGTGCTATATTACCACAGGGTTGAGCAGGGGTTATCAATGGGTGTAGCCCCCTTACTCTCACTTAGGAAGAAGGATCCCTATTTGGACATTGGCGCCAGCCGCTGCCAACAAGAGATCCCCATTTCTAACATTGGTGGTCAGAGGTGAGGAACAGGACTTGCATTTATGATCCACATACAATAACGGGTGTACACTACTAGTGAGTGCAGACCTAAACACAACCACATAAGTTTTTGATTTTGTTCTATTTTTAATCGTAATTGCCAGTTATTTCTACAATGGGTAAGCCAACCTCCAATGCTTTGGAGGATCTCACCTTTGAGGAAGAGAGGTTAGAAACCTACACTGCCAAACAGCTAAAGTCTTTTTGCAAGCAATTCACAGTCCCTATTGCAGGTCTCTCTAGGAAGGAGGAGTATCAGAAGGCGCTAAAGACCTGGTTAGAGGCGAGGGAGTCCCCTAGGAATGGGGGAGAGCCTGTGGACGGGGGAGAGAATGCTGGACGGCAGCAGGATGACAAAGTGGATTTAGTGGGAGGAAAAGCACTTTCCAGTTCAGGCACTAGTGTGTCCTCAAAGGGCCTGTCTCCAGAAGAGATGGAGGACAGAGAGAGAGATAGGAGTCATAGTTTGGAGATGGCCAAATGTGGTACTGTAAAATTCGGAACCGTGTAGGTGGCATGGTCCCACCATGCCAATTTTGGTACCAACGAACCGCAAATGAGTAACACGGTATGTATGAGTGTTTTCGTCATGTTTCACTGGTGAATTCACCGTGCATACGATAACACATATTGAACCCTTTTGGGTTCCATTTTAGAATAGTAGTCATTTTGTGGTTGCCCTCACATAGGCTGCGCACTAAGGCCCTGCCTAGGCCTAAAAGGACACGTACACCTTCTGTGACTTCTCTCCGATCTGTGCAAACTGACTCCGCTGCCCGAGGTCAATCCTGTCCGGCTGGTTCCTTTCCTCGCGGCCTAATGTGATTAGCATCAGGGCTCGACCCATCATAAAGCCCCTGTACGCACACGATCTCTGACTAAGCTATTTTCACACCTGACTCTGTTTCCTACTTTATGGCTTGTTTCACGAGCAGGAGGTGCCCGTTTTATTGGGGTCCGCTCTTATCTGATGAGGGTTCTGAGCCTTGCTGGGTACAATGACTGCATGCTTAATGAACTGAAATGTGGGATTGTCATTATGGCTATGCTGTTCCTTTGAAACGAAAATATGTGAATGACCACTTGTAAAATAGGGGCGGTGTTGCCCAGAAGCGTAATATTCTGTATATAAGAAAAGACTGTTTTCTGGTTCGGCAGCAGTCTCCTGAGAACATACATTGTGTTGTACTTCTCGGATACCTGTGATTGGTCTGCAGCCAATAAATACGATCTTTGATTTCACCTAGAAGACTCTGTGTTTCTGTGGGTCTGAAACAGGAAGAATCCGAAGTCTTAGGGTGTGTTCCCCTGCACTGCTGGGTTCTAAAAACCCAGTACTTCAGTTGGCGCCCAACGTTGGGCCATTTCAGTGGTACCGGTCCAAGCCAGAGGTTCGTGAGGGGCTTCGTGTGGGAATTCTGGAGGAAGGCCGCCACTTTATCGACCCCTGCATGTCGACGTGGTCCGAAAGTCTTTTCTGCGAGGTTCTCCGCGTCCCGATGGCTACGAAGGACTGCTGCCCTGATTAATCGCCCTGTTTTGGACCCTTGACGATTTGGTAGAGCGAAACAATTGAGAGAGTCTTCTGGTGAAGTCATTGATACCTCAGTTAAGTATAAGTGGAGCGTCTCCCAGTTTGTTTGGTATCCTTCGGGATTTTGGTATCCTTCGGGATCGCTTTGATTTGGGTCTTGCAAGTGCCAAAGCCAGAGGACTCGTGTATTCACGAGACTATCGTATTCGATAATCCTTTGAAGTTTGAAACTAGACTAGTGAGCGAAGATGCCTGGTTCTAGTATATTTGGAAATTTGTTTTGTTTTGGTTGTAAAAGGGATTCCCGATTAGAGGATTCGTGTCCGGTTCCTCCAATTGGAACTCCAACTTATGAGCTTTATGTGAAACATGGCGTGGGCCCCATTACGTATAATAAAGTATGGATCCGATACACCAGGAAGGATGGTGTTTTAAAATGGCCCCAAAATGGTAGTTTCGACACAGAGATCCTAGATAATTTAGAAGTTAAATGGTTCAAGATGAAAGCCCGGCCGGCGATGTTTGATTCTTTCCGCCTATGGCGAAAGGAAGCCAAACAAAAAGAAATTAAATTAGCAAAGAAGAATAAAAGAGAGAGAGGTATGTCGATAATGCAAGCAGCTTTGCAGTTTAAGGATAATGAAGAGGACCAAATGAATGAGCAGTTGCACAGGCAACGCAAACTAGTCATTGATAAATGTTACCCAGTTTTGCCACCCCTTCAACAAGATGAGTCAAGAGACAAAGAGAAAGACCCCCTAATGTCGCATTTGCTAAGTTTGCCACCCCCGTATGCGCAAAATGCTACCGCGCCTCCGCAACCCGTAAATGTACAGCCTCCGGCTAATGCACCGCAAGCTTTCCCGCAGCCGCCAGCTCCTCCTCAGCCGGCTCCTGTCCCGGTAGCACAGCCTTCCCAAGGGACGCCGATTTTGCTACCTACCACTTCTGCGCTCCCTGCGACTTTATCTAGCACATCAGCTGCCTCCCTTGGTGCCCTACCTGTTACTACTCCTGTATCTGTATCTACACCGGTTTTTCTTCCCTCTGTTTTTCCCCCGGTTCTTGCCTCAACTTCTCCTTCTGCACGACAACGAATAGCTAGTGCAGTCACTAGTCTTATATCACCCCTCTTTGGGTCGTCTACTACGACCCCTGGTCCACAACGTAAGCAGTTACGTAGTCAAATACCTGGTTCTAGAGAGAAAGAAGAACTGGACCGCATGGCACGTAGATGGATTGTTTATCCTTCTAGATATGATGTAGAATCTGTTGTTAATGTTTTTCATCAGTGGGAAGCGCCACAACAGAGATACGTTTTTGAGAAAATGTGTGAAATCCTATGTGAGGAATTGGAAGATAATGATTTAGACTCCAGTCCGCAAGAGTTGTGTCAAGTGCGATTTGAATTTGGAAAAGGTACGATTGTGGGTTCTGATGTTGAGAAAGCAGTAGCGACACTGCTGTCTTTCAGGAATGGAGATTGTCGGCAGCCGTTGTTTGAACAGGAATTCCCTGAGGGGAAACAGGTAAAAGCGCGACAATACCCGATGCGTGAGGTTCCTCCAGTCTGGAGACCTGGTGATGCACAGGCTAATCCACCTGTTCTGCCACATTTTCAGCGTGTTTGGGTACATGTTCCCTGGAAACGATCTGAAGTTTTAGCGCTTAAGCAGACTCTACCTGACCCCCGTAAGAACCCTGCAGGATATTATAAGGAGTTATCACAGACTGCAGAATCGTGTGTCATGAACCTGGCTGACATAGATATGTTGTTCGGAAATGTTGTTTCACAGCCTTTATGGGGATTGATTCGTAATGCAGATCATGCTGCAGAACTAGGTGACACATGGGCTAATATCATTAATGCAGACAATAGACAGGTTGGTGGTGCCAAGCCTGAGCCCGCGGTAGCAGAACTCCGTGGTAGAATAATTAACTATATGAAAACTTTAATGCCCGCAATAGGTGTAAATTGGGATAAATTATCCGCATGCAAACAGAAGAAAGATGAAACAGTGTCCGATTTCTTCACCAGGTTTGAAGAAACATTTATCGACCACAGTGGTCAGGACACGAGTACAGAAGGTGGCCAACGGTTATTTGTTGATAAATTTGTGCATAATTTGCTTCCGGAGTTGTGTAAAAAATTAAAAGATTCGGAGAGTTCTTGGGCCGTTTCCTCTTCAGCGCAAATACTGGCTACTGCACAGTAATACGAAAATAGGGATAAAGATGAGAAGGATAGAACAGACAAGAAAACGAAAGAGTTGAAAACAAAGGTTCTTTTACAGCAGGCTTATCCGCCACGTGGAGGTCAGAATAATTATAGGCAAACCCAGGGTATCTATCAGCAACCCCAACAATTTCAGAATAATGAGCAAATGTATGGGTATTATCAACCACGTGTCCCTGTAGGTCCCAATCAGTGTTCATATTGCAAGGAGGAAGGTCATTTTAAAAATAATTGCCTTAGATTGTTGCAGCGCACGAATAATGCTTATGGCGCAAGAGGTAGAGGTGGCCAGCAAGCCCCAAGAGGTAGAGGGCGTGGAAATGTTCCCCAGAACGCGCGTTTTCTTCCGCCTCAAAATACGATGAATAGTTTTGATCAGCAAGCCAATGCAACTGGCAAGACAGCGCAGTACTATAATAATGACTATTATGTGGAAGATAATAACACGGAAGGTAATGATTACTAGGACAGCCATAGACAGAGAGAGGGAGTTGTTTCAGTGCCAGTGGATCAGAGCGGACCATATGTTAAGGTGACTACAGCGGGTGTAACAGAGCCCTTTCTGCTGGACACTGGTGCTGCAAAGAGTTCTATTATGCGCTCAAAACTCCCTGGCGCGCCTTTGTCTGGCGAAATGAATGTTTCAGTAGGTTTTTCTGGCGCCCCGGTTAGGAACCCGATCTCAAGTCCTATGGCCCTTTCTGTTGGACCTTGTGAGCTGAAAGCCCCCCTCATCCTAACGACAGGATGTAATGAAAACCTGTTAGGGTTGGATCTGTTAAAGAGATTACATGCGACATTATATTGTTCCCCCTTGGAGTACAACTTACGCTGGGTAAGGAAGTGATTTCTCCCATGTATTTGTCAAAGAATAAACTACCAGCTGAATTGTCGTCTCTTCCTGATGCCCTTTGGGCCAGTGGCCCTAATGATGTGGGCCTTTTGGAAATACCGCCGTATGTTGTCACTTTGAAAGCCAATGTTAAATTGCCCCGCATTCCCCAGTACAAGATCTCTAAGGAAGGTGAAAAAGCGTTGTTAGCAATTATCTATGATTTAATTGAGAAGGATGTAATTGAAGAGACAAGAGGCAACGTTTGCAATAGTCCGGTTCTGCCTGTTTTAAAACGTACTGACCCTTCTCAGCCACCTGTTTACAGATTTGTGATCGATCTTAGAGAGGTCAATAAGGTAGTCGTGCCACAGTTTCCAGTGGTCCCTGATATAACTGCCTTGTTGACTATGATCCCAGCTTCCGCTGCTTGGTTCTCAGTGATTGATTTAAAGAATGCTTTCTTTAGCATTCCGATTGCAGAGGAGAGCAGGGATATTTTTGGCTTTTGTTTAAGAGGTCGAAGCTTCCGCTTTAAACGTGCTCCACAGGGCTACTGTGAAAGCCCATCAATATACAGTCAGGCTGTAAAAGCACAGCTTGATGCCCTTGTTTTACCTAAAGGTGCTACCCTTATCCAGTATGTTGACGATTTACTAATCGCCGCGGATACTGAGGAGATTTGTAAAGGAGCTACATCATCATTGTTGCGTCATCTGTCTGCCTTTCATCACAAAGTGTCTCTCTCTAAACTGCAATATTGTCGACAAGAAGTGGCCTATTTAGGTCATCTCTTATCGAAGGAGGGAAGGAAGCTGACCCCAGAAAGAATCCAAGCCATTGCACAATTAAGCGTGCCAAAGACAAAGAGAGAAGTGCGTGCTTTCTTGGGCATTACTTCATATTGTAGGCACTGGATCCCAAGTTTTTCTTTGCTGGCAAAACCATTGCTAGCATTAACATATAAAGATATAACGAACCTTGTCCCATGGTCTGAAGAGTGTCAGAAAAGTTTTTGGGAATTACGCGAGGCATTATGTTCAGCTCCTGTGTTGGGTACCCCCGACTATAGTAAGCCTTTTACCTTGTATGTTAATGAAAAGGACGGTTGCGCATTGTCAGTGCTAACACAGCCTTTTGGAGACAGACCGCGTCCATGCGCGTATTTTTCGTCGACTTTGGACCCTGTAGCGAGGGCATTGCCAAGTTGTTTAAGAGCGGCAGCAGCTGCGTCTATTCGACAGTCTGCTGGACTAGCGATGAATAATACATTGATTGTAATGGTTCCCCATGCGGTGGACACATTGTTAAACAGGACCAAGACACAGCATTTAACTAATGCTCGATTGTCAGGGTATGAATTGACACTGTTAGCAAACCATGTGCACATAAAAAGGTGCAACACGCTGAATCCAGCCACATTATTGCCAGTTTCAGCAGACACAGATGAGGTTGAACAGCATGATTGTCTGTTCAGAACAGAAGAAGAAACAAAAGGGAGAGTGGATCTTAAAGATACTCCCCTGGTTGAATGTGATGGTACCTTATGGGTGGATGGTTCATGCTTCAAGCTTCCGAATGATGATACGACTGCTGCATATGCTGTCACGACTCTGCACACGATTGTTGAAACTGCACGCATACCACATAATTCGGCTCAAGCAGCAGAATTAATTGCACTTACAAGAGCATGCGTGTTGTCGAAAGGAATGAAAGTGAACATATATACTGACAGTCAGTATGCTTTTGGTGTGGCCCATAGTTTTGGGCGTTTGTGGAAAGAACGTCGTTTCCTGACCTCGCATGGAGCTAAGATTCAGAATGGTCAGTTAGTGAATGATCTCCTTGAGTCGCTGACCTTGCCGTTACAAGTCGCGATTGTGAAATGCAGCGCACACAAGAAGGTTACCGATGATGTTGGGCGTGGTAATGCATTTGCTGACAAAACCGCGAAAGAAACAGCAAAAGATGTGACAACTCGAATGTATGTTGCAGGCCCTGCAAGATGGGTTGGTGATGTTGGAATGTGTGAAGACACGATAGAGAGTGTGAAGTCCCTTCAAGCTGAAGCCACAGAGAAAGAATTGAGTATGTGGAAAGAGAGTAAGATGAAAACGGTTGTTGGATTGATTTGTCAGAACACCGGCGATGGTTGTTGCCTGATGCATATGTGCTTCCAGTGGTTACGATGGCGCATGGAATGGCACATATCAGTGTGAAAGGGATTTGTAAGTTGTTGGCTCCAGTATGGCAGAATGCTGGAATCCCTAAATGTGCAGAGAATGTGGTCAAAAATTGCATGGTATGTCTGAAATACAATCCTGGTAGGGGAACCCCAACTCCACCTGGTCATTTTGCGCCTCCATCATATCCATTTGAAGTTCTGCAACTAGACTTCATCCATATGGAAAGATGCAACAATTTGAAATATGTACTGGTTGTTGTTTGCGCTTTTTCAAGATGGATAGAAGCATATCCCCTAAAAGACAACACGGCCTTATCCACAGCTAAAGCCCTTGTCAAAGAATTTTTCCCTAGGTTCGGAATGCCGAGGATGGTATGGAGTGATAACGGGAGTGAATTTGTAGGTCGAGTGATGAAGGATGTGTGTGAGGGACTAGGCATTAAGCAGAAGTTCCACGCTGCAAATCACCCCCAATCAGCTGGATTAGTAGAGTGCTACAACGGCACTTTGAAACTTAAGTTGGCCAAAATTCAGGCGAGCTCCGGTCTTAAATGGCCTGACGCTCTGCCCTTAGCACTCCTATCAACAAGAATGACTGTGCATTCACGAGTGGGACTTAGTCCGTATGAAATTGTGTTTGGCCGTCCGGCCAATGTATGGGGAGTGCCAAGGCCGACAAAATTCAGTGAAATCGAACATCCAGTACTGCTTGATTATCTGTATGACTTGACGGCTAAATTGCGTGTCTTACACCAACAGGTTCACGATACTCTGCCCCAGGCCTCTGAAGCTCCAGGACACCCTATTAATCCTGGAACGTGGGTGCTAATTAAGAATTTTCAACGTGCGAAAAATGATGAGCCCCGTTGGATCGGCCCCCACCTAGTCCTGCTATCAACAAGATCAGTGGTTCGAGTGAAAGGGAAAAAGAATTGGATACACGGCATACATTGCAAGAGGATCCCTTTGCCCCTACCGTATGATCGGTGGGTCCAGGAGGGGATCGCTGACTCCGAGGCTGAGACTGTGCCTCGTTTTGTGCCTTTTAGCGATGCACGTGTAAAGGGGACAAATACAGAGCAAGAAAGTGACGACATTCTGCAAGAAGCTACATCGCCATCAATCCGATTGGACACCACAGAGCCTGAACTTTTGTTTCAGGACCAGACAGTACCTGGCAGGAGTCGCTATAATTTGAGGCCAAGAACTATGGACAAATAAAAGTTCTTTTTCTTTGATATTTTCAAAAGTGCAGCTCTCTCATCTGAAAAACTTTTTGACTTTTTGTTTTTCGAACCACCATCCGGGTTCAGCTGCAGGGTCGCGGTGCCAAGACTTTGGGGTACAAGCCAAAGACGTTAGGTCTACGGTTCTGGTTGGTCTAGGGCGTTCCCTGAACTGACAGGTGTACTCCTTAGCAGAAGATACTCATCCGCCGCGTGCAGCACGATTAGAGGATGGAGTTTTTAAGGATGGAGAGGCCCACCGAGGAAATGAGTTTCAAGAGCAGAATGTGTAAAATAATGAATAGCAAATGTTTTGTAGTATTATGTCTGTTTGTGCTATCTAGCATAATGATGTTTTCTGTAGGTTGTGTATTATTGTCTTTCCAAGTGTCATTTGCACCCACTGTACAGCCCACACCTCTTCCTACTGTTTTTCCGCACTCTTTTCACCCTCTGCCAGAACACGAACAAGCTAGACGTGCTGAATTTGTAAACAATTCGTTCATTCAACTCCTACACCAACACCAACTGGTTATGAATACAACAAACTGCTGGGTGTGTGGTTTGATGCCGCACACCATTAATAAGGGTATCCCATATCTGGTACTGCCGTTTAGCTATAATGGTTCATCATGGGCACTCCAGACCATGTTTCTTTTTGCGCTTGAAACCTACTCCCAGCGATCACCGCGTTCTACTAGACCTAACTCGAACAATAAAGCCTTGATGAGAGGAGTTGCAGATATGAGTAGAGATATCGATGCATATACATCTATTCCCAAGGATGAGTTGCGAGCTTATGTAGGTTGGAACGCGACGGGGTATAGCATTAGTTTGGGCGAAAAACAGCGCAAAAGTTCATCTCCAATTTGGGTTGTACCACACATGGGTCGCCTTTGTTTACAAGGCAATGGTCAAAATCCAAGAGCTCAACTAGGGAAGAGTAACTGTACTGAAACATACACTTTTCCATCACAGTTTTCCCCTGCGTTTTTAGCTGCCAAGGGTGCATACTTTGTCTGTAGTGATCGAGCATATACATGGTTGCCCCCTGATTTCTCGGGCACGTGTTATGTTGCAAATTTGCTACCGCCAACATTTACTGCTGCCTCTGATTATCACAAGACCAGAGTTGTGAGAGGCGTTGTTAGTAAGGAAGATACTGCCGGTCAGGAAGCGGGAGACTTTTTCCTGGGTTTACTGCCGTTTTGGGGACCAATGGTCAATAGTCGGAACCTGAGACAACTGACTCGTGTAGTTGAATCCACCGTTAATGTAACGGCCGGTGCCCTTGGTAACTTGACAGCTGAGCTTCAAGTGGATCGCCTCATGACGTTGCAGAACCGTATGGTTCTAGACGTCATACTTGCAGACCGTGGTGGGGTATGCAAGGTTATCCAATCGAGCTGTTGTATTTTCATACCAGATAACGCTCCGACAGTCTACCAGGCCATTTCCAAACTACATAAGATTTCCAAATCCATTCACGTGGATAAAGGAGATTGGTCAATGATGGGGTGGTTCTGGGGACTGATATCAGCTTGGGGATGGAAGATTCTAATAGTCATTGGGATGATCTTAGCCATTCTTTTCCTGTTCTGTTTATGCATACAGTGTGCTCCTGTAATGGGTAGCCTCTGTGTTACATCATGTGTAAGGAAACCTGTATCAAGGGACGAGCTAAGCAATAGGATGATGCTACAGCAACATCTCCATGACTTTAAGGACATAGACTTGGACTCAGATTAGTATAGTTCTTGCCTATGTAAGGGCAAAAGGAGGGTCTGTGGTACTGTAAAATTCGGAACCGTGTAGGTGGCATGGTCCCACCATGCCAATTTTGGTACCAACGAACCGCAAATGAGTAACACGGTATGTATGAGTGTTTTCGTCATGTTTCACTGGTGAATTCACCGTGCATACAATACCACATATTGAACCCTTTTGGGTTCCATTTTAGAATAGTAGCCATTTTGTGGTTGCCCTCACATAGGCTGCGCACTAAGGCCCTGCCTAGGCCTAAAAGGACACGTACACCTTCTGTGACTTCTCTTTGACCTGTGCAAACTGACTCCGCTGCCCGAGGTCAATCCTGTCCGGCCGGTTCCTTTCCTCGCGGCCTAATGTGATTAGCATCAGGGCTCGACCCAACATAAAGCCCCTGTACGCACACGATCTCTGACTAAGCTATTTTCACACCTGACTCTGTTTCCTACTTTATGGCTTGTTTCACGAGCAGGAGGTGCCCGTTTTATTGGGGTCCGCTGTTATCTGATGAGGGTTCTGAGCCTTGCTGGGTACAATGACTGCAAGCTTAATGAACTGAAATGTGGGATTGTCATTATGGCTCTGCTGTTCCTTTGAAACAAAAATATGTGAATGACCACTTGTAAAATAGGGGTGGTGTTGCCCAGAAGCATAATATTCTGTATATAAGAAAAGATTGTTTTCTGGTTCGGCAGCAGTCTCCTGAGAACATACATCGTGTTGTACTTCTCGGATACCTGTGATTGGTCTGCAGCCAATAAATACGATCTTTGATTTCACCTAGAAGACTCTGTGTTTCTGTGGGTCTGAAACAGGAAGAATCCGAAGTCTTAGGGTGTGTTCCCCTGCACCGCTGGGTTCTAAAAACCCAGTACTTCACAAATTAGAAGGTCAGAAGAACCCAGAGAGTAAAAAGTTGGATATTGAGAATAACAGGTTGGAATTTGAACTTGAGAAAATGAAACTGGAGTATGAGAGAGTATTGAGAGAGCTGGAGATCAAGGTTAAGGGCCCGATTCACAGAACTAACTTAAGACAAAATCCTAAACTTACTACCATTTTGGTATTCACAGAAGGCACTTACTCATTTTGGTATTCACAGAAGGCACTTACTCATTTTGGTATTCACAGAAGGCACTTACTCATTTCGGTATTCACAGAAGTTAGGAGTTCTAACTTTAGGACTCCTAAATGCCTTCTGTGAATACCGAAAGCCTTAAAATTAGGATTTTTCTCAGTTTAGTAGTAGTACAGTTAGGACTCCTAACTTTAGGACTCCTAAATGCCTTCTGTGAATACCTAAAGTCTTAAAATAAGGATTTTTCTCAATTTAGTGGTAGTAAAGTTAGGACTCCTAACTTTAGGACTCCTAAATACCTTCTGTGAATACCGAAAGCCTTAAAATTAGGATTTTTCTCAGTTTAGTAGTAGTACAGTTAGGACTCCTAACTTTAGGACTCCTAAATGCCTTCTGTGAATACCGAAAGTCTTAAAATAAGGATTTTTCTCAATTTAGTAGTAGTAAAGTTAGGACTCCTAACTTTAGGACTCCTAAATGCCTTCTGTGAATACCGAAAGCCTTCAAATTAGGAGTTTTCTCAGTTTAGTAGTAGTATAGTTAGGACTCCTAACTTTAGGACTCCTAAATGCCTTCTGTGAATACCGAAAGTCTTAAAATAAGGATTTTACTCAATTTAGTAGTAGTAAAGTTAGGACTCCTAACTTTAGGACTCCTAAATGCCTTCTGTGAATACCGAAAGCCTTAAAATTAGGAGTTTTCTCAGTTTAGTAGTAGTATAGTTAGGACTCCTAACTTTAGGACTCCTAAATGCCTTCTGTGAATACCGAAAGTCTTAAAATAAGGATTTTTCTCAATTTAGTAGTAGTAAAGTTAGGACTCCTAACTTTAGGACTCCTAAATGCCTTCTGTGAATACCGAAAGCCTTAAAATTAGGATTTTTCTCAGTTTAGTAGTAGTAAAGTTAGGAGTCCTAACTTTAGGACTCCTAAACTGAGAAAAATCCTAATTTTAAGACTTTCGGTATTCACAGAAGGCATTTAGGAATCCTAAAGTTTTGGACTCCTAACTTCTGTGAATACCGAAGTGAGTAAGTGTCTTCTGTGAATACCAAAATGAGTAAGTGTATTCTGTGAATATGAAAATGGTAGTAAGTTTAGGATTTTGTCTTAAGTTAGTTCTGTGAATCGGGCCCCATGAGTTTAGAGATCTCCCCCTCTGGTGGCAGCATACCTTTAGTACCTACCGAGAGTAGAGTTTATATACCCAAGGATGTCATCAAGGATTTGCATAAGAGTGAGGATATTGGGCAATGGTTTGCTGCCTACGAGTTAGCACTGGTGTCCAACCGGGTCCCTGAGAAGGATTTGGGAGCGGGGTTGTGGGGAGCTTTGTGAGTGATGGGCGGGATACCCTATTGGATCTGCCTGAAGAGAGCAGGATGGTGTATGCCCATATGAAAGAGGCCTTGATGACGCGATATCGTTTCACCCCAGAAATGTACAGGCAGAGATTTAGAACCTGTAAGAAGTTAGAGGGTACCACTTGGGTTGAATATGTGTCTTTTTTTGCAGAGCAATGGATCGCTGGGTAAAAGGTGGAAACTTTTGAGCAACTGTATGATTTGTTTGCGTGGGAGCATTTAGCTAGTAACTGTTTTCCAAAGCTACGCCAGCACCTTATTGATAGCAAGCTAACTAACCCTAGGAAGCTTGCTGAGGAGGCGGACCGCTGGGTGAGCACCCGGGTTCACAAGGGTCATATGGGAGACTTCGCCAAAGGTGGGGTAAACAGAGAGAGTTCCAGAGAGGGCCCCAAAGTAATTCCCAAGGGAATCAAGGAGTGGTGTCCCAGTCTCCCCCTGAGAAGAAGCCAGTGCCCCCGACAGCTAGGCTTGTTCATAGGGGGCCCCTTACTTGTTTTAAGTGTGTTCAAGTGGGCCACCGGTATTATGATCCCCAGTGTCCCCAGAGGGACCTCAATGCACCACCCAGTGCACCAACCCGCCAGCTTACTAGTGTAGTCCTGGGAGGGGAGGAGATGGGTGCCCAAGGTGGGTGGGATCCCGTAGAATTGACCCTTATCTCGCTAGGAGACTTTGAGAAGGTCCCTAACCCCACGCTGCCCGATAACACTAAGAAGTACAGGCAGTGGGTGACCATCAATGGCCATAGGGTGGAGGCTCTGAGGGACACAGGAGCTAGTGTGACTGCTGTCAGCTCCCGATTGGTGTCCCAAGAGCAGGATGTCCCCCATGCATTCTGCCCAGTAGTGTCAGCAGACAACTCTGAGCGCCAGTGTGAGGTGGTTCAAGTTCCCTTTGAGTGGGGGGGGGGGGTCTCAGGAACTCTTCAAGTAGCTGTGAGGCCAGCCATGCCGGTAGACTGTCTGTTGGGTAACGATTTAGAGAACTCCCTGTGGGCTACGGTAGAGAGGAAATCTCACTTGGAAATGTTGGGTCTGCCTTAGTGGGTGTGCGCGACCACTCGGTCCATGGCAGCCAGTAAGGATGTTCAGAAGGACCTGGAGCCTGAAAGTATATCCCAGGCCCCTGCCTTAAAGAGAAGGGGTTGGGGGCACGGGAAACCGGCCCCCATAGTTCCCACGGTCCAGGAGGGAGAAGACCTTGAGGGGGATGCCATGGAGCCTACAGGGGAACAAGTAGCCGAACAGGGAGACCTGCCTGAGCTGACCCATTGGCAGCAGGAAGGAGGGCCCACCAGAGAGGAATTTTGTGAACAGCAGAGAACGTGCCCTTCTCTTGAGGGGCTGCGGTGACAGGCTGCAGCCCAGGCAGCAGGTGATCAGTCAGGGTCACATCTGATCTATTGGGAGAATGACCTCCTTTACAGCAAGCCTAAGGTTGCTGATCCTGGGTCAGCCCGTGTGCTGGTGGTACCCCAGTGCTTCAGATCCTTCCTACTGATGTTGGCTCATGATGTGCCATTGGCAGGACATCTGGGGCAGACCAAGACCTTCAAGAGGCTGGTCACCCACTTTTATTGGCCCCAGATGCGCAGGAGCTCAGATGCTCACTGCAGGACATGCGAAACTTGCCAGGCAAGTGGGAAGAGTGGGGGGAAAATCAAAGCCCCACTCTAGCCCTTTCCAGTTGTCAGTACCTCATTTGAGCGAGTGGGCATTGACATTGTGGGGCATCTGGACCCCAAGGCAGCCATGGACAACAGGTTCATCCTAGTCTTGGTGGACCACGCCACCCGGTACCCTGAAGCCATCCCACTCAGGACTGTGATGGCCCGCGTGGTGGGACGTGCACTGATGGGGATTTTCTCCCGTGTGGGGTTCCCCAGAGAGGTGGTGTCTGATAGGGATACTAACTTCTACTTGGTGGACTTGCGGTCTCCCCGGAACCCCTTGTGGGTCTTGCATGTCAACCGCCTGAAGCCCCACTTTGAGAGGTCCGAAGTGGGAATGCTCCTGGCCACAGATGCTGGGATGGAGGAGGTGTGTGAGTCTCTTCTTGACCTCCTGTGTGCAAAGGAGCAAGATGGGTCAGTGGAGGGTGTGGTCCTCTCCACCACACTGACCCCTGAGCAGGAGAGTGATTATCGCCAACTGTTGAGCCAATTCAGTGATCTGTTCTCCCTGGTGCCTAGTTTCACTGAGTGGTGTGTCCATGAAGTGGACACTGAGGACAGTCCTCCTGTTAAGCACAAGGCTTACAGAGTGACTGACCGGGTTAGGGCATACATTAAGGAGGAGGTTTCCAAAATGTTTGCTTTAGGGGAGATTGAGTCCTCTAGCAGCCCTTGGTCCAGCCCAGTGGTCTTGGTGCCGAAAGCTGCAGTGCCTGGTGCCACCCCAGAACTTCAGTTCTGCGTGGACTACTGAGGCCTCAATTCAGTCACGAAGACTGACGCGCACTCCATCCCCAGAGCTGATGAGCTCATAGACCGGCCAGGGGCTGCATGGTACCTCAGCACGTTTGATTTGATGTCTGGGTATT
Organism: Triturus cristatus; assembly: GCF_964204655.1. NCBI lineage: Eukaryota > Metazoa > Chordata > Amphibia > Caudata > Salamandridae > Triturus > Triturus cristatus. The sequence continues at coordinate 295,460,385 of NC_140590.1, read as the reverse complement.
GGCAGATCGCCTTGACTGATGGGGCAAAGGAGAGGTCAGCATTCTCCACACTGGATGGGCACTACCAGTTCAGGGTGATGCCCTTTGGGATGAAGAATGCCCCTGCCACCTTTCAGAGGTTGGTCAACAGGGTGTTGGTTGGGCTGGAAGATTTCAGTGCTGCCCACCTGAATGACATTGCAGTGTTTCGTTCCTCATGGGAGGACCACCTGCGCCACCTCTGGGAAGTATTGATGGCACTGCTAAGGGCAGGCCTCACAATCAAGGCAACTAAGTGCCAGATTGGAGGGTTCTGTGGTGTACTTGGGACACCAGGTTGGGAGCAGCCAGGTGGCGCCCCTACAGCCCAAGATTGAAACCATCCTGGCTTGGGAACCCACAAAGACCCAGATACAGGTGAGAGCCTTTTTAGGACTCACGGGTTATTACAGGAGGTTTGTCAGGGGTATGGCAACATTGTGGCACCCTTGACTGAGCTGACTTCTAAGAAGCAGCCAAAGATTGTGAACTGGACTGGCAACCGTCAGGAAGCTTTTGACGCCCTAAAGACTGCCATGTGCACAGCTACTGTACTTCAGGCATCCAACTTTTCAAAAGAATTTGTTGTCCAGACAGACGCTTCAGAGCATGGTGTGGGAGCTGTTCTGTCACAGATCAATGAAGAGGGCCTAGACCAACCGGTAGCCTTCATTAGTAGGAGGTTACTTCCACGGGATCAGAGGTGGAGTGCAATTGAGCGTGAGGCATTTGCTGTGGTCTGGGCACTGAAGAAGCTGAGACCATACCTGTTTGGAACTCACTTCCGGGTTCAGACGGACCACAGGCCCCTCAGATGGTTGATGCAGATGAGGGGTGAGAATCCAATGTTGTTGAGGTGGTCTATTTCCCTACAGGGTATGGACTTTATGGTGGAACACCACCCAGGTACAGAACACGCCAATGCTAATTGTCTGTCCAGATTTTTCCGCCTTAGTGATGAGAACCCCCAAGTGGGTGGGTAGTTCTCCCCACATTTCAGCTGGAGGGGACACGTGTTAGACCTGGCACCACTGGCGTGGGTCTCCCTTCCATCTTTCGGTTTTGTCTCCTCTGTGTTTGCTGGTGTTAGATGCTCTGGGCGCTGTGCCACTGCCATTCAGTGCCACAGCGCGAATGCTCCCTATTGTAAATTGACTGTATGAATTGGTATTCCCATAATTTGATTTACCTGTTAGTCCCTAGTATAGTGCACCGTGCGTGCCCAGGGCTGGTAGACTGAATGCTGCTGGTGGGCCTGCAACGCTGATTGCGCCACCCACAGAAGCAGCTTGTAAAATGTATCTCAGACCTGCCATTGCAGAGTCTGTGCGCAGTCCAGAACTGCCATTTTGACTTTGAAGTAAACCCACTTTCCAGTCCCTAAACCTTCCCTTGGCATCATGTAAGTCACCCCTATGGCGGGGTGCATTGTATGTGAAAGGTAGGACCTGCCTTGGTCTGTGTGGCATGTCCTGATAGTGAATTACACTCCATTTAGTTTTACAAGGCTATCTGTTCCCTTAGGCCAGAATGGGCAGTTTGATTATTACATCCTATAATGCTAGCTGAGCCAAGGAACATTTTTGGAAAGTCAAATTTAGTATGCCTGAGCTCAGAATATTAAAGTACATCTTTTAGTGAGGATTATTTTTATATCTGTGTTTGAAAATACCACTTTTAGAAAGTACGTATTTTCTTTCCTAAGTCTTCCATTGTGCTTTGCTGTTATGTGTATTGGCTGTCTGGTTTTGGAGGGACAGGGCAGGCTGAGCCCGACCTGGATTGAATAGAGAGATCTGCAGTTGGAGTATGGGGAGGGGTGACCCTTTGATCTGAGCAGGGCTGTGCCTGGCAAGGTGAATGATGGCTCCACCTCCCACTGTGCGTCTGATGGCAGACCCTCTCTTCCTGAAAAGCAGGATGCAGCCTTTAAGTGCTCCAGGACCACAGCGAACTGGTTCTGGCAGGGTTCAGTGACTTGTGACTTTTGAGAATAAAGACTTTTGGGGTATTAATAGCTGTGCTAAAACCCCTACACAGTGTGTTACTTCTGGATGTCAAGATGAACCTCTGTCTGTGTAATTAGAGGGAAAGGACTTTGAAACTTTCATCCGTCTTTCCGAAGCAACTACCCAAGGGCCTGATTTGAGCTTGCCTCCTGATGAAGTATCAGGGACATTAGACTTCACCCATCAGCCTTCTGAATTCCTATTGAGGGAGATTCTACTCGCAGGTGAGGCTTCTGTTGAGAATTCCAGAGCCTCTGGGTCTACTGCGGGGGAACGCAGGCCGAGAATCATTGCTATCGCTATTGTGGGCCGCTGCAGCTGAGGAGCTGTTGCCGCTGAGAGCCCGCATTTGTCTGTGCTATGAGAAGCATCTCTATCGCTATTGTGGGCCGCTGCAGCTGAGGAGCTGTTGCCGCTGAGAGCCCGCATCTCTCTGTGCTACGAGAATCTGAAGGAAACACGTTAGTTAGATTCCTCACCTTAGAATATCCCCAGGCGTCAGGCTGGATCCAGAAAGATTTTTCATCAGCAATACCCCTTGCGCGTCGCTAGGCGTCGTCTGCGACTCCCCTCGCCGGTCGCGCGACTCGGTCGAGGGTCCGGGTGGTACCCCCCCTGCGGCTCCGTCAGAGCCGCAGGAGCCGCGTCCGTCACCATACCCTCCGGTCCCTGGGAATGACGCGACTCCGGCAGAGATCAGTGCCTTCCTCTCGGCCATGAGCGGCCTGGCTCTGCCGTTGACGCCTGCCGGTGCGCCTTCGGTCCCCGTGGGCTCGACTGGGTGACCTAGCGAGCCGGCGGCTCCGGCCCCAGTGCCGGTCGACCTCACGACGCCTCCTCCACCGGCGCCGACACCGGTTCCACCCCCGGCGCCGTCTCCGGATGATGCCGTTCCCCAGTTCATCCCCGGTCCGGGCCCGGCACCGATGCGGCACCGTCCGGCGCCGCAGCCGACGTGGATGGATGACAATTTCATCTACCGTCTGGCAACGATTATTCCCCCTGTTTATCAGAAATCGGATGACGGGGGCGACTGGGAGGGGTCTGAGGACCCTCTGGCCATGCAGGCCAACTTATCTCAGGACTGGGCAGATTAGCTGGGGGATGCCAGTGGTCTGGACACCTCTCCGGACACTGGTTTCATCTCTCCTCCGACTGTGGCTTCGGAGGAAGGTGCTGCATTTTCAGTGGTGCTGTGCAAGGCGGCCGAAGCCCTTGCGTTGGAGCTGCCTGCTGTGGCCGTGAGGACTAACCTCCTCACTGAAGTGCTTCAACCGTCGGCAAGCTCCTCGGAGCCTCTGCTGCAGTTCAATGAGGCACTAGTGGATGTTCTGAAGGGCACCTGGTCCAAGCCCTCCACAGTACCTCCTGTGGATCAGAACGTGGCCCGGCGCCACCGCCCTGCTCCGGGCGACCCCAGTTTTCTGTCCCAACACCCCACGCCCGAGAGCCTGGTTATCCAGGCCTCTACTTCCCAATCCTCCTTCCCGTCCGCTCCCCCGGATCGGGAATCCAAGAGGCTAGAGCAGTTCGGTAAGAAGCAGTTCTCTTCCCTTAGTTTGGGACTGCGGTCCTTGAACACCGCTTGCCTCTTGGACCATTATTCCCACTCTGTGTGGGATACGGTGGAGGACGTGCTTCCCCAGTGTCCGGAGGAGGCCTGGACGCGGCTCGCCCAGGCTCTTGCCGACGGGCGGGATGCAGCACGACATGCTATTCGATGTGGACTAGACACTACGGACTCGCTGGCTAGGGCGATGTCAACCACGGTGGCGCTCCGCCGCCACGCCTGGCTGCGGTCCACGTCTTTCTCAGGGGATGTCCAGAGCACCCTCATGGATACGCCCTTTGATGGCACTCGCCTTTTTTGTGAGAAGGCGGATAGAGCGCTGGTGCGCTTCAAGGACTCCCGGGCTACGGCCAAGTCCTTGGGCCTCTCGGGGCCGCCACTGCACACTTCCGCCTTTTGTCCCTTTCGTGGCCAAGGAAGGGGCGCCCCCTCACGTCCGCCTATCCACCGGCCGCAGATCCAACCTGCATGCGGTCGCAGACGTGGATTCCGCCGAGGCGGTACCGGGGGTCAACGTGTCGGTCAGTCCACATCCACCCCGGCAGCATCTGCCTCAAAGCCCTCCTAGTCCGTGCTTTCAGGCCCATTCCACGCCAGTGGGTGGCAGAGTTCGCCATCACCTGCTCCACTGGCGTTCCATCACGTCGGACAGGTGGGTGCTGCTAATCGTCCGAAGGGGCTACTCCCTCCCCTCGAGACGACCCCTCCAGCCATGCCACCGCAGTGCCACCGCATGTCAGGGGATCACTTGAATCTTCTACGGGAGGAAGTTGCAGCCCTCTTGGCCAAGGGGGCCGTCGAGTGCGTTCCTGGTCCAGAAGTAGGTTGTGGTTGTTATTCCCACTACTTTCTGATTCCCAAGAAGGGCAAAGGGGGCCTACGCCCTGTCTTGGACCTCAGGAGCATCAACGCTTTCCTCCGGAAGGAGAGGTTCAAGATGCTTACCCTAGTGCAGGTTCTGGCTGCCCTGGATCCAGGAGACTGGATGGTAGCGTTGGACTTGCAGGACGCCTATTTTCACATTCCCGTCCTGCCGGTCCACCGGCGTTACCTGCGGTTCACGGTGGGTCAGGAGCATTTCCAGTTCACGGTGCTCCCCTTCGGCCTCACCATTGCCCCTCGGGTGTTCATGAAAGTGATGGCGGTGGTCGCAGCTCATCTGCGCAGATCAGGGGTTCCAGTCTTCCCCTATCTCGACGACTGGCTGTTGCAGGCGGGCTCGCCCCAGCAGGTTGTCTCCCACCTCCAGACTACGGCCGACCTCCTGCATTTGCTAGGGTTCTCCATCAACGTGCTGAAGTCGCATCTGAGTCCCTCCCAGAAGCTCCTTTTCATCGGGGCGGTTCTGGACTCGGCGCAGTTCCGGGCTTATCCTCCGGAGCAGCGGGTCCGGGATATTCAGGCTCTGATTCCCATCTTTCAGCCTCTATCCCGGGTTTCGGTCAGGTTGGTGCTGCGGCTTCTGGGTCTGATGGCCTCCTGCATCCTGTTAGTGCATCACGCCAGGTGGCGAATGTGGGCTCTGCAGTGGGACCCGAAGTTTCAGTGGGCCCATCATCGGGGCAACCTGTCCGACCATGTCTTGATCTCGGAGGGCACTGCAAAACAGTTGCAGTGGTGGCTCACGAACCGCGATTGGGTCAGCGGCAGATCCCTCTCCCTACCCCACCCGGAGCACGTAGTGGTGACGGATGCGTCCCTCCTGGGATGGGGGAGCCACATGGGGGAGGCGGAGATCAGAGGACTCTGGTCTCCAGCGGAGTCTCGGCTCCATATCAACCTTTTGGAGCTGAGAGCGATCCAACTTGCACTGAAGGCATTCCTTCCCATTGTCCGGGGAAGTGTGGTGCAGGTGTTCACGGACAACACCACCGCCATGTGGTATTGCAACAAACAGGGCGGGGTGGGGTTGTGGACCCTTTGTCAGGAGGCTCTACGCCTCTGGATATGACAGGAACATCAGGGCATCACCCTGGTGGTTCAACATCTGGCGGACTCTCTGAACGCCAGAGCAGACAAACTCAGCCGCTGGTGCATGATGGATCACGAATGGCGTCTCAACTCGGACGTGGCGCAAGGCCTCATTCGGCAGTGGGGATAGCCTTGGTTAGATCTATTCGCCACCGAAGAGAACGCGCAATGTCAGCAGTTCTGCGCGTTGGAGTTTCCAAGGCGGCACTCGCTTGGGGACGCTTTTCGTCGCGAGTGGAGTTGCGGTCTGTTGTACGCCTTTCCGCCCATACCACTTCTGCCCAGAGTGCTGAAGAAGATCAGGCGCGACTGGGCCCAAGGCATCTTGGTGGCTCCGGATTGGGCACAAAGGTACTGGTATCTCGAGCTACTCAGTCTGTCAATTGATCCCCCGATACGACTGCCTCTTCAGGAGGAGCTTTTGTCGCAGCAGCCAGGCGTCCCTCCACTAAAACGGTATACGCCTGTAGGTGGAACAAATTTGTGGCATGGTGCACAGCAAAGGCTGTGGATTCTCTTTCCGCCCCACTTTCTGAGGTTCTCCTCTTCCTTCTTTCTTTGGCCCAGCAGGGCTCTGCTCTGGGCACTCTTAAAGGTTATCTTTCTGCTATCTCTGCCTTCCTTCGGCTTCCTGATCAGACTTCTCTCTTCAAATCCCCTGTTGTTTCTCGGTTCCTTAAGGGCATTACTCACATGTTTCCTCCTGTCCCTTTCGTAATGCCTCAGTGGGATTTGAATCTTGTTTTGACTTATCTGATGTGCGCTCCCTTTGAGCCACTTCATAATTGTCCTCTTCGTCTCTTGACGCTTAAGACTGCTTTCCTGGTAGCCATCACCTCTGCTAGAAGGGTGAGTGAGTTCCAGGCTCTCTCTTCTAAGCCTCCTTTCCTTTCTATTCATCCAGACAAGGTTGTGCTCCACACTCGCCCTTCCTTCCTTCCTAAGGTTGTGACTGCCTTTCACATCGGGTAGTCTGTTACGCTGCCCAGCTTCTTTCTGCCACCGCATCCCTCGAAAGAGGAAGAGCAGCTCCACCGCCTGGACACAAAACGTGCACTCTCCTTCTATCTGGACCGCACAAAACAGTTCCGGGTGGATGACCAACTCTTCGTTGGCTACGTGGGCGCTAAGAAGGGGCGGGCGGTGCACAAGCGAACCATCTCTCGGTGGGTCGTTTTGTGCATCAAAGCTTGTTACTCCTTAGCTAAAAAGGAATCTCCTGTTGGGTTGAGGGCCCGTTCCACTCGGGCCACGGCGGCAACGACGGCCTTGGGTCGGGGAGTCCCCTTGCAGGACATCTGTCAGGCAGCAACGTGGGCCTCGCTGCACACGTTTGCCAAACATTATTGCCTGGACAGCCAAGTCCGGAGAGACAGCTTCTTTGGCCGTTCTGTTCTCCAGGACTTTCTGGTGTGATCTTGGTTCGCAGACCCACCACCGGGGTTGGTATTGCTGGGGTATCTATTCTAAGGTGAGGAATCTAACTAACGTGTTTCTTTCAGATGAACGAGTTACTTACCTTCGGTAACGATGTATCTGTAAGAAACATTAGTTAGTTAGATTCCTCACCGACCCACCCATCCTCCCCGTTCTGCGAACCGACGTCTAGGGTTAAGGTTATCCTTTTCAGGCCCCTAGACTTTTTTGGCACCAGTGTCGGTCTCTTGCATGGCTCTGCGTTCGTGGCGCAGAAAGCTATGTACAAGAACTGACGTCAGCGCGCGAGGGTGGCGTCTAAGTACTCCGACGACGTCATTCCGGCGCACGACGCCGACGACGGACGCGGAACCGCAGACGATGCCTAGCGACGCGCAAGGGGTATTGCTGATGAAAAATATTTCCGGATCCAGCCTGACGCCTAGGGATATTCTAAGGTGAGGAATGTAACTAACTAATGTTTCTTACAGATACATCGTTACCGAAGGTAAGTAACTTATTCATCATCGCTATCGTGATTGTGGGCCGCTGCAGCTGAGGAGCTGTTGCCGCTGAGAGCCCGCATCTGTCTGTGCTACGAGAATCATCGCTATCGCTATTGTGGGCCGCTGCAGCTGAGAAGCTGTTGCTGCTGAGAGTCCACATCTGTCTGTGCTACGAGAATCTTCGCTATCGCTATTGTGGGCTGCTGCAGCTGAGGAGCTGTGCCACTGAGTGCCCGCACTGGTCACCGCATCAAGGATCTTTGTTATCACCTGCATGGGCTGTCGCCACCGAGCACTGTTGCTGCTGGGTGCCTGCCGATAATCACCGTCCCAGGATCATCGTGGGGGCACGCCGCGGACCGCTGCAGCTGGGGCCATTGCGCATCTGCCTGATATCATTGCGGCTTCCTCGCGAAGGTGCGTGCCGTGCCCCTTTAAACCTCAGGCACATTGTGCATCACCGGGTCGCGTAGACCCCGGCCTCGAACTAAGTTTGTTTCACACGATTTTGAGTGCTTTTATTGCTTTTTAAGTGAATCTATATTTACGTGCATTGTGGCTTCTTGATCGCTTTTGAGCCCTGTGTTAAGCCTATATAAAGATACTAATTTGTCTATAGCTACTTGTGTGGTGTCCCTTTGTAGTGTCTTCACTGCGTTATTGTGTATGGTCATAAATGCTTCACACACTGCCTCTGAGAAAGGCCTGTCTGCTCGTGCTACATTACCACAGGGCTGAGCAGGGGTTATCAAAGGGTGTAGCCCCCTTACTCTGACTTAGGAAGATGGATACCTATTTGGACATTGGCGCCAGCCGCTGCCAACAAGAGATCCCCATTTCTAGCAGGTGCCTGTGCGGTTTGCTTGGCTTCCGCCCTGGCATCTGTTGCCTCTGTGGCTTGGGTGGTTTTTGGGGGTTCTTTCCCTCCATCCGGTGGTTGGGGTTTCGGGGTTGTTGTCGTTCGCCCTGTCCCGCCCCTTTCGGTACTCTGTGGGTTCCCTTTTGTTGGTCCCCGTACTTTGTTGGTATGTTCGTTACGGGTCTGGTCCTGGTTGGGTTTGGGGCCTTGATCTGTGGGTGGCGTTTGTCCTCCTGTGTTTCTGGTTCCTGGTTCCTGGCCCCTCCCCTGCCCTTTGGGTTCGGTTGGGGTCTGGCTGTATGGTCCTCCTGGTTGATCTTTCAGTCTTTTGGTGCCTAGTTTTCCATTGGATGCTTGGCTGCTGCCTTTTGGCTCTTGGGGCCTGCTGTGGCGGCACCCCGGGGACTGTGTTCGTGCTTCCCTGGTGTTCTTGTGTGGGGCCATGCCCTTTGCCCCTTGGCCTGTCCCTGGACTCTTGCTGCTCCTCCCGGGCTGGGTGCTTGGGGGTTGTTGTGTGTTGGCTCTGTTCTGGGCCATGTGCTTCTCATTGTTGGGCATGCTGGTACCTGGCCAGTGCTCCCCTTCTTCCGGGTTTTGTCCGGTTGGTCCTGCCCTTGTTTTGTTCTTTGGTTTGCGCCTTTGCCCTTGTGGCTGGCGCTCTCCTCTTTCCCTTTTTGGGTTGCTCTCCAGTGCGTCTGCACGGTGGTGTTGGCCTCTGGGAGGGTGGCCCCTTTCGCCCTTCTTGCCGGGTTGTTTTGGGGGCTCACTGGACCTTCCGTTCTTCCCCTGGGATTTTAGGCCTTGTCTGTCCATTTTGCTGTGGGGTCTCTTTGGTGTGCCTCCTTTTTGGTCTGGTCTCTCTTTTTGCATACTCTCCTCCGTTTGGCAGGTTGGGGTTTTCATTTGCTTGGCCTGGGTCCTCTGTTTCCCGTTGCTTCGGTTGGATGCCTCCTTGCTGTTGCCTTCGATTTTCCTTGGTCCCGGTTTCCGGTCGTTGGTTGTTTCCCTGCTGGCCTGTTCTGGCTTGCTGGCTGGTTGGGCCGCTGGGGGTCTTCTTCTTTGTGTGGCCTCCTCGCTGTCCTTTTGTTGTAGGCGGCCTCTGTTGGGTGCTGTCATCCCTCTGTGGGTTGTTCTCTTCTTCGGCTTGGTCGTCTCCCGTTTGTTTTGGTGGGTGCGACTCTGCTTTGGTGTGGTGCTTTCCGGTCTGGGTGCGCTGTCTGTTGTTTCCTGCGGTTCTCCCTTTTGCTTCCCTTGGGTTGCTGCCTTGGGTGTGGTTTTTTGGGTGTGATTGAGGGTTTGGAAAGCCGGGTTTTCTGCTTTGGTATTCTCCACTTTGTTACTGAATGGGACGAGTACATAAGGGACCTGGGGGTATTGTTCTATTACCTACCGGTAATCTTCATTATCTTCACTTTGTTAAAGGACAACGGGACCCGCAGTAATGAAGATTACCGGTAAGTAATAGAACATGATTTGCTTCAGTCAAGTTGAAGAGCAAAGGAGCTACTGAAACGAGTTCAGCTGATTTGTATGCACGTGAGAAACCAAGGCTGTGATGTGGGGGCAATTGCTGTGTGTTCGCCATGTATCAGGAATATTTGGCCAAGCCAAATACATTGATAAATGATAATGGAAACGTCTGAACAGAGAATTACATCATACCAAAGTGCTAAACCTCACACATAGGCCATCAGTCTTGCCCCTTAATGTAACTGTGGTTTTATTGTAAAACGATATTACAAAAAAATACTATTGCCGTCTGCAACACTTTTACTGTACTATTTAGACTACCAAAATTGCTAGATTCTTATTTATATTACTTGTATGAAAAACCCCATGAAAATGTTTGTCCCTTGTAGGTTTTATGGATTATACTGTGAATAAATTGCGCTTCGGCAGATTATCAGGCTTTATTATTTTTTTAAGTATAGCAACGTCTAGAATGCAATCTACAGCACAGTGGCATATTAAAGCGAGAGGAGACACCCCTGCAGGATATGCTGAAGGAGCTCCTCCCATTCACATCAGTAGGGACTGAGGGGGGGGGACCCTCCAGTATAAGCAACCCTGGGGGACCCCGCACCACAGGGGTTGCGGGGCCCTTTTTATGGCCATGCTACAGCAGCCATGTGACAACCTCACTGTCTCCATTAATCTAATGTTTTTTTTCGAAATAGGCAGCTAAAAAATGCTCTTTAATTTCAATTCCATATACATTAGCTTTTCCTCTAACGGGATTTCTCAGAGTGCAGTGAAGAAGATGTGTAAGTGTCGTAAATTACCCAGACACAAAGTATGAGGTGAGAGTTACATATGATCCGAGCTATAAACACTAACAACACCTTTCGCTCTGTAATTACACTGTCATGGCTCAGGAGAAGGAACGTGGGAAGGGGCTATTTCCTGCCTACTCCCTGATTTGAGTGTGCAGTGTGGCATTGTGTAATGCCATTGCTATCTTTCACCTAATAAAAAACACGCCAGCTGTAGTAGGGCCCTGGCTTCACCTCCTGTTGCAGAGCGGGCTGTGCTTTAGGGCAGGCATGGAGGGAGGGATGGACTAGGCTGCAGCTCCGGTCTTGTACAGTGCCCCAGCTGTTACTAGTGAGCGAGAGGCACTGAGGGGGTGGGATTGTTATTGGTGGTGGTGGTATAGGTGGTGGTGGTATTGGTGGTGCTGGTATTGGTGGAGTTGGTGGTGGTGGTATTGGTGGTGGCATTGGTGGTATTGGTGGTGGTGGTATTGGTGGAGGTGGTGGTATTGGTGGTGATGGTATTGGTGATGGGGGTACTGGTATTGGTGGCAGTGGTGGTATTGGTGGTGGTGGTATTGGTATTGGTGGTGGTTGTATCGGTATTGGTGGTGGTGGTGGTACTGATATTAGTGGTGGTGGTTTTGGTGGTGGTATTGATGGTGGTGGTGGTATTGGTTGTGGGGTATTGGTGGTGATATTGGCGGTGGTTTTGGTACCGGTGTTGGAGGTATTGGTGGTGGTATTGGTGGTGGTATTAGTAGTGGTGATGGTATTGGTGGTGGTATTGGTGGTGGTCATATCGGTGGTGGTGGTGGTGGTATTGTTGGTGGTGGTATTGTTGGTGGTGGTGGTATTGGTGGTGGTATTGGTGGTGGTAGTATTGGTGGTGTTGGTGGTGGTATTGTTGGTGGTGGTATTGTTGGTGGTGGTATTGGTGTTGGTATTAGTGGTAGCATTGGTGGTGGTATTGGTGGTGGTATTGGTGGTGGTGGTATTGGGGGTATTGGGGTATTGTGGTGGTGGTATTGGTGGTGGCGGTATTGGTATTGGTGGTGATAGTGGTGGTGGTATTGGTGGTGGTGGTATTGGTGGCGGTGATATTGGTGGCGGTGGTATTGGTGTTGGTATTAGTGGTAGCATTGGTGGTGGTATTGGTGGTGGTGGTGGTATTGGTGGTATTGGGGGTATTGTGGTGGTGGTATTGGTGGCGGTATTGGTGGTGGCGGTATTGGTATTGGTGGTGGTGTTGGTTGTATTGGGATTGGTGGTGGTGGTACTGGTATTGGTGGTAGTGGTTTTGGTGGTGGCTTTTGTGGTGGTGGTGGTATTGGTTGTGGGGTATTGGTGGTGATGGTGGTGGTGGTATCGGTATTGGTGGTGGTATTGGTATTGGTGGTGGTATTGATATCAGTGGTAATGGTATTGGTGGTGGTATTGGTGGTGGTATTGGTGGTGGTATTGGTCGTGGTGATGGTATTGGTGGTGGTATTGGTGGTGGTGATATTGGTGGTGGTAGTATTGTTGGTGGTATTGGTGGTGGTGGTATTGGTGGTGGTGGTATTGGTGGTATTGGTATTGGTGGTGATAGTGGTGGTGGTATTGGTGGTGGTATTGGTATTGGTGTTGGTATTAGTGGTGGCATTGGTGGTGGTATTGGTGGTGGTGGTACTTGTGGTATTGGGGGCATTTTGGTGGTGGTATTGGTGGTGGTGGTATTGGTGGTGATAGTGGTGGTGGTATTGGTGGTGGTGGTGGTATTGGTGTTGGTATTAGTGGTGGCATTGGTGGTGGTATTGATGGTGGTGGTATTGGGGGCATTTTGGTGGTGGTATTGGTGGTGGTGGTTGTATTAGCGGTGGTGGTTATATTGGTGGTGGTGGTATTGGTATTGGTGGTGGTATTGGTGGTGGTGGTATTGGTGGTGGTGGTAGTGGCGGTGGAGGTATTGGTGGTAGTATTCGTGGTGGTGGTGTTGATGCTGGTGGTGGTATTGGTGGGGGAGGTTTTGGTGGTGGTGGTATTGGTGGTGGTATTGATGGTGTTGGTGGTATTGGTGGTGGTATTGGTGGTGGTGGTGGCGGTAGTGGTGGTGGTATTGGTGGTGGTGTTGGTGGTGGTGGTGGTATTGGTGGTGGTGGTATTGGCGGTGGTTGTATTGGTGGTTGGTGGGGGTGGTGGTATTGGTGGTGGTGGTGGTGGTGGTGGTGGTGGTGGTGGTATTGGTGGTGGTGATATTGGTCGTGGTGGTGATATTGGTGGTGATGGTATTGGTGGTGGTGGTATTGGTGGGGGTGGTATTGGTGGTGATATTGGTGGTGGTGGTATTGGTATTGGTGGTATTGGCATTTGCGGTGGTATTGGTGGTAGTGGTGGTGTTGGTATTGGTGGTGGTAGCATTGGTGGTGGGGGTAACGGTGGTGGTGTTGGTGGATTGGTGGTGGTACTGTTGGTGGTGGTATTGGTGGTAGTGGAGGTGGTAGTATTGATGGTGGTGGTGGTATTTGTGGTGATATTGGTGGTGGTGGTATTGAAGGTGGTGGTGGTATTGGTGGTGGTATTGGTGGTGGTGGTGGTAGCGGTATTGTTGGTGGTGGTATTGGTGGGGGTTCTATCAGTGGTGGTGGTGGTATTGGCAGTGGGGGTGGTATTGGTGGTGGTATTGAAAACAATCCGTCCCGTGGCTTTAGTACAGATGACATCTAACACAGATGTGCTGTTGTCAGCTTCAGCCCATTAGCACAGGATTATGTGCTACCTGGAATTCACATGACTTAATTTGTTAATAATTTCTAAATCCATTTTACCTGAGACTATCTGAGACACAAAAAGAGGGGTAACGTCAGGGCGCTAATGGAAATGTGAAAGATTGGGTTTGACAGACGCGGAACAGAGGGAGGGAAGGAGGGGTGCGGGGGGGGGTTCGATTCCTTACTTTTGTTTCATAGCACCCTATTGGAGATCACTATGACATTCCCAAATTGGTTGTAGCCTGTACCAGTGTGAAGTACAGAGCTGAGAGACTCACGCATCAACCTGAAACTGAACAAGGTGCTGGTCTTTTCTTTTGTTGAAGTTTTTTCTTCAGTGTATTTTTGAAATGCCAATAAAAGATTTAAACCTAAATCCATTTTACTTGGGGGGGTGGGTTGAAACAGACACAAGATAATGCAGGGTTAAAGTGATTGAAATCAGGTTCTCGTGTTATGGGGGCAGCCGTGCTGCTAAAAAAGCACAAGCGGTTTCAGCTGAAGCAGCGCATGTCCAGCCTGCAGTAAGAGAAACTCAATAAAGTAAATAGTGCTTACAGACTAAATAACAGGTCCCGTGAAACAACCGAAGTAAATGGGCCAGTCGCCATGGGAGCGTACAAATGAAGACGAGGCTGTACTAAGGAGGGACTAACACGCCTATTAACGAATCAGAAGGCAGCATTTACGAAAGACAATGACACTACTGCAGCAGTCTCGCAGAGCGAGCTGCGCAGTCACGCTGCCGCCAGGCTCGACCTAAAAACCAGGTATTGATATAAAAAATGCATCAGAATTCAAACACACCTCCAGGATAGCGCAGTGAGTTAAGCATGCCTGAAAAGATTGCCATTGCGCTCAACAATTGCAACATCTGCCATTTACAGCACAAGATATCTGGAAGGAGGGAAGAAATACATGGACATGGGTGCCAGAACCCAGGACAGATAGCTTTGCTTAAAAGGCTTGCCCAGCTCATGGTGAAATCGATACTGTATGAGTGTCGGGCACTTCCAAGAAGGCCAAATTTATGATAACAGCCAAGATACACAGAAGGCTGTAGTAGATGTTTGGGTTTAGTTCAGTTTGGCTATCGGGAGACAATGAGATCCGCTCCAGGACTGATGCTTACCGCAAGCATACACACCCAGCAGCCACGTCGCACTAGAGTGAGCAGAGCATAAGCCATGGAAGAAGTCACGAAAACAGCTCCATTTTCATCGACCTCCTAGTCACACTTTTAGGGAAACCTGTTGCATAGCACTAACACATGCATATGCAGGGGGGGTCCGGAGGCATGTGGCAAGATGCAACGACGGAGGTAACCTCAAAGAATCATTAGCAAAGCCATAATCAAGCGATATGACACGGCTAGTGCTGGCGGCGTCATAGCGCTTTTTTTCAGGGGGCACAGGGCAAACAACAAAGATTGGAGGATAAGCAAGAATAGGGGCAGCGGGTCAAACAACAATGGCAGGAGGCGAGTGGGCGGAAGCAATGAGCAAGAGGACAAAGATGCAACGACTAAGGGAAGAAAACCAAAAAAAGTACCTCAGTCCTAGTGCAAGCAGTGGAAAGATACATATAAAGAAATCTATCAGTACTTGGTCCATGCTCCATTGACAAACACACAAAAAAGTGGAAGTGAAGCCTCAACCACTGACCAATGAGAAGCAAGGAAACAATAGCGACATTGTACCCAACCAATAGCAAGCCATAGACTGTCTCTAAGACCTTAGAAGGTTTTTTTGTCTGATTTTTTGTTTTTGTTTTAGGTCAAAGCCTATCGGACAGCGCAGCTGTCTGGGTTGCCTACAACTTCTTGTGGGTATTCTAAAAACTTCCCTGGGAATGCAGCTGACCATTGCTGGCCATTGGTTTTGTGGTTTGTAATTCACAATTGCTTGCTTTCTATTTTCTGGGTTTATTTGTTTTAGGCTGTCCAGCTTGAACTCGTCTGTCAGTGGAGCATTGCTTGTTTAGTGGTGTAACCTTCTGGGTGCTAATTTTCTGTAAACAGGCCTTTAAATCTTCTTCTTATCTTGTCACATTTGCTGTGCATTCAAAGACAGAGGTCAAATGTTAGGCTCTGTCCTCCAGGGAGAGCTTGGGGTTTTATTTTCTTCCTCTGACTTCAAAGTGAGAGAATTTATGTGACAATCTTGCAGGGAAACAAAAGGCTTTTATCTAGCACACAACAAAAATGATCTGTCTGTGCACATATTTCAGAAAGTATTAGAATTAGGAAAGTACACATTTTTTGTAATTCTGATGTGTGGTGGAAGCAAATACTTGAATACGATCAAAACACATAAATTCAATAGGTGATGAAGTTGGCACACATTATCACTCCTTCACTCTAAGACACTCTACGCCACTCCACTCTAATCCAATCCACTCCAATCCACTCCACTCTACTCTATGCTTCTCCACTCTACGCCCCTATACTCCACTCTACCCCAATCTAACCCACTGTAATCCAATCTACTCCACTCCAATCTACCCCAGTCTGCTCCACACCACTCACACCACTCCACTACAGTCCACACAACTCCACTCCGATCTACCCAAATCTACTCTAGTATTTCCCCAATCTACCTGACTCCACTCCAATCAACCCCACTCCCCTCTACCTCAATCTACCCCACTCCACTCTACTCCACTCTACCCCACTCCACTCAACCTATCCCACTCCACTCTAACCCAATCTACCACACTCCACTCCAATCTCTGCCACTCCAATCTACCACTCTCCACTCCGGTCCACTCAATCTACCACAAGCTACCTCGCTCGAATCCACCCCACTCCAGTGCACCCCAATCCACCTGATTCCATTTCACCCCAATCCAACCCACTTCTCTCCAATCTATCCTACTCCAGGCTAGAACAATCTACCCCACTCCATTCCAATCTACCTCACACTACTCTACCCCACTCTACTCCACTACAATCTACCCCATTCTACCAAACTTTACCACACTCTACCTCACTCCAGTCTGCCCCAATCTACCCACTCCACTCTACCCCAATCTACCCCACTCCAATCTACTCCAGTCTACCCCACTCCACCCCACCACACTAACGTTTAGCTATGCTTGCTGAACAGCAGCCACACTGGTGTACAACATGGCTAAAACACATTGTCAAAGCAAATACCTCCTGGTCACGAGGGCTGCGGTGCATACGTCTAGTTACGTAGAGGCCGGGTGGCACTCTACATCCCTCCTTTCCTTTAGCTGCAGATAATCTAACAGTGAAGAATGCAAAGAAAAGATAAGAGAGAGAGAGAGAGAGAGAGTAGACGACTGGTGTGGAGGTGTTAACAGTTCACATAGTCTCTGACCTGTACCCCAGGTCCCGCGCCGCACCAGGTTCGCGACACAGGCGATGCCTAGCATTCTACACTTCGGTCGCTCTTTTCTTCTCTACCACGCAGCCTCTTCCCCTCTCCTCTTTCCTGATGCGCCCTTTCTCCTATCCCCCATCGATGAAGTTCCCTCCTCCTAGCCCTTGTCTGTCATACAAACCCTGGGCGATCAGTGCTCCACTTGAGCCAGCTCTGCATGAGACGCCCGCCTCTCCAATCGGCTCTATTAGAGTGAATTATAGGAATGCGGGGCGCCTGATTCCTCAAGTGTCCTTCAGCCCCCATTTATTCCATAAGAGCAATTCCATTTGTATTCTGCCTTAACGGGAATGTATTAATATACCAGAGAGCCTGTGCATGTTATCATTTCTGTTCGGAATCCCGACCGACATGAACTCTGACTGTTCATAGAATGGTTTTAAAAATCGTGATGAGCTCTTAAAGGCAGTAAGGAATGGCGTGGTCGAGGGGGCCGTGGTCTCTACGCACTAAACAACACATTTTATTTGAGATGATTGGGTGAGTGAGTTTGAAAAATAGGCAAGGGACAGTGGTGGGCTGATCTGTTTGCTAATCGTGAGTCATGTACAGGGCTTTGAGTGGGATGAAAAAACTTGGGGGTTCTTGGGGCGTGGCCAATGTAATTAAGGGCGTGGCTTACAAACACATAAACTAAAAATCTGTGCTTAGCATGATGTGCCGCCCAACTTGTATTTTGCTGTTTCTCTCATTGCATCCAGATATATGATACAACAAGTAACATCATACCTACAACAAGTCAGGAATATAGACTTTGGCAATGATTGTTATTTGCATAAGATAAATAAGCAGCAACTATGGGTTGTATATGATATTGAAAACGCTTCCACTTAAAGCCCTGGTGACGCCACAACAATGTTGCTGCTCCTGAGTTTCAAAAAGAGAAGGGAAATCCAGAGAGAAAATTATTCTCTTTGAAGGATTTCCCTTCCCCTACAACGCTTACCTGGCATGACCTCATACCGTAACTTCTCGTCTTGTGAGAAGTGAGCAGACGCACATCGATGTGCCCGCTGACTGTCACTGCAGTCTGGAAAAAACGGGCCACCTGGAAATAGAGCCGACAGAGACCCGTTTCGAGGCCCCCTTTAAAAAGACCCGGCCCACTCGAAGCCCTGGTCACGTACATATTAGCCTGGGCTATGAAAAGGCCTGTTGGGGATGGGCCGAGTCAAGCATATATGTCAGGCATGACCCCCTACTCAGAACTTCCCAGGCACCACCACCTTATCATAACCTTGTCGGATTACATAGGTGGTCTGAGAGGCCTGGAGACGGAAGTGAGCCCGAGGGCTAGTACTATTATCTAGGCATGGTACATGGGTGACCAAGACTGGACACAGAGTGAGCAACTGACCAGGGGGAGCACTAGAATGGATGGATGGGGTCCTGGGGAGCTGTGTGTATCTGGCAGGTCGGAGGTCCGAGGATGGCTTGGAGGCCTGTCACTACCATGGATGGAGGTCAGAGTTCAGGTCCTCTCAGTGAGGGCAGGGTACATTTGAGAACATCATCACAGGCATTGTATGGTCTGGGAGCATCTCCCACACAGTGTTTTGGAAGACCTCGTCTGCAGACAGTGGCCCGAAAATTCTTCTTTCTTATTCCTCCAGTCCCACATGCATGGAGAAGAGTCAGATGTACGGCAGCTTCTCGTGAAGCTCTAGTTGAAATGACCTCAATTTATGTGAAACCTGTCTCTATTAAAGTTTGACATGATTCATTCGATGCTGAGGTGGTGCTCTGCCTTACTAGTCTTTCTGAGGGTCTCGTCCTTCACAGAGACTCTCTCTCACATGCCTGTTTCTTTGCTTGCTCAAAGGACATTTCACTCACTGGTGATAGGCGCGGCTTCCATTATCTACAGCTCTTTCATCACCAGCATGTGATCGTGGAAGTGGATGTGTTTGTGTCATTAGCTGCAACGCATTATGGGTAACATGATGGCTTTCTGAATAGGAATGCGCGAATGCACTAATTTGCAGGGGCGGTGGGTGAGATTTTAAAGTGGTGGGGCGCAAACGAATTAGCATACAGCACCGTAGCGAGCGAGCGCAGCGAGCGAGCCCGAACCCCAAAAGGGGGGTTTGTGGGGTTACCCCCCCCAAGAAAATTTTGAAAAAAAAGAAGAAAAATCGTGCATTTTCAAGCAAATTTGAGAAAGCAGGAAGGTTAATAAAGCAATTGTGAAAGTGCAGTTATTACATTAATAGATGGCATAACATAGGTAGCTGCTTATTCAGTATTACCACAGAGCTTCATACATTCTGTCCTATTATGCTCAGGTGCTGAATTCAGACTATAAGACTCATGGAAATCTCAGCTCTAAGAGTAGAAGAAGTTGCACAGCAGTGTAATGGTTGCCAGGCTCGTTCCGCAGGAGCGTCAGGAACTTGAAGAAAAGTCCACAGTCTTCCCCTACGGCCTTCCGACTCTATTAGACTCTAGAGTAACGAATGGCACGCAAGGGGAAAACAGGGAAACAAAACAAGGAAAGGCGGGGGAAGAAAAACAGTCTTACAACATACTGAATATTAGACTCTAGAGTAACGAATGGCAAGCAAGCGGAAAAGAGGGAAACAAAACAAGGAAAGGCGGGGGAAGAAAAACAGTCTTACAACATACTGAATATTAGACTCTAGAGTAACGAATGGCAAGCAAGGGGAAAACAGGGAAACAAAACAAGGAAAGGCGGGGGAAGAAAAACAGTCTTACAATATACTGAATATAAAAGAGGCAGCCCAATGCGCTGTTACCGTGATTCTGGTTGAGCTGAACTTTGTACACACACTTCACATAGGTCCACGCAAGTACCCCAAATATAAATGGTATAAAGGTTTTCGCAATTTGCCAAGGGGAAAGGTTTGATAGGCAACACAAGCAACGAATCGTTCACCCTGCGGGAGACAGGTCCGGCCAGTGAACAAAGGTGAGCAAATCTGTGTAGTCTCCAAATAGAACAAACACTACAAAACTTTTAAAAACAGAGATAACAATGCATTTCTTACCTCAATCAGAATTTTTTGTATTCAAACAAGTAGCAGCATTCACTTTTTGTAGATGAAATCCGCACGTCTGTCTTTCAGTGTAGCAAACTTGTCAATTACTTTCATGTTGAAGTCCGGTATCTTTTGGACTAGCTTGCTCTCTACAGATAGCATCGCCAAAGCATTTAGTCTTTCCTCTAGCATGGTGTTCCTGAGGAATGTCTTTATGCGCTTTAAGGCTGGAAAACATCGTTCAGCTTCTACTGTTGTCATTGGAGTCGTAATCACAATTTTTAGTAAAGTCACTGTCTCTGTAAGTGAGTTTTCCATATGCAGTTTATGAATTAAACTCAGCAAAGTCAAGGCGCTTGTGGCCTTCCAATTTGTGTCAACGACAACCCATGCCAGTGAACAGCTGATGATGTCATCCACGGTCACCTTGCATATGTGCACCCTGAGCATGCAGTATGCAAGTTTGGTTACTCCACCTTGCTGCAGCTCAGGAGAGTGTCAGTGCTTGATTCTGGCATGGACATCTTAGCGCTCACAAACACAGCCGTTAGCAGACTGAATACCGGGCCAACATAGCCGCATGTTGTGGTTCTTGTGTTTCACAGTTTAGGTTGCGGTTTTAGTTTATGAAACTGCTCCTAAGCACTGTCCCTGTAAGCTGATTTGTGGCATATTTGACAACCTAAACATTTAGAAGATCTCTGCTTTTCATCGTCTCCTCTTCTGGGTTAGTTAGTGTACTGTGCTCATCAATTCTCTCAGATGTGGGTATATCGGCCTTTTTGCATCTTACACCACACCACAATAAAAAAGAGAAACAGCGGTTTGGGGGAAGGACTTGGTGTAGGAAGCTGGCCCTGTCTATACTATACCAAAATAAGGTATAGTGTGCACAGAGTCCAGGGGATCCCCAGAGGTATAGCAGAGGCTAAATTAAATAATCACCAACAGCTCTCTTTGTGGTAGTGTGGTCGAGCAGTTAGGCTTATCAGGAGGGTGTCTTAAGAATTTATTGTATTCACTCAAGGACTCA
Organism: Triturus cristatus; assembly: GCF_964204655.1. Classification (NCBI taxonomy): domain Eukaryota; kingdom Metazoa; phylum Chordata; class Amphibia; order Caudata; family Salamandridae; genus Triturus; species Triturus cristatus. The sequence continues at coordinate 295,439,595 of NC_140590.1, read as the reverse complement.
GAGACGGAAAGCAGACAATTAGGTAAGTATAAAAAGTATAAACTTATTTTTTATTGCTAGAACCCGGCAGGACTTGGTACAGTTAAGTAGAATATGCTTTACAAGGAAATGCAGTTGAGGATGCAATTGCAATACTTCCAGGTTTGTATTAGCTTTTTAAACAGTTTAAAATACATAGAAATTACTTTTGATTACTTTTGTATTACTTTTCAGTTACTTTGAGTATTGGAGGTGATATGCCTAGATATCACACACTGGAGTTTACCACTGACAGGTAAGTATTGCACTTTTGAGTTTAAAATAAAGTTACTTTGTTTTCAATGCAAAAGTTCAGCTCAACAAAATTTTTAAGAACAAAAATCACAACATTAGGTCCTATGGGAAAAATAAGATTATTGGTCTGCAGGTGAGTAAACAACCTGCTAGAATAGTTTTTGGAGGTTAAAACCAAGGTTCCCCAAGGTTGAGGCAGGCACTCAAATCGCACCACCAACAGCACTAGGGCGGTTGGGTACAGAGTACTGAGGCCCAATGTTAGCCAACAGGGCTGAGGGCATCATGGTTGGGAGCTGCTCACGGGCAGGCCAGTTGGTCTTGAGAGTCAAGCTCCTACGGCTAAGGTCAGGGCAAAGGGGGTCACAGGTCAGCACCAAGTTCATACCACCAGCAGTGCAGGTTCGGCTAGGTGCAGGGTGCTTAGTGGGTGTTGGGAGCCCAATGCAATCTTATGGGGGTTGCCGGTTTTGGATTTTGGCTGCAAGCTCGGTCCAGGAAGTCCTCTAGGAGGAACCAACAGCATGGCAGGTAAGGTGGAGAGCTCAGGGACGTAGGTGCTCCTCAGGTCCTCTTCTCTATGGCATAGGGCAGCCGGATGCAGGAGTATCTTTTGAGGTCGGATTTCTCCTTACCGGCCACTCACGGTTGGGGGTGTCTCCTTGCAGAGGCTGGAGGAGACGTCAGGGAGTCCTGGAGGGGTCCACCAATGGTAGATTCAGACTCTGTAGCACTGGGGGACTTTGCAGGGACTGGTGAGCCACTTGGACTTGGGCCGTAGGCAACGTGTGCAGTGGTGGTTCCAGTCATCAAGTTTCTTTACCCTCTGGAGTTTCTTAGGAGCAGAGCTGCTGTTTGCAAGAGATGTGGTCTTTGTTGAAGGCAGTCAGTCCTCCGAGTGGTTCTGAAGGTGGCTGCCTGAAGGACAAGCCAACTTTTGGCACAGAATCTCTGTAAACTGCAGATGGGCCGGTAGGGCTTGGGCCAAGTCAGTTCTTCTCCACAGCCTACTCTGCTGTGCGATTTCTTCCGTCCTTCTTCATTGTAGGTTTCAGTAATCTCTGGAGGTAAGTTTCAGGGTCCCACTAAATACTACATTTAGGGGCATTACAGGGGTGTGCAGGTCAGAACCAATAGGTCCTTTCTTTGGGGTGAGTACACCCCCGATTATGCCACCCTACAGTGGGAGGGGGCCATGATCCTCCCTCTAATTGGCTGGGTCCCCCTCATCTTCAAGATGCAGGGGACTGAGATGTGTGCTTCACCTCACCTTCCCCACCTGAGGGGTGGGATTGGCAAAGGGAGGCACACCACTCCTCCTAACTGGGATTTCACGCCGATTCTCCTGCCCAAAGCGGGGGGTCAGAACTGGTGGGAGTCAGTTGCTTGGGCAGAAAAATGCATGGACAGCTTACAAAGGTGGCAGGCCTTTAAAGCAGCTTCCCCCTCATAGACCCAGCCCATCCTGGGGGAGGAGGCATGCCAGCTTTGTTTTTGGACCCAGAGAGCGGAGGCCCCCTACCCTGGGGGTCCAGAAACTTATCTGGTGGTGGCAAACAGCAGACAGCCATTCAGGAACCACACCAGAGCTGGTAGTTTTTCAGGGGGCAACTCTAATATGTCCTCTGATTGCATTTTACATCAAATCCCACACTGGCATCAGTGTGGGTTTAATGTGCTGAAGAGTTTGCTACCAAACTTCCCAGGTTTCAGCAAAGCCATTAAGGAGCTGTGGAGTACGTAATGACCAACTCCCAGACCATATATTCTTTATGGCTTTACTGCACTTACAATGTCTAAGAAACGACTTAGACACTGTAGGTGTAAGTACTCATGCAACTGTACCCTCACCTGGGCGCTAGTGAATGAGAAACAGCAGGGAATGTAAAATACAGTTTCATTAGAGAATGAAGGTGTCATGGCATTGGTCTTATACCATCAATCATATAGATCAAACAAATTGAATTGGTTAGTCAGCAACACCTTTTTTACACACTTATTCAGGTTGATGTGTGTTTTGTTATCTGGGCGTCACTTGTAGCAATGTGTAATGGTGATTAAGAAAACAATGGATTGATGGCTTTGTAATACAAATATATGATCACTAACATGAGTTGTTATGAAGATTGATGACTGTTGATGCAATTTTTACAATGTTGTTTTAAAAAAACAACGGGCCGTACATCTGGCACTAGGTCTATAATATGACAGTTGGTTTAAAAGTAATGCACCTTTTTTATGAGGCCATTCATAATATGCAGGATATTGGAATATTTTCTGCACTGTAAGGAGTGAGATCAGAGCATCCACTTTGTAAGTACCATAGTGACAGTGATGGTGGTTTGCTCCCGGAGTGTATTCATAAAATCATAGATTTCACTCTGAAGGCTCCGGAAGAGAGCTATGGTTGAACATGGGTGATGATTACAGTGTTATAATATTCAAAGCACATGTGTGGTCATGCATGATGATTTTGAGATATTGAATACTCGATTGGAGATTCGCACCGGGCACATGATGACAGAGTCTGTACAAATAGCTTTCGGCGAATCTCTTCATTCTATTTTTTCACATCTGTTTTACTGATTCCCCCACAAGCATTACATGTAAAGGTCTAAGAGTGGGCAGACACAGTGCCACTTAAAACCTAATGGTGTGTACTGACACCTCAAGATGTTAGGTTTTGCTTAAGTTAATTTGCATATGTTATTTATTCATGTTTTTTTAATACAGTGCCCCTGAAAAAGGGGCACTGCATTGGGCATCGAGAAGAGGAACTCGCACAAGAACAGTTGGATTGTGATATAAGTTAAAAAAAAAGTTATTTTTATTGATATGTACGTGAACATGAAATGTATTGCAAATATAATAGGTTTTTCAAACATTTGTTGAACTTTAATTTGAATTAAACAAGTTTATTGAAGAAACACTGGCATTGGTGTACTTTGTGTATATGGTATGTTAAATATTTACGCTGTGCACATAGGCTTCAAGTAAATCTTTACTTGAGATTAGCACATTAATTATATTGACAGGTTCCAGGCTGTAGTCCGTTCCTGTGCAGCACACTCAAACTTTGTAGCTGTGCTAGGTCATAGAGAGCACAAAGGCTGTGCGCAATTAAGCTCAATTTCATTAACACAGTGATGTGTGCCATATTGACTCTCTGCGCCAAAACACAGCCTGCAATAACAGTGTGTGGGTGCAAAGGGTTAGGCCCCCTAAGGGTGGCACAATAGGTGCTGCAGCCTTTAGAGGACTTCCCTTGTCACAGTGCCCTTGGTACCCTTATTACCTTTTACAAGGGCCTTACCTGTGGCCAGAGAAGTGTCAATTGTGGGTACAACGGTACAGGTGTGGGAAAGAACACAGGGCCTGGGAACCTGATTGGCAGGGACCCAGGGTACATCAAGTCAAAGTGCATCAAGTGTCAGGCAAAAAGGTGTGGGGGGTACTGTAACAGAAACTCACTTTCCAGCATGGTATGGTGAACATCCTCCATAAACAGGAAAACAAAAAAAGAAGCGGGCAACTTAAAAGAAAAATAAGGACAAGCATTAGGGAGGCAAGTTGCAAAGAAAGTCTAACCAAACACTTCTGGGTTGTGTCTCACTTCTATAAAATGAAATGGAGCTCTCTTCAAGTTCTCCCCTCAAACCATAGAGAAAAGTAGAAGAGCAATAGTGGCACTTAAAAAAGTAAGAAGGAATGGTACATGAGGGGGTTTCACTGCGAGGCAGCAGAGAATGGAACAAAACATGCACCAATGTGATTGTGTGTGTGTGTGTGTGTGTGTGTGTGTGTGGTAAACTTTGCATTCCAGAACTTGGAATCACCCTTATAAGCTCAGAGTGCAGTGGCTTGCAACTGGTGTTGCTGCTGAATCTCCTTATGCTCCCTCCTGATCCTACTGCAGTATTTCCACGCTTGCTCTTTGATTCTGTTTCTATTGTTACTTGATTTCACTTTCCTATTCAGACTAGTTATTGGTATCTGTTTTTTGTCACTTGGTTATTCTACCTCTTTGTTCCTGTGATTGTGCTGTAATCTTCTGTTTAGTATAATGCATCCTCCCTATTGATGTTCACTGATGTTCTGTTCTCTTCCAGGGGATCCTCATCAATAGTCATAAGCACTTGAATATTTCCGCCCATGTGCGGGGACACCGGAAAATATATAACAAGCATTTGCAATGCAACAGGTCTCGCATTTACGCGAGCTTAAGATATTGGCATTATACATGACAATGCCTTTTCTTTGTTTTAGAAACAAAAACCAATATGAAAGGCATAATTATTTGCAATGTCAATAGCTCAAACCGGCGTAAATGCAAGACCTATTGCATTGCAAAGACTTGTTACTCATTATATACAAAATATCAAGGCTGGACAATAGGGAAAGGCCCCCAAATAGAAGTTAGTCTTTACCTAAAAAGGAGTCCTTCTTCCGTCTGCAAGTTCCATATGTTTTAATACAGACTCTGAATGGAATCTCTACTTCTACAAGAGTTCTAGAATAGTTTTCATATAAGAAAACAAACGATTTGCTGGTACTTTGTGCACGGTGACAGAGAGGGGTTTACATGCATTCTATGCTCAATGGGCACCATGGGCACCATCCAAGAGTACAATGTGCCAGTGCTTAATTTGTGCAGTTTTTGCCAGTGCTCTGCATTGGCACTTATTTCGTGGCACCTTTACCTATTTATGAAGGTCCACCACAAGGCGGTGCAGTCATACTATTTTTTAAGAAGCACATAAGCAAAGTGTTCAAAAATACAATAAAAAATAATAACACTACCAAGGTGCTCATGCCATTTTTATAGCTTTGGGTCACACAGAATAGTCCAACTTGTCACAGTTGTGGGAATTTAATGGAAAAATATGGATGAGTGGTACTGGTGTTTTGCACGGCTTGCATGGACATTAAGTGGTGAAAGTTGCAGTGGTCTCCTGAGAAACATCTTGGGCCCTGGCACTTCTTATTTAAAAAATTGATGACTGCAATGAGCTGAGCACTGCCGGCATTGCTGGCCTCATGCAAAAACAACAGTTGATGGACAGAATGCAGAGCAATGTCATACATTCACCCCAGTACAGAGATCTGGGCCTAAATCCATCGTTTTTTTGCTCACCATGCCATTCCAGTTTGAACCCAGCCTCAGCACAGCACCTGACACAGCACCTTTTCTTTGTTTTAGAAACAAAAAACAATATGAAAGGCATAATTATTTGCAATGTCAATAGCTCAAACCGGCGTAAATGCAAGACCTATTGCATTGCAAAGACTTGTTACTCATTATATACAAAATATCAAGGCTGGACAATAGGGAAAGGCCCACAAATAGAAGTTAGTCTTTACCTAAAAAGGAGTCCTTCTTCCGTCTGCAAGTTCCATATGTTTTAATACAGACTCTGAATGGAATCTCTACTTCTACAAGAGTTCTAGAATAGTTTTCATATAAGAAAACAAACGATTTGCTGGTACTTTGTGCACGGTGACAGAGAGGGGTTTACATGCATTCTATGCTCAATGGGCACCATGGGCACCATCCAAGAGTACAATGTGCCAGTGCTTAATTTGTGCAGTTTTTGCCAGTGCTCTGCATTGGCACTTATTTCGTGGCACCTTTACCTATTTATGAAGGTCCACCACAAGGCGGTGCAGTCATACTATTTTTTAAGAAGCACATAAGCAAAGTGTTCAAAAATACAATAAAAAATAATAACACTACCAAGGTGCTCATGCCATTTTTATAGCTTTGGGTCACACAGAATAGTCCAACTTGTCACAGTTGTGGGAATTTAATGGAAAAATATGGATGACTGGTAGTGGTGTTTTGCACGGCTTGCATGGACATTAAGTGGTGAAAGTTGCAGTGGTCTCCTGAGAAACATCTTGGGCCCTGGCACTTCTTATTTAAAAAATTGATGACTGCAATGAGCTGAGCACTGCCGGCATTGCTGGCCTCATGCAAAAACAACAGTTGATGGACAGAATGCAGAGCAATGTCATACATTCACCCCAGTACAGAGATCTGGGCCTAAATCCATCGTTTTTTTGCTCACCATGCCATTCCAGTTTGAACCCAGCCTCAGCACAGCACCTGACAAGAGCAGCATTGAAGGCTTCAGGGAAGCTGCAGCTTCTCCTTGCTCTCTCTTCACCTTACTTCCTAGCAAGATTTCTTCACTATTGGACAGGTTGTCTCCCTGAAGGTGAAATCTCCCAATGATTTCCTTCATCAGAAGGAAGCGGCTGCGATCCGCCCTGGCCCGCTGTTGATGTCTCGTCTGTTTCAGCAGCCGCAGTACTAGAACAGAAGGTAAAGCAGCCGGTGCAAAGGCGGTGCCAGTGCCACTTGCAAAAAGAGTATCCTTTTTTAAACCAATTTTCTGGATGCCTTTGATCCTTTTCATAACACCCACATTCAGCGATCGTCTTATTTTTGCAGAAGGTGCCAGACTGGGAGCGTGCAAAAAGTTGTCATCAACCTGTAGCATAATGGCCAGAGCTCCCGACTTGGCAACTGGGGAACCAGGTTCGAGCCCCGGCATAGGCTCAACATCATGTAATCCTGGACAAATCACTTAATCTCACTGCGCCTAAAATAATGAAAAATGAATATGACCTTGTGTAATAGAACTGGTGCCAATGTACAGCGCTCTCCAATGCCCATGGGCCACATTCACACTGTATAAAGTTGAGAACAAAAACATGTCTAAGTATATGGCACAGTGCATGTACAGGTGGTACATCAACCACACAAAAGATGATGAGAGGAATACTCGCAACAAGTCTAACCACTGGTAACCGCTTGGGGTAGCATTCTGACATATTGTTCCTTTGCCCACAGTACCATATCAGAAAACCAAAAAACAAGCAATCCAAGACTGGTGTTGCTCTCATTCGAGCTCATCAGTCAGGTGTATCTTAGTTCCAGTGGCACAGTGAGCAAGGGGCCCATGTTTGGGCATGCCACTGGAACCAAGTTCCACTGATGAGCCCCAATTAGTGTGAAACCGGTCTTTGGTTGTTTTGTGTTCTGGTTTCGGGGGAGACTTGCCTGGCAGTTCGAGCTGGACTGTTAATATTAGAGCAGGGTCAAGACTTATTTGGATATGGCTGGATTCAACAATGCATTGGACTTCTACCTGGAGCGATTGCCAATGGTTCACTTGTTACAAACATCCCTGCCATCACCTTTTGTATGTTTCATGTATAGGCAGTACCAGCTTCGGTCTTGACTGATATCTGATGGAAGTAGTCTGTTTCCCATTCCACAGGATCACTGCCTCATTTGCTTGGTTCTCATTGGCTGCTATTTAGCAATTAAATTGAATTTGATGCACTCCATGCAGGCTTAAGCTGGAGATGGAATTAAAGCTGTTCCTACAGACAGTATGGTGATCGGATTTATAATAATACACATAAGCAACTATGAGTCTAATAAAGTTGAAAACCTTGACACAGTAGTAAAGGTAATGCTAAAGGTAGTAGAGCTGCAAATTCATGTATATATATGTGTGTGTATACATGTGTCTATGATTCCCATCATCCACCCGAAGTGGTTTGCTTCATCATCTGGGAAAACAGGGACTTATTTGAGAACCATCTTCTACTTGGAAATTGTAGATCTTGGTCTCATGAATGTCCCAAACTGTTCAATGGTATCATGTTGTTGTTTGATGAAGGTAGGGTGTGATGGCTGCAGTGCTTGTGAAGGGTGCTAGTGTGTAAGTGCTGTTTAAAAATTGTCTAACAAGGCACTAAGAAGACTTTATTAGATCGCTACCTTGTTGACAATATCTAAAAACAGTGCTGTAACAGTTTCAAAAAATAATAACTGTGTTGGAAAAGGTCTACATGTTTCTGCTATCGGATGAAATTCATCCAAGCTTTCATCAGGACCAATAAAGCTACTGCAAAGATAAATAGTGCCAAAGTAACCAGAAAAGTGGTGTATACAACCTGGACCCAAATGGGGGGCCAAGAAGCTCCGTGAGAAGTAGTTTTACTTCACTGACCTGCACGGGTAGAAAAAGAAGAGAAAAGAAAACACAACATAGCAAAAACCAGTGACATAGTGTTATTTTCAAGGTCAACATATAGTATCCAGAAAAAATATCTAGTATGCAAATACTCATAAATGTATTTAGACTGTGATAAGTCTGTCTAATTTAGTAAGGTAGAGAAACTCTTTAGCACTTACCCAGTTAGTGGTGGGTGTGCACCTCACCTCACCTGGCAACTGCTCAGGTTTAGGAGGCCCCGCTCTGTAGAAAAATCAGAGGGTTCAACAATATTAAAACCTGTGTATTGGGTTGTTTAAAACCGCTGTGGCCCACACCGCGTTGAGTTAAAAACCGCCAGAAACACACAGTCTGCCGTTTGAATGCAATATAATAAGTAAAGTCTCAAGGAAGTAATGACAATTGGTAATCCGTTGGAAAACCAAAGTATCTTCTGACTCCAAACCCATCTTGTAAAAACATTCAAATCTGTTTAAGCGGGTCCGTAACTCTGCTCAGTTACAATGAGAGCACGGGAAGGAGTGCATCTGCACTTGTTTACTATAAAACTAAAAGAATAAGATGTTATTACTCACCTATCCGTCGGTACCTCTTGTCGGAGCTGAGCTCGAAGGGGAGGCAACCTGCGGAGTGTGAGTTATCGGTTAAAGTAAAGAATGCCGGTCTTGGTTGCCCAGGCAACCGAGAGCACGGCGGCAGTAAGACGCTATTGAATGCGTCATCCCGTTGCGTTGGTAAACCTGGGAAATGTAGTATTACAACCCTGCCTTGCTGGAGGAACGGGTTGGTGTAGTTTTTCTATATCGAATATCCATTCAATTGCTCTTTGCCTCATGATGTCGGGAAAATAAAAGTGAATTTCTTTCACAATATTAAAGCCAAAATATGATATCATAATACAACATACGATCTTGTCCCACAATCAGAGATGATATGGTCATGAGTCATTATGTAATTGCGAATGGTGAAGAGAACAGATATGCTCAATGTGAAAGCATATAGTATGGCATTCTTGCCAAACCAAATTCACAGTATGTGTGGTGCTAGATCATGTCTATTCTTAAAGCGAGGACCATGGGATATCGTCATTCAGCCCGTGGCAATCACTTTGGAGTTTAAAAACCCATTTCTGTTCCTTCTGAAAGAGGAAACTAGTGACATCTGTTACATGTGGTGGGATAAACGGTTGTTCCAGAACGAGCCATTTGAGATCTTCTGGTTTATGGTTTAGTGTCAGGAAATGGTTAGTCATTCTGGTCGCTTGTTTTTTGCGCCTAATAGTGCTCTTATGTTCACTGATTCTCACTTTAATTTTTCGGGTGGTCATCCCTACGTATTTGAGTGAGCAAGGACATGTAATCAGATAGATGACTTTCTCTGAATTACAGTTGGTGTGTTTACGAAGAACCCAGGGTTTTGGGGTACCAATATCTACCGATTTAGTAGGTTCTGTCTGTGAGCACACTGAACAAGAGCCACAAGGATAATGGCCTTGTACCGGTGGCAAGTCCCAGAGTGTAGGTGTGGTGGAATTGCTCTTGACTTTAGGTCGTGTGTGTATAAGATTATCCCTGAGGCTCGTCCCTCTCTTAAAAGAGAACAGTGTGCTGAATGACATCAATCCCTTCCGTGACAGAATCGTCATTTGGAAGAGGTATATTGACGACATCCTTGTAATATGGCATGGGAACGTTACTACTCTTCTTGATTTCCATGCTTGGCTAAACACTCAAAATAATTTTTTGAGGTTTACAGTAACACATGATAAATCCAGATTGCCTTTCTTGGATATCGTCATTTACCCCACACAAGGGACTCTTGGGAGTGAACTGTACAAGAAACCCCAAGCGAAGAACTCTCTTCTGAGCTTCCAAAGTCACCATCCCAAGTCATTAAGACAAAATCTACCTGTCGGACAGTTTCTGCGTATTCGCAGGAACTGCTCTACCAAAGAGACCTTTGACAAACATGCAGAAGATCTATCTCAACAACTGAAAGTGAAGAAATATCCCACACCTCTGGTAAGACAAGCTAGAAAAAGAGCGGTAAATAATAATAGAGACGCTCTTATTGCGCCTTCAACACCTAAACCACCACTCACGAGATTGACATTTGTCAATACCTTTAGCACACTATCGAATGATGTGCAAAAAGTGGTGCGAAAACATTGGCGCATTTTGAATCTGAGCAACGATAAGATTCCCCCTCCACTGTTCTCTTTTAAGAGAGGGACGAGCCTCAGGGATAATCTTATACACACACGACCTAAAGTCAAGAGCAATTCCACCACACCTACACTCTGGGACTTGCCACCGGTACAAGGCCATTATCCTTGTGGCTCTTGTTCAGTGTGCTCACAGACAGAACCTACTAAATCGGTAGATATTGGTACCCCAAAACCCTGGGTTCTTCGTAAACACACCAACTGTAATTCAGAGAAAGTCATCTATCTGATTACATGTCCTTGCTCACTCAAATACGTAGGGATGACCACCCGAAAAATTAAAGTGAGAATCAGTGAACATAAGAGCACTATTAGGCGCAAAAAACAAGCGACCAGAATGACTAACCATTTCCTGACACTAAACCATAAACCAGAAGATCTCAAATGGCTCGTTCTGGAACAACCGTTTATCCCACCACATGTAACAGATGTCACTAGTTTCCTCTTTCAGAAGGAACAGAAATGGGTTTTTAAACTCCAAAGTGATTGCCACGGGCTGAATGACGATATCCCATGGTCCTCGCTTTAAGAATAGACATGATCTAGCAAGATAGCAAGCAATATAGTATGGCAAGAATGCCATACTATATGCTTTCACATTGAGCATATCTGTTTTCACATGCTTTCACATTGAGCATATCTGTTCTCTTCCCCATTCGCAATTACATAAGGACTCATGACCATATCATCTCTGATTGTGGGACAAGATCGTATGTTGTATTATGATATCATATTTTGGCTTTAATATTGTGAAAGAAATTCACTTTTATTTTCCCGACATCATGAGGCAAAGAGCAATTGAATGGATATTCGATATAGAAAAACTACACCAACCCGTTCCTCCAGCAAGGCAGGGTTGTAATACTACATTTCCCAGGTTTACCAACGCAACGGGATGACGCATTCAATAGCGTCTTACTGCCGCCGTGCTCTCGGTTGCCTGGGCAACCAAGACCGGCATTCTTTACTTTAACCGATAACTCACACTCCGCAGGTTGCCTCCCCTTCGAGCTCAGCTCCGACAAGAGGTACCGGCGGATAGGTGAGTAATAACATCTTATTCTTTTAGTTTTATAGTAAACAAGTGCCGATGCACTCCTTCCCGTGCTCTCATTGTAACTGAGCAGAGTTACGGACCCGCTTAAACAGATTTGAATGTTTTTACAAGATGGGTTTGGAGTCAGAAGATACTTTGGTTTTCCAACGGATTACCAATTGTCATTACTTCCTTGAGACTTTACTTATTATATTGCATTCAAACGGCAGACTGTGTGTTTCTGGCGGTTTTTAACTTAACGCGGAGTGGGCCACAGCGGTTTTAAACAACCCAATACACGGGTTTTAATATTGTTGAACCCTCTGATTTTTCTACAGAGCGGGGCCTCCTAAACCTGAGCAGTTGCCAGGTGAGGTGAGGTGCACACCCACCACTAACTGGGTAAGTGCTAAAGAGTTTCTCTACCTTACTAAATTAGACAGACTTATCACAGTCTAAATACATTTATGAGTATTTGCATACTAGATATTTTTTCTGGATACTATATGTTGACCTTGAAAATAACACTATGTCACTGGTTTTTGCTATGTTGTGTTTTCTTTTCTCTTCTTTTTCTACCCGTGCAGGTCAGTGAAGTAAAACTACTTCTCACGGAGCTTCTTGGCCCCCCATTTGGGTCCAGGTTGTATACACCACTTTTCTGGTTACTTTGGCACTATTTATCTTTGCAGTAGCTTTATTGGTCCTGATGAAAGCTTGGATGAATTTCATCCGATAGCAGAAACATGTAGACCTTTTCCAACACAGTTATTATTTTTTGAAACTGTTACAGCACTGTTTTTAGATATTGTCAACAAGGTAGCGATCTAATAAAGTCTTCTTAGTGCCTTGTTAGACAATTTTTAAACAGCACTTACACACTAGCACCCTTCACAAGCACTGCAGCGATCACACCCTACCTTCATCAAACAACAACATGATACCATTGAACAGTTTGGGACATTCATGAGACCAAGATCTACAATTTCCAAGTAGAAGATGGTTCTCAAATAAGTCCCTGTTTTCCCAGATGATGAAGCAAACCACTTCGGGTGGATGATGGGAATCATAGACCCATGTATACACACACATATATATACATGAATTCGCTGCTCTACTAACTTTAGCATTACCTTTACTACTGTGTCAAGGTTTTCAACTGTATTAGACTCATAGTTGCTTATGTGTATTATTTCGTTGACTAGGGGATTTTACAACTATTAGAGTCTTTAAACTTTATCCCTTTGACCCCTACTCGTTATTGAGATACCATAAGATAGATCAGATTTATACCCATCTTATCTAAATAGATCAAAGGAGGCCCAGTCTAGGGAAGGATTTGTTTTTTGGTGCAAAAGTTGCATGCCAATCACAGTACCTTTGCATCGGTGACACAGAAAGATCATGTTTAAACTGAACTATTTCAATCGCTCATTACCCGCAAATGACCATATTTCATGTAAATTCATTATAAAGCATACATTACTGGCCATTACTACTTCCCCTGGAGGCAAGTTAGGATAGTGAGACACTGGCGAAGGAAGTGATGTGCCCACAACCACACAATGCTATTAAGCACGTGAGCAGGGATTGAAAATGTAGTCTGCGTCTTCCCCATTTTTGCAGTTCACATGCTACAGCTCATCTCAATCCTGTTTATAGCACTTATGTTAAAAAAAAACGCATGTTAAGCTTTTGGGACGCTGGGTTGCAATCGCATGGCACCTCTGCATGACTGGGGCAGTGCATAGCTCCAGAGCACAGAACGGGCAGAATGCACATTTCCAAAATCACCTCACATCTACGGAGATGAGCGCCTACTTGAAATGCAATAATGTATTCTATCGAAGAAAAAATAACAAGCGGCCGTGCGGCCGCGAAAGTGAGCGCGATCAAACATCAAAGCGGCCGCGAAAGTGAAAGTAATTGCGGTCAAGCGCGCGCGCCCGCGCACATGCACTGTAGCCCTAGGCTTGCCTGGTAGCATGCGCTGGGTCAGGCGAGACCTAAAAAAAAATGCACACCATAGAGTGTTGGATTTAAAAAAAAAAAAAACAGGGTTTTTTGGGACATCGCCTTAAAAACATTAGATAGTGGGTGTTTGTCAAATACTGTGCTTTTCCCTTATTTGCGGAGGTTTGCAAAGAAAGCCTTTTGTGCTGACTTTGCTAACAATCCGTATGAGAATGCCCACACAGTCCTGATTCACTCCTTTATAGCCTCTAGATACCTGTCTATCTGTTAATTAGGGAGATGCAATATTTAAGAATTATTGCTTCACGCTAGCGGAAGGAACTGCTACAAAAACAAGATTACATTCCAAGTTCACGGGGTGAAGAAAGCCGTGATAAAGCCGTGATAAACTGGACTGTCGCATTCCACTGAATAAATAAAACCAGCATGCCTGCAAGGGCGCTGCCTGGAACTAAAATATGCTTGGAATGAATGCTTTGTCTTTATCGGTGAGACAGGAACTGATGCACAAAGTTGTGGCCGGTGCTAAAGCCTGGCAAGTTGAACAAGGAAAACAACTTAACCAATGGGTCGATTAAACTTGCAGCCTGACAGCTAAGGTCCAACTACACACATGCCCCGATGTTTACCAACAGGTTATGGGAGGAGAACAGTGAACGTCGTGGGAGGGTGGAAGCAACAAAGTGGGACCAGTAAAAGGCTCCACAACCACGGAGAGTGGAGGGGGAAGGGCAAAGTGCCCACTGCATGCATACAATCAAACAATGTAATTTTAAGAACAATGGTCCTTAGCATAAACTGAATTGAGAAAAACAATGTTGCAACATAGACTACAATGACTATGTGTATTCCTCCTAAGTCCAGCCAGACAAAGGAACATTTATTCTAAAGTTTTGAAAAATAGAAATAGGGAAATGAAGAGTAATCAAACAAGGGCACAATCCTGTACCAAGTTTTCAAAAGGAGAAAGGAAATCAGATTAAGGTGGAAGGAAATAACAGGCAAAAGGTTTTCGGAGCAAACAAGGGGGCTTACAAAACAATAATCAACTTAAGTAAGCGCAGCCCAGCAGAAACCACAAAACATTTTCACAGTAGATAAAATTGTGGTACTGTTATAGAAAGTCGACGACGTTTCGATCCCTAGCTCCTAGTACAGTGGGATCATCATCAGGACTAAAATTTGAAAAGGAGTTGCCTGGTATAAATTGACAATGCCTGTTGACATAAATGAGGGAAGAAGGGGGAGAAGAAAACAGACAAAACAAAATTGTTCAGCAGTTCAATTTTTGACGTACAAAGAAACAACAGTTGTGAGGTCCGAGGACGTGCCTCATGCATGTGGTGAGTATTGGCGTTTTTAGAACAGTGAATGGATCGTGAGCGCAGGTGTGGAGGGAACAACCCTTCGGTAGTGCTGGGCGCCGCCGCTGAAAAAGCTTTGAGTACGAGGTTGAAACTCTGCTGAGTCGTGAAGGTAGTGGTTAGCGTGCGTGGCCAGGTTGAGTTCATGTGGCTAGATGCTGATCATGCGCGGAGCGTCTAAGGTGAAATCATGCCATTAGATTGTACATCAAGAGAATCGGCCGGAAAAGTTATTCGTGCCTGGCAAGGTTTTGGCTTGTAAGGTGAAATTTCTGATGCGAAAAGGGTGCCATTCATAAACCACGCAGTTACATAAAACAAATACCTCCAAGTGACGGCGGGATACGCTATTCACACTCGCGGCAGGGCTTAATTAAGCAGGGCGGTCAGATGCTGATGGCGAATACTGTGAATAGGAAGGAGGAGGGACGTTTGAGGGATGTGGCACAGGGGGAGATGTATGAGCCGGTAGTGAAAAGTCTGACGGCTTACCGTTGGAACAGCACGAATTGTGTTCCGATGGGGCGGTTTTTAGGACGCGATCATCCGCGTAAGAAATAGACGGCAGCAGCAATGGCTAGGTCTTGTTTAAGGGAACAGAGCTAAAATGGGAGGGCAAGGGAAAAGTGAGGGACGGGAGATAAAACCGGTGGTGTCAGACCTGGAGAGCAAGTTAGACAGGCTTACCTGCGATAGTTGGCTCCGTGGGGAAAAGGGTAAAAACGTCCAGAGGATACAGCGAGCGGCAGCTACAGTGGCTGTCCGTTTGTAGAAACGAGCTAAATTGGGAGGGAGGAGCTCGTTAGTGGACGGTAGGGGTGGAATGCCATAGAGGGTATTGCTTGGGTAGGCGCTTACCTCAAAGGGGTCTCAGCAAGACGTGAATGGGCATCCGATGTGGCCTTCGATGGGGACTGGGCTCGGAGGCCAAGGTGCAGTTTAAAACACCGCGAGAGAGTAAAGATAGTGGTAGGACTGCGCGTAGAACCGTGCAAGGGAGTGAAAATAGTGGTAGGACTATGCCAGGAAGGAAACAGGTTGCGGGGGACATTGTGAAGTGGGGAAAAGTGAAGGTGACTGTATAAAACAATGCGGTTATACGTAATATAAACAACAAGAGTTAAATACATGAACTGGTAATTTTGAAACAGGAACCAAATTAAATTGGCAGCAAGATTATTCGGTTGGGCTAACGCTGTAGCAAGTTGTGGCCGGTGCTAAAGCCTGGCAAGTTGAACAAGGAAAACAACTTAACCAATGGGTCGATTAAACTTGCAGCCTGACAGCTAAGGTCCAACTACACACATGCCCCGATGTTTACCAACAGGTTATGGGAGGAAAACAGTGAACGTCGTGGGAGGGTGGAAGCAACAAAGTGGCACCAGGAAAAAGGCTGCACAACCACGGAGAGTGGAGGGGGAAGGGCAAAGTGCCCACTGCATGCATACAATCAAACAATGGCAGACGCAGCACAGAGAATACACGCAGTTCAGTGTTGGTGCTAGATTTAAAACAATCATTGGGACCTTATAAGTGTTTAGCCAGGCAACAGTTGCATGACTAAATACTTATAAGGTCCCAAAAGCGAGACCTATTGGTTATGCCAAGCGGCCGCGAAAGAGATCGCGATCGCGATCAAACATCAAAGCGGCCGCAAAAGAGAAAGTAATTGCGGTAAAGCGCGGCGCGCGCGCCCGCGCACATTCACTGTAGCTCTAGGCTGGCCTGGTAGCACTTTTTGGAGCCCTCTCAATAAGTCTCGCCAGACCAGCGCATGCGCTGGGTCAGGCGAGACCTAAACATTTATGTGAAAATATATATATAGCTCTATATAAATATTCATAAAAACAAAGAAGAAAACAAACGACATTTGAACTGCTTGTAATGCACAGTAGAAACCATAACCCTGCAAAGAGAAAAGCAGGCATTGTCAGCTCATAGGCTGCATTGTAAATCCAATAGTATAGAAAGCTTAAAAGCTAACCCAGAGAAACACAAAGAAACTGGCACCGTGCCTATAAGGCAGCCATGACCCCTAGCTTCCCATTATGCCTCAGGAGTGACAGTTAGGTCAGTTGTTCTTTCCGGCGCCTTCAGTCAGGACCCTGGTTAATCAGCTCTCACATTTTTGACTTTTTGTCAGAAATTATCTCCTGTTTTATCGGATCACTGACAAAATATCGAGAAGGAGAATATCGACCTACAAAAATATCGAGGAAAAAATATAGAATGCCAAAATATCGAATCCCTATCTCCAAACAGGTAAGTACAAAAATATAGAATCCAAAATATCGTTGTAAAAAATATAGTTAGTCAAAATATCGAATTTTTTAAATGTCTTAAAAGTAATGTAAAATTAATGAAATAATACATATAATTAACTGAAACATACTTAAAAATACTTAAATAACTTTAAAATTAAAAAATAATGAATGTAAGTAAAAAAGAAAAATAATACATATATATCAACGTAATATGAATTAAAAATATTCAATATTTTTTGCGTAGGATAGCGGGCGGGTAAAATTTACTATTACCACTCCAGTAAGTGCAATAGTAGGGAAAGCGTTGGATAGCGGGAGGGTAAATATTACTATTCCCACTCCAGAGAGTGCAACAGTAGGGAAAGCGTTGGATAGCGGGAGGGTAAAAATTACTATTCCCACTCCAGAGAGTGCAATAATAGGGAAAGCATTGGATAGCGTAGGGGTAAAAATTACTATTCCCACTCCAGAGAGTGCAACAGTAGGGAAAGCGTTGGATAGCGGGAGGGTAAAATTTAGTATTCCCACTCCAGTGAGTGCAACAGTAGGGAAAGCGTTGGATAGCGTAGGGGTAAAAATTACTATTCCCACTCCAAAGAGTGCAACAGTAGGGAAAGCATTGGATAGAGTAGGGCTAAAAATGACTATTCCCACTCCAGAGAGTGCAACGGTAGGGAAAGCGTTGGATAGCGTAGGGGTAAAAATTACTATTCCCACTCCAGAGAGTGTAACAGTAGGGAAAGCGTTGGATAGCGTAGGGGTAAAAATTACTATTCCCACTCCAGAGAGTGCAACAGTAGGGAAAGCGTTGGATAGCGGGAGGGCAAAATTTACTATTCCCACTCCAGTGAGTGCAACAGTAGGGAAAACGTCAGATGGCGTAGGGGTAAAAATTACTATTCCCACTCCAAAGAGTGCAACAGTAGGGAAAGCGTTGGATAGCGTAGGGGTAAAAATTACTATTCCCACTCCAGAGAGTGCAACAGTAGGGAAAGCGTTGGATAGCGGGAGGGTAACATTTACTATTCCCACTCCAGTGAGTGCAACTGTAGGGAAAGCGTTGGATAGCATAGGGGTAAAAATTACTATTCCCACTCCAAAGAGTGCAACAGTAGGGAAAACGTTGGATAGCGTAGGGGTAAAAATTACTATTCCCACTCCAGTGAGTGCAATAGTAGGGAAAATAATAATTTAATATTTTATTAAAAATAAATTAATTATTAATACCCCAAAAAAGTATTAAAATTAATTACCAATCACACAATATTTAATAATTAATTAATTATACACACCAAGAATTAATTACCTATTAATAATTAATTAACAACCAATTAATTTTCAATACCAAAAATTAATAAATACAAATAATACCAATTAATAATTAATTAATAATAAATTAATTATCAATATACAAAAATTATTTCAGTAATTAATTATTTACAATTAAATTACTTCCCACCATATTCCCCTATAAACCCACAACCCGCTACAAATAATAAATAAATACAATTAACATAATTATCAATTAAACAATTAATGCAAATTATTTACCAATTAATAATTAATCAACAACCAATTAATTTTCAATACCAATTAATAATTACCTAATAACAATTACATTACTTCCCACCCTATTCCCCTATAAACCCACAACCCGCTACAGAAGTAAAACGCAAAATTAAATTAAAAATAATTAATAATTCCTAAAAATTATTATTTAATGTACTATAATTAAATTACTTCCCACCCTAATCCCCTATAAACCCACAACCCGCTACGGAATTAAATTACACAAAAATTAAATAACATAAAATTCATTACTTTAAAAATATTCAAACATACATTCCAAAATTAATACATACTTTTAACACATATACTAACCTATATTTTGGCAATTCGATATTCTGTCCATTCTATATTAAAAACTCGATATTCTGTCCAGTCGATATTTTTTATTCGATATTATGTCTGTTTACCGTTTTTTCATCAAAACCTTATTACTTCGACATTTTATAGCTGTTGGAGTATTTCTTTGCTCTTTTTCAGAGAGTTCAAGATTTTTTCTCATTCAGAAATTCCCTCTCTGTTTGATCCTTGCTCTTCCTGTGGCAAAAAGAAGGCTAAATCAGACTCTCATCCTGTCTGTATTATTTGCCTTCCTGATTATCATGTTCCTAAATCTTGCCAGCACTGTCAGTCTTTATCTAAACATAATTTGAAGGACAGAGAGAGGATTTGCCTCTATGGACTGGCTGAGAAAGGAAAATCTTCCTCTAGAGGCAGGTCTCCGGTGAGGCAGAGGAAGGAGAGGTCCAGGTCCTCCTCTAAAAGCAAGATTCCGATCTGCTCTCCATCGGCGTTGGGCTCGGCGTCGAAAATGCCTCCACCAGCGAAGGAAACATCGACGAAAAGACCATTGATGGCGAAAGAGAACATCAATCATGGTCAAAGAAGACCAAACATAGAGGTACGTCATTGTCTAATCTTCCGCCGTCGTCAATCCAGCGACGATCGGCGTTGAGGAGTCGATCTCCGTTGGTGCGGGATCGCCCAACGTCGAGGCATCTCTCTCCGTCGTCGCCGTCGGTACGGCGTTCGACTTCGAGACATCATTCTCCGCCGTCGACGTCGGTACAGCGTTCGACTGCGAGATGATCACCTCCGCTGACATCAACCAGGAGATGGTCAACGTCGAGGTCCAGATCTGCTACGACGTCGAGGAAAGATTTGTCTTCGAAACCTCGATGTCGAGGCAAACTTCTCCATTGGGGTCCACGAGACGCTCAACATCGAGAACGAGATACGTGAGGTTGAAGGGTTTGACGTCGAGAAGGTTTTCTCCGTTACTCTCTCCTCGTTCGCTGACGAGTCGTGGTAACTCTGAGAGATATTCATCTTCCGACGTCAAAACGTAAATCTCAGTCGACGGACAACCGGTCGACCTCGAGACAGAAAGAATCTGCATGGTCGGCATCAAAATCAAGATCTCTTTCAAAGTACTCAATGGTCCTAGTGGCGCATAGCTGCTCGACGTTGAGGCATTTATCATCGACGTTGCATCATTCCTTAAGACACCATTCCACTTCTAAAGACTTTTCAGAGCCTTCAGTTTCAGCTGCAGGTTCTCCACAAGTGATCTCGACGTCGAGAAGCTCATCTTCTCCGTCTCCAGAGGGGCAGGTACAGAAATCCCCGCAGATCACGGCTTCACCGGCGCAAGGACACAAATCTCCTTCTGTTCACCTTTCTCCCATATGGCTTCTACCAATCCATCATTGGCAGAAAGAGCCTTCAGCACAGGTGCAGCGACCTATGGACTATTCAAGTCCTCTACATAGATCTCCTCAGGCACGGTTGGTGCAAGCTGTTGATCGGTCACCTACCACTCCACCCGGAGATCGCCGCAGCAAATCACCTCCATGTAGATCTTCTCATGGCCATCATAAAAGACGAAGATCTCCTTCTTGGACATCCTCCTCGACCCACTCCTCCAAGAGGGATTATTCTCCTACTCTCACGGACAGTCCTCCCTCCAGAGTGTCACCTGTCGATGATATCAATACTTTCCATGATGTCCTCTCGAGAGGAGCGCAGAAACTTAATATAGAGATGTCCACGCCTCAGGCATCCACATCAGTTATATTTGAAACTCTACACCAAAGGTCTGCTTCTAGACCTTTACTACCAATGGTGCCTGGTCTCCTTCAGCCAGTCATGGACATTTTTCTTACCCCAGCATCTAGAAAGACAGCATGGATTACCTAATCAAACAAGGTGGAAATCACTCTCGCCCACTGTCCCTGGAATCTCAGGCAATTTGGCACTGACTTCTGGCCAGACATCTCCCAATCACAGCAGTCCATCTGCCAGGAGAACAGAACTTGCAGGCGGATGCTCTAAGTCGACACTTCGGAGAGCAGGAAGACTGGGTGCTAAACGACAAAGTGGTGGCGAACATTTTTCATCAATGGTGTCATCCATCCATCAACCTCTTTTTTTTTTTAACATACTTTATTGAGGACCATGACATCACATCCAATGCAAAGATTAATACAGAAGGTCATTTGTTTTTGGGACAGTTTCTACAGAGACATTGCATGAATCTACTATCCAGTGTTCGAATATATCCATCGACCTCTTTGCAGATGAACTTAACAGAAAATGCCACGCCTTGGCGTCAAGATTATACTGACCAGGATCGAGAGGGAATGCCCTTTTGATCGACTGGTCCGGAGCATTTGCGTACGCTTTTCCTCCCCTTCCTCTCATTCCGAAGGTGGTAACCAAGCTCATTCGTTCCAGGATGAAAAGGATCCTAATAGCACCGGACTGGCCACATCAATGGTGGTATCCGGACCTGTTGCAGCTTTCAATGTGTCCACACAGGAAGCTTCCGTGCAGACCGGACCTTCTGACCAAAATTAACGGGAAGATCCTACATCCCAACCTTCCCTCACTGAACTTGGCAGCATGGCTCCTGAGGTCCTGTAATACGTCCACCTGACTTTCCCTCAGGACTGTATGAACATTTTGAGGGAGTCAAAAAG